>NC_139839.1:4189011-4273701 GCF_963691815.1 Echiichthys vipera
CCTGTGTCTCGCTCTCACCATCACTGGGATCTGATTGGTCGATATCCCCAGGTCAGAGGGTGCAGGCACTCGGCTGCTCTCCTGGACTCTCTTGCGCTTCCGTCGATTGGTGGAGGCGTCTGTTGCTACTGGAGACACAACAAGGTTTTTGTTTTATTTATTCTCTTAAGAACACACACCACACACACACACACACACCACACACACACACACACACACACACACACCTACCTGTGTTACAGGCCTGGCTGCAGATTTCCGCAAAAGGTCTGAGAGCGAAAGAGAAACACAGAAATAAACGATCCGTCACATTTAACAACACAAAAGTCTTTCACCACAGCTTCACTGCTCCCACGTCACTGTTTCACTTTATTCACACTGGAGGGAGATTTATCGTGTGACGTCTCAGAGGCTTTGATTTAAATCCAAATAAATAAATAAACCATATTCAGCTTAAGCACCGAGGAAGCTGACCCCCCCCCTACACACACACACACACACACACACCGCGCTGACGGCTGTAGGAACTCACTGTAGCTGGCTCTTGATGCTGAATGTTACTTTGTCTGCGGCCTGGAGGATCTTCTCCAGGCCCACGATGTCGTAGGTGTTGGGGTTTCGGAAGGGGATGTCGTCGGGGAGGCCGCAGACCTCCACGGACTCCGGGCTGCCGCGGATGAGCTTGTACGGCACCACGACGGAGCGGTCCAAGCCCAGAGCCTCACCTGGAACACACACACACAGCAGGGACAACGTGACCAGAGAGACACGCGGCGAGACGGAGAGGACGCGTTTCTGATCAGCTGCAAAGAGCTGAGAACGGGAGGACGGAAAACCACCTCAAAAAGATGCAAAATGACTAAAAACAGATGCAAAACCACCACAAAAAGATGCAAAATGACTACAAATAGATGCAAAACCACCACAAAAAGATGCAAAATGACTAAAAATAGATGCAAAACCTCCACAAAAAGATGCTAAATGACTAAAAACAGATGCAAAACCACCACAAAAAGATGCTAAATGACTAAAAATAGATGCAAAACCACCACAAAAAGATGCTAAATGACTAAAAATAGATGCAAAACCAGCACAAAAAGATGCTAAATGACTAAAAACAGATGCAAAACCACCACAAAAAGATGCTAAATGACTAAGAATAGATGCAGAACCAGCACAAAAAGATGCAAAATGAGTAAAAATAGATGCAAAACCAGCACAAAAAGATGCAAAATGAGTAAAAATAGATGCAAAACCACCACAAAAAGATGTAAAATGACTAAAAATAGATGCAAAACCAGCACAAAAAGATGCAAAATGACTAAAAACAGATGCAAAACCACCACTTTTACCGTATTTCTTGTTAAACAGCTCCTTGACTTGCTCTCGAAGCACCACTTTCTCCCCCATGCGGTTGATGTCGTCGTCGTCTGTCGGGGGAAGAGAATCAAGTTCTTGACAACGTTAAAAAAAGAAGTTCGTGATGAAGCGGCGACCTGAGAAACGCTGCTACTCACCACTGATGGAGGCGTAGGCCTTCTTCAGTAAAGTGACGCGTCGAGGTGCTGGTAAGAAAACATGAATAAGGGATTATTGGTAACATCACGCGGCACTTTAAATCGTTCTCTGTGCTGCTTTGTTGTGGTTGTTCACTCAGATGTGATTCTGTTCTCACCTGGTTTTGGAATGAGTCCTTGAAAAGGTCTGAAAGAACAAAATGAGACGAGCAGGTCACCCTAAAGTCCACACGACACAACCTTCATACTTTATCTTATATATCCGTGTTTGACGACAGAAGCACCTCTCTCTTCTCCTCCTCCTCCCTGTTGATTATTATAACCCTCATCGTCTGAACACTTGGATGACTCGGTGTTTCCAGTTCTGCATCTGTTCTGTTTTGCTTTTAAAGGGATTTCACGAGCGTTGCGCGGAGAAGCAACGGTCTCTCACAGCGCGTCGGTGCGCAGAGATGAGAGAGAGGACGCCGTCCGCCTCTACGGCCACGAATGAACCTCCTGGTTTTTGCTGCCGCTAAGTTTTGTGGAAGGCGAAGGCTTCGGCGAGCAGATTATCGGATTTTCCGCACTATAGGCGCACCACATTATAAGGCGCATAGAACAGACGCTACAGTGGAGGCTGGGGTTACGTTAAGGACCGCCTCTAAACTCATTGATGCTAAGTTAGCGTGCTAGCGCTGTTGCCTTCAGTGGAACAGTGATCGTACGGACACTTCTACTTGCTGCTCTCTGTTCAACAACCCACTGTTGGAGTTTGTCCTCCAGCTGCAGCCGTCTCGCTCTGTTCCCTCTAAACTCTGTTTAGTCTTCTTTACTCGGCGCAGGTCGTCTTGTTGCTTCCTCCACTTCGGCACCATTGATTGGTTCATGTTCAACCCTCTGGCTGCTGCTCTGTTCCCGTGTGCTACTGCGTGACTAATGGCCTTGAGTGTAAACTCTGCGTCGTAAGCGTGTCTCTTAACAGGAGCCATTTTGGGCTCTTTACACAAACACACACATGGAAATGAAACGGCACGCTTCACGCAGTCGTATATCTCAACATGCACCGCGCGTTACTTCTTCTACGGGGGAAAATAGAGTCGCCGGCTGCTCGCCGTAGTTGGAGACCTGTTGTGGCTCAATATTGGTCCATATATAAGGAACACCGGGTTATAAGGAGCACTGTCGGCTTTTGAGACATTCAAAGGTTTTTAGGTGCAACTTATAGTGCGGAGAATACGGTACTTTTATCGAGTCTCAGTACAGGGCAGCGTCACGGCAACAAGGGTGGAGAGATGACGACAGAGCGGGAACACTGAGGGCTGATCAGGAACATGCAGGAAAAGACAACAGCTGCTCACCGCAAAATAATGGCGCCTTTTCCGCGTATCACGTAAACAGGGCCTCACTCTGTTAAAGCCTATGCAGCGTGAATAGTGAACCGTTACTCGACGTCAACAACGAGACTCGGGTACTCGAGGAATGGTGCCGATCTCTAGTAGGTACGAAGGTAGAGAGAAACTCTGTATCTGGCCTCGCCCCGCGTCGTCTCGCCCACCGTCGCTTCTGCGTGCACCGGTGACCGACTGTTTGTTCTGTGTTCTAAGCAATAATATGATCGTGACAGGAAACAGCATCGCAGCTAAGGAGAGCTAGTTGAGCCACGGTGAGCTGATGTATCGCTGCCCCCCCCACCTGGTGATGGTGAAACTGATTTTGTCGGCGACCGCCAGGATCCTCTCCAGGTTCTGGGAGCCGAAGGTGCAGGGCTTCCTGAAGGGGATGCCGGGGGGGAGGCCTTCGATGATGACGGAGTCCGGGTTGTTCTTGATCCTCTTGTAAGGCACTTGGACGGGGTACTTGATGCCCAATGCCTCCCCATACTTCCTGTTGAACAGGTCTTGGACCTGCTCTCGCAGCGTGTTGGCCAGGTCGATCCTGGACAGTTTGGACTCCAGGCACTCTGGAGACAGGGACACAGAAGACGCTTTGAGATGTCAGCTTTTTGAACTGGGTTAAAAACAAACCAAGGGTCTTTTTCTGCAGTTTTCTTATTGTAACAACTAGAAATCGCTAACAGCCGGACGTGGCTAACAGTGATTAGCATGGGGCAGTACGGTGAAGGCATTCAAAGGTCTTTTTTAACCACTAATGCTGCTGAAAATAACAGCAAACCTCTGCAGCAGCATGAGAAGAGTCCCTACACACAAAACAAAGCGTCATCAGCGTAGAGAGTGAACCCAGAGTTTATTAAATGAGTGTTTTAAAGACTTACCTGTGGCGTTCTTCTTCAAGCACGCCCTGTTTGGGTTCTTTAGGTCAGAAGCTCTTCTAGGAATTGCAGCAGACACGGTGATCTATCTGCCTGAGCGCCTCACTCGGCGTCTCAGTGTCCAGATTCAAAATAAGTCACTGGTGTAACAGAGCGCGGCCATCGTACCGCAGCAGCCTATGAAACGTTTCTGGGTTGGAAGCTTTCATTTTTGTTTTTTGCAGCCGGTAAAGAAACAAACACCAACCGTTCCCTCTCCCTTCACTTCAAGTAGCAGGCTAGTCGTCTTTACCCGTGCCTGCACTAACATGTGCTGTGCGTCTTCCGGCAACACACGCCCCCTGACCCCTGACCCCTGACCTCTGAGATCTACGGTTTCGGTGTTGCAGGGAAAGATGCTGTCAGGGACTTGGACCACAACGTTTACATGTTCTGCTGGAATAAATCACCAATGGGCTCCTTCCTTTGGGATTGACTTTGCTAATCCACTGTAATGGACTTTACTATGAGAGGAGCTGGTACAGGGGCCAGTAGGTAAGTCTTTAAAACACTCTTTTAATAAACTCTGGCTTCACTCTCTACGCTGATGACGCTTTGTTGTGTGTGTAGGGACTCTTCTTATGCTGCTGCAGAGGTTTGCTGTTATTTTCAGCAGCATTAGTGGTTAAAAAAGACCTTTGAATGCCATCACCGTACTGCCCCGAGCTAACCACTGTTAGCCACGTCCGGCTGTTGGCGACTCTCCAGGACTTTGATGTATGTACGTGTCGTAAAAGACTGTGGGATGAAATTGCGCCTGAGTTACACTTTAACGCGACTGAGCCCATTTATGTTTGATCAGTAAACAGCATCAGGTGCGAGGGGTGAGTGGAGGCGGACCAGAGCGTACCTGAGAAACCGGGTCTCTTGGATAGCGCTGCAGTATCCTCTGTTAGTGGCGTGGCATCCTTGGCGTCCAGCTCTTTGGAACAAAAAGACATTTAAACTTTTGTTTTAGTCAACAAACGTTAAGGTGCTGCTCTTTGCTCGAGCAGCTGAGCCGAGTCTTTCTTTTTCCCTTAGAAGAGCGGTTTTAAAAATAGCCCGTGAGCTGGATTTAACCTCATCCTCCCGAGCGAGCGGTGGACGGAGCAAACAGCGTCTTAAAGCTGCATTATGAGCTGTTTCCAGATGGTGAATTATTCCGCACACACAGGTGCTACTTTATCTTCAGAGCGTTCAGTGTGACAGCGCGTGGAACGGGGACATCCTTTTAAATGCATAATGCCGGTTCAGCAGAGTGAAAAATGACTTTGAAGGTTAAGTATTACTGATCGGGATGACTCAGGCTTTAGATACAGTAGAGGCAATCGATCCGCAGCTCCTTGACCTCGGAGAAGAGATTATTTACACAAGTAATGGAGCAAAGAAACCCTTAAAAGAAAGCAAGCGACTGCAGTAACACACCGAAAGTTAAAGTTTCTTCTAGTCCAGCGGTGTCAAACTCAAATTCACAGTGGGTAAAATTTTAAAACTGGGACAAAGTTGAGGGGCCAAACTCAATATTTACAAAAAAACTGCAGAGTGCAAATGTGCATGTGTTCCCTTCTCTCCAGATGTGTACGTTTTTGTGGTGTTTTGCGTCTGTTTTAAGTCGTTTTGTCATGTTTTTGTGGAGTTTTCATCTGATTATAGACATTTGTTCACGTTTTTGTGGTGTTTTGCGCCTGTTTTTAGTCATTTTTTCACGTTTTTGTGGTGTTTTGCGCCTGTTTTTAGTCACTTTGTCACGTTTTTGTGGTGTTTTGCGTTTTTGCGTCCAGATTTGGCCCACGGGCCTGAGTTTGACACCCGTTTTAGTCAGACACGTTGGTTACAGGGTAAGGACGTCCTCTTACCTTTCCTCCTTCCAACTAACTTGTCTGACTAGAAGAAACTTTAACTTTCAAAATGGATAAAGAAGACGTTACAGAAGATGGTCACAAACTGCTGAACGTGACTATAACAACAGCCACAAACACTTCAGCGTGGCTGCTACTGCAACAGTTTGCACGATGTAGGGGCGCACTCACACTGTCCTTCCGCACCGCGCCAAAACAGGTTTTGCGGGTAAAGCCTAGTGCGTTTGACCAGTGTGAGTGCAACCGCTCCGCGCATAGCTGCGGCCAGCGGGCCGTCCACGGCCCGTTTGGGAGAGGTGGGCTTTAGTAAAGCACGTCTGCACGTGTGCGAGCACGAGTGTGCGCACGTGTACGAGCACGAGGCCTACGGCGGTTCTGAGGTCATTTCCTGTGCGCCTGTTGGGACGTAGAAAAAAGAAGGAGGGACCATGAGCGGACATTTCCAACAATGGCGGTGAAAGGTTCACGTTGGTGTGATGCGGAGGTGGAGTGTTTACTGCAGATTTGGTCGATGAAAAGATTCAAAAACAGTCGACAAGACGCACAAAAACTCCGAGGTCTACGGAAAGATCTGGAAACAAAGCCACGCATCGCCATGACGTCATCAATGCGTGTGACGTGTTAGGGCGTGATGACGTATAGGCAGCAAGAAGCATTCTCCGAGGCCCAGGTAGTGTGAGTACAAACGGGCCTGGAGGGGGGGACAAGGACCCTAAAGCACGGGGCACGGGACGGAGGCACAGTGGGAGGGCGCCCTTAATGACTAATGTAGGTACAATAATAAACATAATTACAGGATTACACATTCAGGGCCATGACACTCACAAAGAGGCTTCTTCCTTCTCACATTAACGCTCCTCAGAAGAAAAGCTGAGTGTGTGTAGGCGTGAACACCCTAACAGCACCTTCCTTTCTTGCTATAAAAGTGAGTTTACAGACATTATGGACACAAGTGTGAAGCGAACGTACCTGGATCACAGATGGGCATGGGAGGCATCTCTTGTTTGACTTGTTCAGTCAGAAGCTCCGGCCTGCGGACAAACACAACCATGACAGCGTTACAGTGCTGATCGGGCCCTCGCACCTCACTCGCCTCACGTCGGGAGAGACTTTAACAGGGCCTTCGCTGACCGGCAAAGTATTTACAAAGCAACAAATTAAACTATTGACTGAAGCATCAACAGGTGCATCGATGTGGCCGCCTGGAAAGAGTCTCAAATGGCCGTTCACTCGCCGTGTTTCCGTTACAGAAAAAAAAACCCAGAAGGATTTAGGAGACTCCAGAGGAGACGTAGCACCCTGAATGGGTTTGGATCGGCAGTGATCAGCTGATCAGTGACACAGCGGGGCGCCGTTCTTCCTCGAGAGAACTACAGAATAGCTGCAGTTTGATTTAAGGTGGTCCGTATGATTCACAACATCAACTTATGACCAAGTGACATGAAAGAAAACAGTCCACCTTAAAAACTCTGGACGCTGTAGAAGTGTTTAACAGACAGGCTCTGTGTGTGTGTGTGTGTGTGTGTGTGTGTGTGTATAAATGGGAGAGAGAGAGAGAGAGAGAGAGAGAGAGAGAGAGAGAGAGAGAGAGAGAGAGAGAGAGAGAGAGAGAGAGAGAGAGAGAGAGACAGGGAACATGCAGCAAATGGCCACAGGTTAGAATCAGACCCGTCCACTACAGCACTCATTTAACAAGCCCGTGCACAGATGCCCGTGCACAGATGCTCGTGCACAGATGCTCGTGCACAGATGCCCGTGCACAGATGCCCGTGCACAGATGCCCGTGCACAGATGCCCGTGCACGGATCATTATCCGCGCTGCGTTCTTCTTCACCACTGGATAAAAGCGTCTGCTCTACTTCACCGCGTTGTTGTGGCGTCTGTACTCCCACACGTCACATCCTGCTGAGAGCCACATCCAATCAGCATCGGGCTTCTCTCAGGGGAGAAAAACGGCTGCTCGGGCGACTGAGCGTGCAAATTAGGGGCGTTTGGGTGAGATAGACCCGCCTCAATCAGGGTGTTCGACCGTGATGCAAAGGCACCTTCTTCCTTGTCTAAATACCGTCCAAATGAAAATGAAGAAGTGCTAACAAAGATATATACAACGTGCGTCTCTCACCGTTTGATGACGAACTGGATCTGACCGCCGACAGCTAAGATCTTGCGCAGCTTGGCCGCTCCGAAGCAGTTGGGCCTCCGCAGGGAGATTCCCTCTGGCAGCCCCGTGACGTACAGGTCCTCTGGGTACATCTGGAACTTGGAGTAGGGCACCTTTGCTGGTTCAGGCAGGCCCAGAGCATCGGCTGAGGATAAAGAGGAGACGGCAAAAGCTCACCGGTTGCTAGTTCGCTAACACAATCATGTCTGAACAAGCAAATTACAAAAGGAAAAGCCGTCACGTAACTTTGCTGCACACTAATTCTTCATGGAGTTCATCCGCTCTCATCCTTCTCATCCGCCTCACACTTAACGGACTTAATTCTGATGCGTTCAATAATTCATAAAACTGTGGTGTGGTGTTTTGTGTCTGTTTTTAGTCGTTTTGTCATGTTTTTGTGGTGTTTTGCGTCTGTTTTTAGTCGTTTTGTCATGTTTTTGTGGTGTTTTGCGTCTGTTTTTAGTCGTTTTGTCATGTTTTTGTTGTGTTTTGTGTCTGTTTTTAGTCATTTTGTCATGTTTTTGTGGTGTTTTGCGTCTGTTTTTAGTCGTTTTGTCATGTTTTTGTGGTGTTTTGCGTCTGTTTTTAGTCATTTTGTCACGTTTTTGTGGTGTTTTGCGTCTGTTTTTAGTCGTTTTGTCATGTTTTTGTGGTGTTTTGCGTCTGTTTTTAGTCGTTTTGTCATGTTTTTGTGGTGTTTTGCGTCTGTTTTTAGTCGTTTTGTCATGTTTTTGTTGTGTTTTGTGTCTGTTTTTAGTCATTTTGTCATGTTTTTGTGGTGTTTTGCGTCTGTTTTTAGTCATTTTGTCATGTTTTTGTGGTGTTTTGCATCTGTTTTTAGTCGTTTTGTCATTTTTTTGTGGTGTTTTGTGTCTGTTTTTAGTCATTTTGTCATGTTATTGTAGTGTTTTGCGTCTGTTTTTAGTCGTTTTGTCATTTTTTTGTGGTGTTTTCATCTGTTTTTAGTCGTTTTGTCACGTTTTTGTGGTGTTTTCATCTGTTTTAAGTCATTTTGTCACGTTTTTGTGGTGTTTTGCGTCTGTTTTTAGTCGTTTTGTAACGTTTTCGTGGTGTTTTCATATGTTTTTAGTCATTTTGTCACGTTTTTGTGGTGTTTTCATCTGTTTTTAGTCATTTTGTCATGTTTTTGTGGTGTTTTGCGTCTGTTTTTAGTTGTTTTGTCACGTTTTTGTGGTGTTTTGTGTCTGTTTTTAGTCATTTTGTCATGTTTTTGTGGTGTTTTGCGTCTTTTTTTAGTCATTTTGTCACGTTTTTGTGGTGTTTTGTGTCTGTTTTTAGTCATTTTGTCATGTTTTTGTGGTGTTTTGTGTCTGTTTTTAGTCGTTTTGTCACGTTTTTGTGGTGTTTTGCGTCTGTTTTTAGTCGTTTTGTAATTTTTTTGTGGTGTTTTGTGTCTGTTTTTAGTCATTTTGTCATGTTTTTGTGGTGTTTTGCGTCTGTTTTTAGTCGTTTTGTCATGTTTTTGTGGTGTTTTGCGTCTGTTTTTAGTCATTTTGTCACGTTTTTGTGGTGTTTGCATCTGTTTTTAGTCATTTTGTCACGTTTTTGTGGTGTTTGCGTCTGTTTTTAGTAATTTTGTCTTGTTTTTGTGGTGTTTTGCGTCTGTTTTTAGTCATTTTTGTCATGTTTTTGTGGTGTTTTGCGTCTGTTTTTAGTCGTTTGGTCATGTTTTTGTGGTGTTTTGTGTCTGTTTTTAGTCATTTTGTCATGTTTTTGTGGTGTTTTGCGTCTGTTTTTAGTCGTTTTGTCACGTTTTTGTGGTGTTTTCATCTGTTTTTAGTCATTTTGTCATGTTTTTGTGGTGTTTTGCGTCTGTTTTTAGTTGTTTTGTCACGTTTTTGTGGTGTTTTGTGTCTGTTTTTAGTCATTTTGTCATGTTTTTGTGGTGTTTTGCGTCTTTTTTTAGTCATTTTGTCACGTTTTTGTGGTGTTTTGTGTCTGTTTTTAGTCATTTTGTCATGTTTTTGTGGTGTTTTGTGTCTGTTTTTAGTCGTTTTGTCACGTTTTTGTGGTGTTTTGCGTCTGTTTTTAGTCGTTTTGTAATTTTTTTGTGGTGTTTTGTGTCTGTTTTTAGTCATTTTGTCATGTTTTTGTGGTGTTTTGCGTCTGTTTTTAGTCGTTTTGTCACGTTTTTGTGGTGTTTTCATCTGTTTTTAGTCGTTTTGTCATGTTTTTGTGGTGTTTTGTGTCTGTTTTTAGTCGTTTTGTCATGTTTTTGTGGTGTTTTGTGTCTGTTTTTAGTCGTTTTGTCATGTTTTTGTGGTGTTTTGCGTCTGTTTTTAGTCATTTTGTCACGTTTCATCTTTCTTTACCAAAAAAAGAAAAAAGTCTGCAAATGTCTCATGTGTTCCTTCTCTCCAGATGTGTAACGTTGAACCTTTCCAGTGCAGGTCCTTGTTCTTGTCGTGGTGTTTCTTAAAACACTTAAAAGACTTAATTCTGATGCGTTCAATAATTTAAAAAACTTAAATGTTACAATATTAATATTTGAAAAGACTATAAAAGCTTGACTTCTCACTCGCCGGCAAAGGCATGTGGAGAAGATTAAAGTCTCCCTGCAAATTTAATTGGCTTGACAGAACTTCCACGTCCTCGTATGAATGAGGGGGGGGGGGGTGTCCCCGCTCCGTCGGCAGAGGAAGCTTACCGTACTTCATGCTGAAGAGGCTCTCCACTTGTCGCCGCAGCTGAAGAATCATTTCACCAATGTCCTCCACCAGACTCCCTGCTGAATGAGTCACAACATATGGAGAGCATTGATAGGAGTGATCATGTGAGGGCAGCTCGGTTAGTTGGAGTCGTCCCACCTGTGAACACCTCTACTTCTCCCCTCGCCAGCTTTATTTTGATGAATTCCACCTGCCCTACGCTGACCTGGTAACGACACACTGACTGCGTGGTGTATTAATCACCGGAGAGCGTAACAAATGGACACAGAAGAGAAGAATGGTAAAGGTGCAAAAGTGGGGCTAAAACCAACACGTCTTTTGGGATCTTCAAAGCAACTTCAGTCCAAAGCAACTGGACTTGGTTATTTGTCCAGGAAGATGTTTCACCTCTGATCCAAGAGGCTTCATCAGTTCATGTACGCATCTGACCAGGACCAGGACCAGGACCAGGACCAGGACCAGGACCAGGACCAGGACCAGGCTGGGACTGGACCGTCTTTTGGGATGGAGGTGACTAAGGGCTCCCTCACACTGTCCATCCGTACCGTGACCAAGCACGTTGCACGGCTAAAGTCTAGTTCCTTTGACCAGTGTGAGTGCAACCGTACCACGTCTAGGAGCAGCACGCTTGCCGTCCACGGCCCGTTTGGGAGAGGTGGGCTTTAGTAAAGCACGTTTGCACGTGTACGAGCACGAGCGTGCGCACGTGTACGAGAAAAGAAGGAGGGACCATGCGCGGACATTTCAAACAATGGCGGCGAAAGGTTCACGTTGGTGTGATGCGGAGGTGGAGTGTTTACTGCAGATTTGGTTGATGAAAAGATTCAAAAACAGTCGACAAGACGCACAAAAACTCCGAGGTCTACGGAAAGATCTGGAAACAAAGCCACGCATCGCCATGACGTCATCAATGCGTGTGACGTGTTACGGCGTGATGACGTATAGGCAGCAAGAAGCATTCTCCGAGGCCCAGGTAGTGTGAGTACAAACGGGCCTGGAGGGGGGGACAAGGACCCTAAAGCACGGGGCACGAGACGGAGGCACAGTGGGATGGCGCCCTAAGATGAGATGTAAGGATGCTTTGCTATAGTGAAGGTTCTGGGTGGTGGATCTGTAGGTGCGCTGTGTCTCTCCACCAACATCATCTCCTGCTCACAGTGATAGAAAAAGGCAAACTGCGGTGAATGAGTCGGTACCTTCAGAGGATCTTCTGTTGCTCTGGGAGGCGGCGCTGGGCGACACCGCTTCAGCTGCGAGATGAAAGAACAACATGAGGAGAGGAAACGTAATCACAGAACAAAGAATTCAAACGGGGGATTTATTATTCAGAAAGAGTCAGAGGACGTGAACGGCCGAGGTTTGACTAAAGCAGCCGCAGCACTTCTTCACTACATTTGTAAAAGTCCAGCTGTTGTAAATATGCAGGGGTTCAACACAATAACAGGAGAGAGTCACAATTTACAGCTGCAATAATCCAATATTATCACTTCAGTGGGATTTAAGAGGACTGTTTCATTATAATTCAGGCTGATAGTGATTAAAAACTGCCTACATCTGCTGTAAGTGTGATATACAGCGTGAGACAATATCAATACTGTGATATTCATTACAGCCATACCTCATATTCCTGGTACTATTATTATTAATGTAAGAATTAAACATATTATAGTCGATGCAACATCTTCCCCCTCCGTTGTACGTATTCTACAGCTGCAACTAATGATATTTTTCTTTATTGATGAACAGTTTTCTCTCTAAAATGTCACAAAATAGTGAAAAAAATGCCCGTCCCTCGTCTCAGAGTCAAAGGTGACGTCTTTAAATGTCTTGTTTTTTCCAAGACTCCCAAAAAGATTCAGTTTATGATGTGAAACGAAATGAAAAGCATGAAATCTCCACATCTGAGAGGCTGTAAAAACAGAAGTTTGTGCCGTATTTGCATGAAATAGCAAATTAACGACTAATGATCAAAAACATTTTAATCGATTGGTCGACGAATCTTTGCAGCTCATACGTGTTCATGAGCTGGAAAGATGATGTGTGTGTGACTCTTATGTCAACAACAGAAACATCCCACCGATGTCAGAGTCTAAGGGCGCACTCCCACTGTTCCTCCGTACCGTGCCCGAGCACGTTTCACGGCTAAAGTCTGGTTCCTTTGACCAGTGTGAGTGCAACCGCACCGCGTCTAGGAGCGGCACGCTTGCCGTCCACGGCCCGTTTGGGAGAGGTGGGCTTTTGTAAAGCACGTTTGCACGTGTACGAGCACGAGCGTGCGCACGTGTACGAGCACGAGCGTGCGCACGTGTACGAGCACGAGGCCTACGGCGGCTCTGAGGTCATTTCCTGTGCGCCTGTTGGGACGTAGAAAAAAGAAGGAGGGACCATGCGCGGACATTTCAAACAATGACGGTGAAAGGTTCACGTTGGTGTGATGCGGAGGTGGAGTGTTTACTGCAGATTTGGTCGATGAAAAGATTCAAAAACAGTCGACAAGACGCACAAAAACTCCGAGGTCTACGGAAAGATCTGGAAACAAAGCCACGCATCGCCATGACGTCATCAATGCGTGTGACGTGTTACGGCGTGATGACGTATAGGCAGCAAGAAGCATTCTCCGAGGCCCAGGTAGTGTGAGTACAAACGGGCCTGGAGGGGGGGACAAGGACCCTAAAGCACGGGGCACGGCACGGAGGCACAGTGGGAGGGCGCCCTAAGCTGCTGAGATCAGATCAAATTGAAACATGAACTGTCATAAAGTGCGACAGTGGACGTTTGATCGATTTCTGATAAACATCTTATTGTAAAATCCTTTAACTGAAGTAGCAAATCATTCTAAACGGGACGTCTGCTGCACTTACCTCCATGTTCTTTCCTTTAGGGGTCATTTGTGAAAGAAAAGAAAACTTAAACAAAGCACAATCAAATCAAATCAAATCAACAAAATAAAACAAAACACCTCCTGAAAGCACTTTATGCTCAGACACTGAGTAGACTCTTCATCCTCTGTAGCGTTGTTACAGCCCCACGTACGACGACATCGCCTCATTAAGATGTTAAATCCATTTATATTTGCATAAATGGTCCCAATGGTCATCCTCTGACCATTATTGGGTGCTTCTTTTGCAGCTTAAAAAGGGCCAATTCACCAAAACCAGAGCAAAGATGTCACGCTACAGTTTTGTTTGTGGTGTTCACAGAACTCTACGTCAAAACCTGGACCCATAAAAGCAAAAGTGTCGACTTGGCTGGATACCAGAGGAGCTGAACAAACCCTTTAAGGTGAAAAATGAACAAATAAATCACTGCGACACTCTAGAGAGAGAGAGCAGTCTACTCAGATGTCTTGGCGACCTTAACTCTGGTCACCTGCGTTTGAAGGGCGAGCACTTCCGTGTCAGGTGGAAGCGGGTTTGGGAGAACTGGAAGGATCTTTGAGGAGCAGTTTTGTCTCTAACACATTGACTCTCTATCTCTAATCACTGTGGGCAGCAGGACTACAGGACAACGTGACTCAACATCTGGAAATGGGCACCATGCGTCAGTCTTCGCACGACTACGTTTTCATTCTGAAACAGCCTTTCAAAATAAAATGAGCTAGCTCCGTAGCAGAAATAATCCAGCCTCGTGGGAACGTCCTAATATCGCAAGCTCCACAGTGTTTTACTCTCAGATCAGTCCGGTAACGTGCGGAGGAGGAAATTTGGAGAAGTTTGAGCAGTTTGAACCAATCAGCGTTGGTTTCTTTGGTGGATTGAAGTGAAACAGAAGAGACTGTTGAGTGTGAACAACATGGAGGCTTCCACGGATGAGATGAGCAGCTATGGAGCAAGCTGCTCACTAACTCTCTGTTCTCTGGATCCTTCTGTTGAATATGGACCGGGCTCCTGAAATTGGGCCTTTGATCCGTAAATTCACGTTAAACACAAAGGGAAAATCTCCTTTACCCACATGTTGTTTCCTTTCTGAGCTTTGCCTCCACGCTGTTAGCACGTCACACGCTTCACTCATCTGATTGGTTGGTTTGGCCCGTATGTTGGTGACAGACAGATGGTTTATCCAATCAGGAACCAGGATTTTCACCCCTTCACAAAGATCTTTAAACCAGAGTTCACATGGATCTGCTGAGACCATGAGATTCAATCTGTCCCGCGGAGTCGGGTTAATAATAATCTGCGTCCATATTAACAAACCCATCCATCCATCCATTCATCCATCCATCCATCCATCCATCCATCCATCCATCCATCCATCCATCCATCCATCCATCCATCCATCCATCCATCCATCCATCGCCGGAGGACTAAACACAACCAGAGCTTTCACACTAAAACAGGCTCAGCAGCGTTTACACGCGGAAACGTTTGAGGGGTTGTGCAACAGCGGAGTAGTGCGGAGTACCGCAGGTGTAAACGTATCTAAAGGCTTGAGTTTTTAAACAGAAACACAGTCGTGTGGATGTGGCCGTACAGTCCAACAGCTGCAGCTGAGACATGGTGCCTTTCACAGATGAGAGCTAGTGTTTGAAAGACTGGGAGAAGAGAAGAGCTACGGGGAGGCCAGAGGTGGGGGAGTGGGGGTTCTTCAGGTTGGGGTTGTGGCTACTAGTGTCTGGGGAGGTTTGGTCACGGGGGGAAGTGGGAGAGTGGAAGAGAAAAGTGTTTTTCATACGTGTGGCGGCTTATTTAGCTCCCTAACAAACAGCCGACAGAGCGTGGTGGGGCGGAGGCAGTGGTGCGACAGGCGGCACCACGGTGGCTGTGAGGGCTGTGGGTGGAGCTGGCGTTCCAGGGGCTGCGGTGAGAAGGAGGGAGATGAAATGGAGGTGGTGGGCAGGCAGTGAGGTTACCTGTGTGGTTTTCCCCCTGGTGATGGGGAGCAGGGGGAGCAGAGGGAGCAGGGGGGGCGGAGGGCGAGGCTGTGGCTGGACACGCGGCGGCTGCGACCGGCTCGGCCACAGACTCGCTGGGCTCCTCCACGCTAGCACCAGCGTCTGGGGAAACACAAACTTTTCACAAACTTTATATGCATTAGAAACAGGAAATATCTGGCCAATGAGATTTCCTGGTTTTAGCTTGTAAACATGTAATAGAACGCATCCCTTTTTAAGATTTCAGGAAGAAAGTTTCCCTGTCGTACATTGGCCGAACCAACCAACTGGTCCTCATCAGAAATGTTAACAGGAATCCGTCTGTTCGGTCTGATGCAACACCCTTTCAAAATAAGACTTCCGGGTCCAAACGCTCCAGTGAAATAAAACAGACACAACGGCCGAACATGTCAGCAATTCCGATCACCTGGATAGAGAACGTTTCATCGATAAGAAAGAGGCAAAATGACAATTACGCTGTTTTTTAAACACTCAGATTTCTACAGACTAGACTACAGCGTTATATGAGGCTTGGACCCGGATCTTATTTTGAAAGGGTGTTACGTAGCGCCTTAACAGCCGGGTAAAATGGACATTTTTGGGGTAATTTAACTGATCGTGCACTGTGTTTTCTTCCGTCACACGCACAGATTATCAGCGTACTACAGCCGGCCACATTACTGGATCTGACCCCACAGACTTCATCCAGTCAGGTCAGTTTGGATGGTATCACTGGGTTAATACAGTTTTTCAATGATATTTAAGTTAACGAGCAAATACTACATCAAAATGTGTTTATGTAGAAATGCATTAAAGTTCTGCTCACAAACAGATGGGGTCGAAAATGTAAGTATGTGAGCAGGTAAATAAGTATAAATTACCCCTAGAGTTGTCGCGTGCGTGACACAACGTGACGAAGCCAACGCAAACAATGTGCTCTACAATACAATAGAGTATAAAACGATATGACGGTGAGCTGAAAGTGGCACAGCCTCTTCTCTTTGCCCTGGTGACGGACTGACGGACTGAGGGTTGAACTGAACAACAACCAGGATTAATAGGTTTTGGTCTTAATTTTACATTCATCTTCAACCTCTTGTCCCTGTCGGCTGGAGCTGATCCCAGTTGACATCAGGCGTGAGGCGGGGTCCACTATCACAGGACACATAGAGACGAACAGAGACAGACAACCATTCACACCTACGGGTGATTTAGAGTCATCAATGAACCGAACACCTGCACGTCTTTGGACTGTGGGAGGAAACCGGAGAACCCGGAGAAAACCCACGCAGACACGGAGAGAACATGCAAACTCCACACAGGAAGGCCCCAGCCGGGATGCAAACCAGTGCTTACCACCATACCACCGTGTAACCCCTCTAATTTTTACAACTGAAATAAAAAAATTTCCCTATCAGTTGAAATGAGAACAGAACCCTGAATCTAAGTCAGGGTCTGGCAATTCCGGTCCTGGGGGGGCCACTGTCCTGCATGTTTTAGGTTCCTCCCTACCCTAACACACCTGAGTCTAACACACCTGAGTCTAACAATGATCAAACTGTGTCGAGCTTCAGCTGCTTGATAACGAGCACATCATTAGACTCAGGTGTGTTAGAGCAGAGAGAAACCTAAAACATGCAGGACAGTGGCTCCAGGACCAGAATCACTTAGATTCAGGGGTATCATTGTCGCCTCACAGCGAGAGGGTTCCTGGTTCGAATCCCGGCTGGGGCCCTTCTGTGTGGAGTTTGCATGTTGTCCCCGTGTCTGCGTGGGTTTTCTCCGGGTTCTCCGGTTTCCTCCCACAGTCCAAAGACGTGCAGGTGTTCGGTTCATTGATGAATCTAAATCACCCGTAGGTGTGAATGGTTGTCTGTCTCTGTTCGTCTCTATGTGTCCTGTGATAGACTGGCGTCCTGTCCAGGGTGGACCCCGCCTCACGCCCGATGTCAGCTGGGATCGGCTCCAGCCCCCCACGACCCCGACAGGGACAAGAGGCTGAAGATGAATGAATGAATGAATCTAAGTGAAGCATTCTGCACACTCACCTGGCACTGTGACTTGAATGATTTCCCCATCTGGAGGCTCCGTTTTAATCCTTTTCAGAGGGATGCAGTCTCCTGACGGACCTGCAGGGATCCAACGGTCCCATCAGTGTTTTAAAGCCATGTTAAACAGATCTAAGTAGGTGCTACAGTGTTTTCAACAGACTGAAACTGCTCAAAATGATGGGAATTGTTCTGAGGATTGAATCTTTTGTTTTTTTCAGACAACAAAACAATCTCAGCGAAAGGTCTGAATAATGCAGAAATGCTTTTACTGACACATACCTGCTTCACAGTCCGCCAGGAGTCCGCCAGGGGACTCACGCATGCACTTGCTGATCTGTGGGATTCAATGAAACACACTCAGGTGACTAAAGTTCATGATTCATTACAAATACAGAAGCAGCTTTGTGGTGGGATGGGCCCAACAACGGCTGCTTACTGTGTAGGGACATTTAAGATGAATGAGTGCAGATTAGATTTAAATTGAGTTTATTTACAGTTTATATCAAGATATGAATTAAAGAATCATCCCAGGGTCTTTTTCCACACTTACGTTCATCAAATAAGCCATTGAGACAGTTTTTTTCATGTAACAACTATTAACGGAGAAATCCAGGAGAGTCGCTAACAGTCGGACGTGGCTAACAGTGATTAGCTCGGGGCAGCATGGTGAAGGCATTCAAAGGTCTTTTTTAACCACTAATGCTGCTGAAAATAACAGCAAACCTCTGCAGCAGCATGAGAAGAGTCCCTACACACACAACAAAGCGTCATCAGCGTAGAGAGTGAAGCCAGAGTTTATTAAAAGAGTGTTTTAAAGACTTACCTACTGGCCCCTGTACCAGCTCCTCTCATAGTAAAGTCCATTACAGTGGATTACCAAAGTCAATCCCAAAGGAAGGAGCCCATTGGTGCTTTGTTTTGTGTGTAGGGTCATGTAGATTAAAGTGCCACCATCTGAACAGAGTCTCCGGGGTTCATGCTTGTGTGTGGGCTGGGCTCTGACCTGCTGCTGTGAGGATTGCTGACCAGTTCGGCGGCTGCAGCGGTGGCGTTGATGGGCGGGATGCACAGATTGTCAAGAAAAGCGTCTTCCGGCATGGAGCCCAGGTCGTGCTTCCCCTCCTCCCTCGCAATTTTGCCGGCAGCTTCAACAAACGTGACACAGAGAGGATGAAAAAAACACTGCGTCCCATTAGCAGAGAACATCTGCAGGGTGTAAATATATAAATAAAGACTCGACAAAGAACAGGTTTTCTTTTAGACGGTAACAGGAATTCATTTTAACGATTCTGACAAACATTACACGGCTAAGCGTCCGGCTCACGTTCTGCACCGGGATCCTACCAGAACCATTACATTTAAGCTGAAGTTCCCTTTGAAAAGATGGAGATCATTTTTCATTTTAATGAAAATGCAGGCTACACCCGGGCAGTGAGCCAAAGTAGCTCTTATTCTGTCTCATAAGACTATTAATTTCAGCTAGGTGTACATTAGAAATGACAACTAAAGGATATTGCCTGCGATATAGACACAAGCGTATGCAAATTACGTGATGAATTTAGCCGGTGAAAGCACAAAGGCATTACATTCAGTCACTATAATGACAAATTAACTCCTCTCCTCGCAGTTAGATGCCGTCGATTTTGCACAAAAGAGACTTTGTGGTGTTTTATTATTGAAGCAAAAACAAAAGGAATCACACTCTTACCAGTGAAGATCCTTTCGTCAAACATTCTGCAATAAAGAAAGAGACAAAGAGGCCTTTAGTCACCAAGTTCAAACACTTTACATGTGGAGGAACACGTCATTAACAGCATTTAAACACAGTAACTGCTCATTGAACCACCAGTCGAGTAAATGAGTCACTCCTCTGTTATCGTGGGTGTGAACGACACCTCTGGAGCGCTTACTCTCCTTCTGTCTGCCGCCGAGACGTCGCTCTCCCGCTGCGATCGTATCTCATCTTCAGACACAACTGTTTCCACACGGTCCTTCTTGTTCGCACCGATGTGTGAAACGTTCCTGAGTTGAGCAGCTGGTGCAGAAGAGAACTGTTTATGGATACTTTCCTCTGTAATGACTCTGATTTATTAAAGCCAGGTGACCTCGTTATGTATCGGGGTCGTTGCTGAACAAGACTAATTGTCGGCATCCGCTGCACGAAGCTCATGACACTACAGAACAACACATATTAGTCGTGTATCTTTAGGCCGCACTCCCACTGTGCCTCCGTCCCGTGCCCCGTGCTTTAGGGTCCTTGCCCCCCCCTCCAGGCCCGTTTGTACTCACACTACCTGGGCCTCGGAGAATGCTTCTTGCTGCCTATACGTCATCACGCCGTAACACGTCACACGCATTGATGACGTCATGGCGATGCGTGGCTTTGTTTCCAGATCTTTCCGTAGACCTCAGAGTTTTTGTGCGTCTTGTCGACTGTTTTTGAATCTTTTCATCGACCAAATCTGCAGTAAACACTCCACCTCCGCATCACACCAACGTGAACCTTTCACCGCCATTGTTTGAAATGTCCGCGCATGGTCCCTCCTTCTTTTTTCTACGTCCCAACAGGCGCACAGGAAATGACCTCAGAGCCGCCGTAGGCCTCGTGCTCGTACACGTGCACACGCTCGTGCTCGTACATGTGCAAACGTGCTTTACTAAAGCCCACCTCTCCCAAATGGTCCGTGGACGGCATGCCGCTCCTAGACGTGGTACGGTTGCACTCACACTGGTCAAAGGAACCAGACTTTAGCCGTGAAACGTGTTTGGGCACGGTACGGAGGGACAGTGGGAGTGCGCCCTTAGACTTTGACATCTGTGGGATGTTTCTGTTGTTGACAAAAGAGTCAAACCTAATCATCGGTCCACTAACTTTTTTATACTCATGAATAATTAGGGGCGCGGCCTCTTGAGTGACAGCTAGCCTCTGGCCCTCACTTCTCCTCGGAGGTAAACGTCAGCTAGATGGACGTACGCCCCTCCCCCCAACGTCACATACATGCCCTTTTTTGGTCAGAGGAAATGAGGCGGAGTCAAAGTCTGACAAGATGGCGATGATTGGATCAAGTTGAGAGAACGGCCCTCATCGGAGATGCTACGTCTGTTGTTATACAGTCTATGGTTCGCTCGTATGCGGTAAAACTGAGTTGTTGATGGGACAGAGGACTGTGAGGCAGCGGAGGGGCTGCTGCTTTTCACTCAAGCAGATCTGTTTCCTCAGGAGAAACCTGCTCACTTCCCAATAAACAGACTATATGCAACACCTTTCCCCTTCAGCCTCACGTTGGGGCGTCTAAAGTGGAGTTGGACACACCCTTAATGCACGTTAGACCATGTGCTGTAAAACGTCTGTACAGTGGCCATGTTAGGAAAAGTCAGAGCTGACAAACTAATGCTTAACGTTAGCATCCTGATGTGTTAACGTTAAAGGACACAACTGGTGGTATTCTATATTTTTCTTGATGTCAGCGAATCCCATGAGAAGACCCAAAGACAGAACGGATCCCATTAAAAAGATGTTTATCCACAGCCTGGTGTCTCGTATTCCTCTGTCACACAGCTCCATTGTTCAAAACTGAACACATCATTGAGCCTCACTGGGTGACACGTTCTTTCATTATGACAAACAAGGGCGCTGTAGTTTGTTTCAAGTCAATCCCACATACACCGCCCACCTGCTGTGAGTCCTCTCCAGAGCCCCAAATGTGGATTAATGTGCTGCTGAAAATAGTCCCGCACAAATCTGCTGTTTACTCATGTTACAGGAAATGACTGAGCCCCTTTAAAGTGGAAACTACACATTTGTGAGCTGTTTTCAAAGAATGTTTTCATTAGTAATTCATTTGTCCAACATTTTCCCAATGAGTTAATTCGTTGTTTGGTCTTTAAAGTGGGGAAAAATGGAGATCAGTGTTTCCAAAATCATAAGATGACATCCTCATATGTTATCCTAAAGCAGGGGTGTCAAACTCGTTTTAGTCCAGGGGCCACAACAGCCCAGTTTGATCTTAAGGGCGCACTCCCACTGTTCCTCCGTACCGTGCCCCGTGCTTTAGGGTCCTTGTCCCCCCCTCCAGGCCCGTTTGTACTCACACTACCTGGGCCTCGGAGAATGCTTCTTGCTGCCTATACGTCATCACGCCGTAACACGTCACACGCATTGACGACGTCATGGCGATGCGTGGCTTTGTTTTCCAGATCTTTCCGTAGACCTCGGAGTTTTTGTGCGTCTTGTCGACTGTTTTTGAATCTTTTCATCGACCAAATCTGCAGTAAACACTCCACCTCCGCATCACACCAACGTGAACCTTTCACCGCCATTGTTTGAAATGTCCGCGCATGGTCCCTCCTTCTTTTTTCTACGTCCCAACAGGCGCACAGGAAATGACCTCAGAACCGCCGTAGGCCTCGTGCTCGTACAAGTGCGCACGCTCGTGCTTGTACATGTGCAAAAGCGCTCTACAAAGGCCCAACTCTCTCAGACGGCCAGCTGGCAGCAGCTATGCGCGGAGTGGTTGCACTCACACTGGTCAAACGCACTAGGCTGTAGCTGAAAAACCTGTTTTAGCACGGTGCGGAAGGACAGTGTGAGTGCGCCCTTAAGTGGGCCGGGCCGGTGAAGTCACAGCAGAACCCCAAATAACAACAACCTAGAACTTTTCTTTTTGTTTTAGTGCGACTACTGTCTTTATACAAAACATCATGAAGCCTCTTATAATCCTAAAATTATAAAATCTGGATTTAATTTGAAGTTTAAGTTAAAATTCAAATTGAGTTTGGGCCCAAAACTGCTGCCGTGGTTCGGGCTGGAGTCGGGTTTGGACAGCGGGTTCCTGCAGGGTCAGGCCTGATTTTGGGATCATAGCTCTGGCGTGCTTATTATTGGTGTCTGCACCGAGAACACCGTCACATGGCCGATGTTAGCCGACCAAAGGTGACGTTAGGGTTGGGCATGGCAACCACCTGGTTAGGATCGATCAGAGGCCGTGGTTTGGTTCAGTGCGTCCATCCTCATGAAGAAGACGACCTGACAGCAGAAGAACTCTGGCAGCTCCAGCACCTTTATTGAAAAGTTGCAGTTCAGTTGCTAATTTTCAAACTTTGCCGCCTCACAGCTAGAAGGTTCCAGGTTCGAATCCCGTCTGGGGCCCTTCTGTGTGAGTTTGCATGTTGTCCCCGTGTCTGCGTGGGTTTTCTCCGGGTTCTCCGGTTTCCTCCCACAGTCCAAAGACGTGCAGGTGTTCGGTTCATTGATGACTCTAAATCACCCGTAGGTGTGAATGGTTGTCTGTCTCTGTTCGTCTCTATGTGTCCTGTGATAGACTGCCGTCCTGTCCAGGGTGGACCCCGCCTCACGCCCGATGTCAGCTGGGATCGGCTCCAACCCCCCCGTGACCCCGACAAGGACAAGAGGCTGAAGATGAATGGATGGATGAAAGTCATCCCTTGGGCCGGATTGGACCCTTTGGGGGGCCGGTTCTGGCCCACAGGCCGTATGTTTGGCCCCCCCCTGTCCTAAAGGAGGAAATATTCCTATTTTCAGGAGATAGAATCAGAAAATTGTTTCATTATTTCTTCAAAAAGGGTACATCTCTGATCTCAGAGGTCGTGACTCTGGAGAAACTTGGACGCTACATCGAAAGGACTCATCATCTTCTGCATAATGGAACGAGGCCGCTGGAACTTTTGGGAGTGGACCATAATTTGTATAATTTATAATATAATTTGGACTTGAATGGAAAGATAATACGATCGAAAATGACCATGTCTGAATTGGGAACAATGGACATTCGGGCTATTGTGCGACAGTGCCCTTTTCCTCTTTGTTATTAATGTCACTTTCTTTCACTATATGGACCAAGTCGTGCAGCACTATTGTTTATTACTGTTGGTTTATACATTTGTCTTTAACAATAACACACAGAAGGCCTCCTCCCAGCTGAACGTGCCTGGAACACCTCCCTAGGGAGGCGCCCAGGGTTCATCCTTACTAGATGATCCTGAACCACCTCAACTGGCTCCTTTCAACGCAAAGGAGCAGCGATTTTAATTTTGAACAAAATGAGGCTGTAGCTCAGTCCATAGGTGACTTGGCTGGGAACCGTAGGGTCGCTGGTTCAAGTCCCTGTGTGGACTATGTATGGAGCGTGGACTGGTGGCTGGAGAGGTGCCGGTTCATCTCCTGGGCACTGCCGAGGTGCTGTTGAGCAAGGCACCGAACCCCCAACTGCTCGGGGCGCCGGTCACTGGCAGCCCCCTCGCTCTAACATCTCTCCTTAATTGCATGTATATAGGTCCTGTCTGTGTGTGTGTGTAATTTCCCCGTGTGGGATAAATAAAGTTCTTCTTCTTCTTCTCCTTCTCCTCCTCCTCCTCCTCCTCCTCCTCCTCCTCCTCCTCCTCCTTCTTCTTCTTCTTCTTCTTCTTCTCCGTGATATCGTCTGAGCGTAATGAAACGCCAAAATGAACAAAAATGTCGGTTCCACTTAAAGCAGCCGGCCGCTCCAATTAACCATCAGTTGGTTGAAACAAACAGTTTGTCAACAAAACAACAGAAGAAGAGAAAGGAACATCAGGACGTGCATCTGGGACGTCTCTCAATGACAATGGGACTGAGACGTGATTCTGAATCCATCACATTTTCAATCGTTTCCTTATTCTATTAACACTAATGAGCTGCCTGCAGGATGCGCTAAAAGATGTGTTATCTCAAACAAGGCATGTTGGCTCATTTAAATTAGCTTAAACAAATGGAGGGAAGAGCGGCCGTTAGCGCCGTACGCTGAGAAGAGAAAGTCATTTGGGACGTGAGTGGTAACGGTTTACCAGTCAGCGGGACGGAAGGAGCTGAGGAGACAGACGTTGGACGCACAGATGGTGTAGGCTGGCACGCTCGGTGGCTTCTTGTTAAAAGGCTTTTCAAAATAAAAGTTCCGTACTGTAGTTTCGTGGAACGATAACAAACTATGGTCGGCGCTCAGCGACTGAATTAGACGTCTTTGCATCTCGTGTGTGTGAATCACAAAAGGATCGCTTACCGTTTGACGATGAAGCGGATCCCGTGGCGCTCGTCCAGGATGCGTTTGAGCTTGGGAACCCCGTAGGTGCAGGGTCTCTTGAAGGGGATCTGGTCAGGGATGCCAATGATCTCCACGGCCCCGGGGTCGCAGGCGATTTTGCGGTAGGGGACAGGCACCATGTGATCTAGACCCAGGGCCTCAGCTGGAGGTGGAAGACAACGAGGAAGCAGGTTTATCAGAAACACAACGTGATGCTACTGAAGAGATATCACTTAGGTATTCACTTTAACTGGAGCTAAGAGTGGTTCATTCATCTTTAGCATGATTAATGTCAGAGGAAGGATCACGGTTTTCACAATTACTAATCACGGGATTTATTATTGGACACTATGGAAGGAAAAAGACCCGCAAGCATCGTTCTGGTCCTGCACGTCAAACATGTCAGCGTGATTTTTTATCGAGAACAGAGGGTTCTAGCTGCAGAGAGAGGCTTCCCTTACCGTATCTGCTGTTGAACAAGATCTGGACACATTCCCTCAACGTGTTGATGTCTTCAGTTTCCCGGATGAAAGAATCCCATTTTTCTGCAGGAACAAGAAGACGAAGAATGAGAAGCAGCTGAATGCTTCAGTGTGCGATCAAAGAATCACACACTCGCTTCTTTCATTAGAGTTTATCGAGGCTTTCGCATTCAAATGAGCTTTATTCCACCGACATAAGTTAATCTTCTCCATCTACTCCGTGTCAACTTGGGAAATAAGTGCAATCTTCTTACAGGATTACGCTTGACGTCTCAGTAGCTCAGCCCTTTAACCGTTCAGGTTTATTAGAGTTTCGCCTTTGTTGGGTAAACAATGCTCGGCTGACGGCATGAGCCTGCAAATCCAAGCAGGGCACAAGAGAGCGCGCAGGGGAAGATGTGAAACTAAACACAGGAAACCCTCCTCTGGGACGGGAGATTTGAGATTTTCTCACTTATCTAGTTTGTACTTATTCTATTTCAATCTGCTGCTAAACTGCACGCTGCGTATTGTTGTATATTGTATTTACCTACTCTTAACCACGACGTCTGTTGCACTCTGTCACACTTGGTTCATTGCTTGATTTATCTGACGTTAGCTTTATTTTGATTTGATTTATGTTTATGCTTATTGTTACTCTGATCCTTTTCCGCCTTTGTATTGAAACTGTTGCACAATCATTTCCCTCGGGATAAATAAAGCTTCTTGAATCTTGAACTTCTGTCGTTATTTTGAACGTACATTTGTGACGACGGCGTCAGTAGTAACAGCCCGACTGACGCTGAACTTGTGCAAAAAGTGTGAAAAATTAAACAATAAATAAATAAACATGCTCTGTGGTGCATGAAAAGTGGAGTCAAGACATCTGGATCGCCTCCTGGTGGCCGGCACTTAGTTTAGGAAGAGCTTGATCTGTAAATGCAGCGCAGCTTTCTGTGAGTGGAGCATTTTAAAATGTAAATATCACATTTATTTGGGAAGCTGAAGCTTTAATTGTGATGATTATTGGATTAAGGGTGTGCTCACACTCGGCCCAGAGGAAACCTGCCGTGCTTCAGCCTGATTGTACCCTCCTCCCTCCTCCCTCCTCCGTCCTCCCTCCTCCCGCGAAGATGTGAAACTAAACCCAGGAAACCGTCCTCTGGGACAGGGGATTTGAACTTCTGTCATTATTCTGAACATTCATTTGTAACGACAGCGTCAGTGTTAACAGCCCGACTGACGCTGAACTTGTGAGGCTTTGCAAACAGTGTGAAAAATAAACAGTTTATAAACCACCTCAAACACATGTGTACCTACCTGATCTACCTATGCAGCAATTTCTGATCAACAAACACTGCTAACAACATGTCTGTGATGAGCTAATTACTTATTAACTGAGTAAATATGGTGTTTATTCAGCTATTTATTTGATTTTGTTTATTCCTTATTTAAATTGTAAACAACTGACTGAGGGCTACATGCTGGTGTAGTGGTTAGCACTGTCGCCTCACAGCGAGAAGGTGTCTGCGTGGGTTTTCTCCGGGTTCTCCGGTTTCCTCCCACAGTCCAAAGACGTGCAGGTGTTCGGTTCATTGATGACTCTAAATCACCCGTAGGTGTGAATGGTTGTCTGTCTCTGTTCGTCTCTATGTGTCCTGTGATAGACTGGCGTCCTGTCCAGGGTGGACCCCGCCTCACACCCGATGTCAGCTGGGATCGGCTCCAGCCCCCCGAGACCCCGACAGGGACAAGAGGCTGAAGATGAATGAATGAATGAACAACTGACTGACACTGAACACGATGCTTATTTAGCTATTTATTTTATTTTAATTTAATTTTAATTGTCAGAAATCGACTGAGTCATATCAGTGTTAACTGTGTTTTATGTGTGTTTTTAGTGTTAATTTTACTACATATGAATATATAAAAATTCATTATATTCATCAATCAGCCTGAGCCTCGGCCGGGCTAAGTGCTCTTCAACATATCATGTTAAAGATTTAACACTATATCACAGTGAAATGACACACACTCCTCCGCCCAGCTGAGCGATCGCACACTTCTTTACGCTGATTTCTGCCCGGGTTATAACGCGTTAACGGTTGCAAGGACGAGAAGCCCCCACATTCAACTTTGAGGCTAATTAAGAGGAGATCTGAGTGAAATAATGGAAACATTAGAGTTAGTGCAGTTGAGTTCTTTCACGTCTTTAAATGTGATTGAAACGCTGCTCTGCGGTGATGACTTTCAGAGCAAGGACACGATACATCTGGCTTAGTCATGCGTCCAGACATACATCCAAAGACGGGACGGGGTGAACTGCCGAAGCTGTCTCTAATAACTGATACAGATCTGCACGTGTCAGGCCTCTGAAGTGAGGCCAGCTGCACTTTATCTCCTCGTTCACGCGTTCAACCTCACCTGATTTTTCGTGCACGATGGAGAAGAGAAGCCTCTTGGAGATGTGGACGCCAGGAGGGCTCTGGCCCTGCTCACCAGGTAGTCGTGTTGTCTCATCTGAAAAATGAAAATGAAATGTTGCTGAATTATTACTTTATTGATTTTCACTCTGTTATTATTCAGGTTACACACACACACACACACACACACACACACACACACAGGCCCGAAATACACACACATGCACAAACAGGACCTATACACATGCAATTAACGGAGAGATGTCAGAGCGAGGGGGCTGCCAGTGGATCGGCGCCCCGAGCAGTTGGGGTTCGGTGCCTCGGCAGTGCCCAGGAGTTGAACTGGCTCCTCTCCAGCCGCCAGTCCACGCTCCGTTCATGGTCCACACAGGGACTCGAACCCTCCGGTTCCCAGCCGAGTCACCTATGGACTGAGCTACTGCCGCCCCGTTGTCCACTTAGCATCCAGATATTCAGTAATTAGTTCCCCCAGCGTTCATTAATACTTGACTATTTGATCTGAAGCACACGGATAAAGAATGAAATCATTGCGTGTGGCTCCTCGTGGGACACACTTTAGTCCAGGGGTGTCAAAGTGATCCAGTAAAGGGTCGCTCTGGCTGCAGGTTTTCATTCAAACCAAGCAAAAACACACCTGACTCAACTCATGCAATCACCTGAACTGTCTTCACACAGTTGGTTTGTTGGATCAGGTGTGTTCTTGCCTGGTTGGAATGAAAACCTGCAGCCACACGACCCTTTACTGGATCACTTTGACCCCCCTGCTTCAGGAGGAAGGACTTCTTCTCCGGCGTTTCGAACAGAGAGGAACGAGTTAAACGACTCATTTAGAGATATGACTTTAACGAGGAGATGTGCTATTAAAGCAAAGTGCTGTGGTGTAATAAAATTAATGCTAATGAGACTTCAAAGCAAAGTACAAATGTACCACTTTCCCAGGCACACCCCAGGCAAAGCATGAGGGACGTACTTTTCGTTATCATTGTGATCATTATTGCAAATGTTATGTCAATCTTGAATTCTACCTCTCTTCGCAGAAAGAAGTCCCAATTCAAAAAGCACACAGTGAAGCTGCAGCAGCTTCAGAATGAGCAGAAGTAGCTAGCCGTTAGCAGATGAAACGTATACACTGTTCTCCAGCAGTGACAGGGGGGCAGCTACGTCACGACAGGTGTGGGTGCAGGTCCCCGGGTGAGGCGCTCACGTCCTGTGCCACCATGGGCTTAGTGGCCAAACGTGGTACTGCACGTGTGTGTTTCCTACTGCACCAGGAAACACACTCACATAGTTAAAGGGACGTATTACTTAAATCCTACCACTGTCATTAAAAACGCACCTTTCTTTCTTTATCTTGCAGCTTAAAATCCACTTAGTTCCATTCTGCCCAGTATTTAATATTTAATATTATCTGGTACAAGCGGCCGAAAATGTGTTTCCTCAGGAGGGGGTCTGGAGTCTCCCTTAGAGAGAGGGGGAGAAGTTCAGCATCCGTGAGGAACTCGGAGTAGAGCCGCTGCTCCTTTGCGTTGAAAGGAGCCAGTTGAGGTGGTTCAGGATCATCTGGTGAGGATGAACCCTGGGCGCCTCCCTAGGGAGGTGTTCCAGGCACGTCCAGCTGGGAGGAGGCCTCGGGGAAGACCCAGGACCAGGTGGAGAGATTAGATCTCCCCACTGGCCTGGGAACGCCTCAGGATCCCCCAGTTAGAGCTGGTTAATGTGGCCCGGGAAAGGGAAGTTTGGGGTCCCCTGCTAAAGCCTCTGCCCCTGTGACCCGACCCCGGATAAGAGGCTGAAGATGAGATGAGATATTTATCTTAACTGCTAAGCATCTTATTGTATATTGTATATAGTGGTTCAAATTGAGATACTGTAATATATAATAAATATACATTTTTTTCTTCTTCATCATGCATTTTTAAATTGGTGCGACCTATATTCTGGAATATACGGTAATTAAATCCTTAGTCAGTTAGTAGTTCGTACTTATCGCAGCCCCTGGCAGGTGTATTCCTCAGTGGGAAGTTATTTGTTGTGCGACAGGCGCTGCACGAGTCTTTGCAGCTTCAGCCCAGTGATCTGCATCCAGTCACACTTACCCAGAAACCCCCCTCCACAAACGCTCGTCTTACCAGTGTTCGCACAGTCCTTGACGGACTTGTCCGTCCCTGCCGTCCAGTTGGCCAGTCTGTCCTTGCCCAAGTTGAGGAGGGACATGGGTTTGAAATCCAGCTTGCCATCTGGGTGAGGTTTGGAGGACATGGGCATGCCGTACAGGAAGTTCGACAGGACAGAGTTGCTGGAAGAGGCGGGACTCGATGACGTGACGACCTGGGCCGCCGTCTTCACTGGACCGTGGCTGCTCGGCGTCATGGCGGCCGTGGAAGAGTTGTGATTGACTTCGGTGCTGGATTTGGCCTCTCGAGACAAATCCTCTGCGGGCCTGCGCACAGACACACAATCATAGAGGGTTACGTGCATCACAGCTCCACATCAAGCTGCTTATTTGATTTCGGTTTCACGTCACGAGCGTCTCTTGGCTTATGATCGCCGTTTGCTGCAGCAGCAACTCTTTCTGAGGAGGGGAAGACGATCTGTTCCATAACATCCATTAAATATGACTGATATGAGATGATGTGTCTGTTCGGTATGTCCTGCTTTTTCAGAAATTGAAGTCACACCAACAGTTAGACGTGTGTTTTCAGACTGCTCAGGTTTCATTACACTGCTGCGGACACAGGAAACACCCAGCTCTGTGTATGGGCAGAGACACGGAGACATGTGAGAGTTGTTACAGAAGCAAACAGAGGAGAGAAACTTTAACCTCTTAATGTTCAGACGGCTCTTTCATAATGTGATGCTATCGTCTGAAAGCAGACTAGAGAATCCGGTGGTGTCAACGTGTCCTGCTGACTCGTCAGGGAGGAGGACAAACAACGCTCTTTTGACGAGTCTGACCTCCAGGTATCTGACTGTAAACGTGTTCTCTTGGTCCCCACGAGTCTCCCCTTTACAGACACGCCCACTCTATGACCATCCAGACAGTTTAACATGCAGTTTTTCTCCTGCAGTACAAATATGTTATTATAGTATTTGGATTTTTCTGCACACCGGGGTCCATAAACAGTAGAGTGCCATTAATTGGGTCGGACTGGAGATATGTCATTGTAGGGCGCACTCACACTGTGCCTCCATACCGTGCCCAAAACAGGTTTCACGGCTAAAGTCTAGTTTGTTTGACCAGTGTGAGTGCAACTGTACCGCGCCTAGGTGCAGCACGTGTACGAGCACGAGCGCGAGGCCTACGGCGGTTCTGAGGTCATTTCCTGTGCGCCTGTTGGGACGTAGAAAAAAAGAAGGAGGGACCATGCGCGGACATTTCAAACAATGGCGGTGAAAGGTTCACGTTGGTGTGATGCGGAGGTGGAGTGTTTACTGCAGATTTGGTCGATGAAAAGATTCAAAAACAGTCGACAAGACGCACAAAAACTCCGAGGTCTACGGAAAGATCTGGAAACAAAGCCACGCATCGCCATGACGTCATCAATGCGTGTGACGTGTTACGGCGTGATGACGTATAGGCAGCAAGAAGCATTCTCCGAGGCCCAGGTAGTGTGAGTACAAACGGGCCTGGAGGGGGGGACAAGGACCCTAAAGCACGGGGCACGGGACGGAGGCACAGTGGGAGTGCGCCCGTAGTGAGAGCATTTGTTGTCTAAACTGAGCTGTTGTGACCTTGAGGATGATCACAGCCTCGTGAAACTTCACAACCACAAACTAGAGACCTGGGGCGTTCAGAGGATTAAGGGATTTCACCAGGAGATTCACGATAAAGGCCTTTTTTACCACACAACACACACACATGTGCTCACCATACGATCAACCAACAATGCAGAAATCTAAGTCACAGCATGTTTTTTTCTCTGGTGTTCCTCGAGGTCTCGGTGCCTTAATGTGGAGTTTTGACCTATTTGTATCAATTCTGCAGTCGTGACAAATGGTTAAATTTAGCACCAGATCTGAGTAACAAATGGTATCAGCCCAGAAACTGCTGCAACAACTTATGACACATTAGTGAGCACGAGAATGTGAATCATAAACTTAAATCATAATGCACTAATTCCTACATAAGGTTGAATATGTAGAATCTTTATTAAAAGCTATATTTCTGCTTCTTGCACTGAACAGAAGGTTTATTTTCTTGTTAACATGCTTCACAAAAAAGCTCTGGGAGGTTATTGTCTTCAACTTATTCCTTGTGACTGTTCCTAAAGTCCGTACTGAACTCTGATTGGACACATTTAAGGAGAGGCTACAAAATATTTGACACACTTTCAAAGCGCCCCCAAAGTTCTTTATGTGCTCCTTGGAAAAAGTTGCCGTCATCCCTGGACTACACAAGCACCACAGTCTGACTTTGTTCAGCACCGTGTGTTGTGTTCACTTATAATTTGTTTTGCTGTATCGCTTTGCATTGTCAACGTAGATATGAATCCACACATCTTACGTTGAGACTCAGGGTGCCCTCCCACTGTGCCTCCGTCCCGTGCCCCGTGCTTTAGGGTCCTTGTCCCCCCCTCCAGGCCTGTTTGCACTCACACTACCTGGGCCTTGTGCTCGTACACGTGCGCACGCTCGTGCTCGTACATGTGTAAACGTGCTTTACTAAAGCCCACCTCTCCCAAACGGGCCGTGGACGGCAAGCGTGCCGCTCCTAGACGGGGTACGGTTGCACTCACACTGGTCAAACGAACTAGGCTTTACCTGTTAAACCTGTTTGGGCACGGTACGGAGGCACAGTGTGAGTGCGCCCTAATACGTAACTAGAGAGAGTGTTTTGATTAAAACCCTGTCCGTCCTTCACTAATACACTTCAGCCTATCTGCTTCCAATAAGCAGCTGCAAAGACGCCAGGAGAGCTGTGTGCTCTGAGCCGTACACAAGCATCCATCTCTGCGAAGCATTAGAGGCTGAGCCCAAATGCCAAACTTCATGTCTTTTTCCATCGCGGAGTGAAGTGAAACAGCTGCATTTCATCATCTGATACGAGCGTCTGTTTCCCCCAAAACAGCAGCGCAGGAACAGACACACACACACACACACACACACACACACACACTCACCTCTTTACTGTGAACTGGATGCGGTGGCTCTGCTCCAGAATCTTCATCAGCGTCTTCGTGTCGTACTCACAGGGCTTCTTCAGGGTGGCTCCTTCGGGCAAACCGTGGGCCACCACGCAGCCGGGGTCCTTCTGGATCCGCTCATAAGGCACAGGGACCAGGCTGCTCTTCCCCACAGCCTCACCTGCACGTTGCACAAGGCGGTGTGAGTGCATCTTGTGCAAAATGACAAAACTTAAATCTGCTCCTCTCTTGGATAACGAACAATCATAGCTAGAATTGGGAATTGATCTTTTATGTTAAAGCTGCAAGAGGCAGAGAAACAAAACACAGAGTGAGATCTCTTCCTGCAACTCCCCCTCTCCTCTCTCTGTCCTGAGCCCCCTCCTTCATTTCATCCACGAGTGACATTTCCACGGGGATAACCGACCCGTTGTCTCTGCAAACGTGTGCGCCTGTAGAGCTGCAGAGAACTGGGATCTGTTGCAGGCGCAGTCAAAGCAAACGTTATCCATCTGGGGTACGACTCACTGATATTGACACTTGTTTTATTCTATTTCAGACAGTTTTATTGCGTTTGTCAGACTCTCTTTTAGACTCTGACAGTAAAAGGGTCAGTTTGGGCAAAACCCAAAGTGTTTCAGAGACGGAGACAACATACTGTTAATATCTGAAGCTGGTACAGAGCAGCCTGCATGTCACAGCGGTCACTCAGAGTCTGACAACACGCTGCTAATTTCGACTGTATTGCTGAAAATGTTGATAATAGCGAATAACGATAACAACAAGGCTGGGAATTTTGGAACCGGCTCCTACGCACCATGAATACCTGCTGCTCTGCTCTGCATTTGTGTTTCCTCTCACAGTGTCCGGTGTCTCCTCGTTCGGACGGCGGCAGCATGAGACACCGGAGTGCCGTGTGAGAGGAAACGCAGCAGACGTGCAGGGCAGACGTGCTGGGCTGCTCGGCTAAAGGCTAACCAGCAGCAGACCAGAGCTCCCCACTGTTATCACAGCAAACGTCCACTGGCTATGTCCTACTGCACTGTGGATGGATGACATTAATGTCTGTTACCCAAGCCCCGCCCACAGCGACTTCCTGTCTGATCCAATCAGGAAGCTCCGTCAGCACAGTTCTCTGAGTGTCCACTAGGGGCAGGTTTCATAACAGAGCAGTTTCTCATTGAGCCCCATGTTAATCTCTCTCTCTCTCTCTCTCTCTCTCTCTCTCTCTCCCTCTCTCCCTCCCTCTCTCTGTGTGTGTCTCTCTCTCTCTCTCTCTCTCTCCCTCTCTCCCTCCCTCTCTCTGTGTGTGTCTCTCTCCCTCTCTGTGTGTGTGTGTGTGTCTCTCTCTCCCTCTCTGTGTGTGTGTGTGTCTCTCTCTCTCTCTCTCTCTCTCTCTCTCTCTCTCTCTCTCTCTCTCTCTGTGTCTCTCTCTCTCCCTCTCTCCCTCTCCCTCTCTCTCTCTCCCTCTCTCTCCCTCTCTCCCTCTCCCTCTCTCCCTCTCTCTCCCTCTCTCTCTCTCCCTCTCTCCCTCTCTCTCTCCCTCTCTCTCCCTCTCTCCCTCTCTCTCTCTCTCTCTCTCTCTGTAGTGACCTGTGATTGGACAAAGTCTCCCGTCACAGGTTGGATTTCCTAAAACTAAGAAGACGAGCAGAAGTCTGGTTTTCTCTCAGAACACCTGAATTACAGCTTTAATGCCGTTTTTATTCCGTATACGTTGTGTTGAGGGTTCATAAGGGTTAATAAGGCATAAAAATGACCAGCGCGGACTCCTTACTGTAAAGCACAGTGAAGACTTCCTCCACCATCTTCCTCAGGACAAAGATGTTGGACTGAGCGTCTGACGGAGCTCTTGATTTGCCGTGCTCGCCGTCCTTACTCAGTTTGCTGAGATCCCCCTCCTGGTCTTTGGTATGGGCGTTCGCTGTGGTCAGACTCTGCAGACACGGCCCCCCTGAAGCCAAGAAAGGACAAAAGTCATATCGCGTTAACAGCGTACAAGAAGAAGCATTCCTTAGTACTTTTTGTCCCTGATGGAGGAGAGGAACAAAAACAAGACGATAGAGAATCAGGGGCCTACCTGTGCTACAGAAACGTCTTAACTTGCAGACCCTAACCTAACTGGTTTGTAATCATGGGGATTAGGGTCAGAACCTGATTTTAGGAAATAAGCATGAACCCAAGTGGATGTTCCTATCCTTAAGACAGGAAACATGTTTTACACAAGTACTAAAATCTTAAATAAACTCTCCTAACTTTCACCTTTAGTGTTCTCTAACTTGTTTAATATGGCTGGCTTTTTTCTTGCTTTTAGGGCGCACTCCCACTGTTCCTCCGTACCGTTCCCAAACAGGTTCCACGGCTAAAGTCTGGTTCCTGTGACCAGTGTGAGTGCAACCGTACCACGTCTAGGAGCAGCACGCTTGCCGTCCACGGCCCGTTTGGGAGAGGTGGGCTTTAGTAAAGCACGTTTGCACATGAACGAGCACGAGCGTGCGCACGTGTACGAGCATGAGGCCTACGGCGGTTCTGAGGTCATTTCCTGTGCGCCTGTTGGGACGTAGAAAAAAGAAGGAGGGACCATGCGCGGACATTTCAAACAATGGCGGCGAAAGGTTCACGTTGGTGTGATTGTTTATTAATTAAACTTCACTGTCACTTCTGTAACTTTAATCATCTTTTACCTTTTATGTGTTTAAAATGTTTTTTTACCCCGATGCTTTTAATGTTTTATGTAAAGCACTTTGAATTACACACATTAGATTGTGTATAATGTGTTTTATACATTATTTATACTTTACTTTACCCAACAAACGCATATCTGAATATCCGGGTCCAGTCGCCTTTACCTGAAAAGTTTACCCACTTTTCTGTGTAAACAGTGTCACGGCTCTTTTTAATCTGTTTAATCTGTTCTTCTTAAACTGTTTCCATGACAACAGCACACCATTTTCAACAGAGACCTGGTCCAGACACAGCGCCCCCTCCAGATTTCTTAAAGTTAGTTTAATATCCACTTTGGGGAACCTTTAATATATTCTTTTTTACCAAACTCTGTGTGGACAGAGGGGATGGAGGGAGCCACCGAGCCCTGGGAGTGTGGGCTCCGTCAGCGCTGTTTACGTTGGTAAATAAGTGGAGCAGCAGAGCAACGGGGATTTAGACATGAAGCTATTTCAGTGCCGAGTTCTGTGCACGGACACCTGACTGAAGGAGACAGCAGGTATGAATCCCAGAGCGCCGTCCGTGGTAGACGGGGTAACTATCCATCGAGAGCTTCAGGTGCACGTGAGGACGGAGCTTACGGCAAAACTTGTAGAAGTCTGTTTGGATTTCCCTCCTGGAGTTGAGGAACACTCTGCCCTTTTCTGTGCCGACAGCAATCACGCTGTCCTCGTGTACGGTGACGCACGCCACCTCGGCGTTGAGCTTGGACATCGCCATGCACTGCAAAACAAACAGGGAGGAGTCATTTACTCGTGGGTCGTTAACATACGCGTACCCTATTTCAGGGTGGAGCACTGAATAACCATGACAACGCAGAATCACAGATCCAGTGACGTGGGACGTACCACTGAGTCCAGGGCGGACACCAGGCTGGTGAGGATCTCCTGTCTGGCCGACACCAGCGGGGCCTGCAGGTCGCCCCGGGAGTTGGTCCTGACGCCGTCACATGCCAGCTTCCTCATCTGAGCCATGCCTCTGCGGGGACCACATGAACACAGTTTAGGCAGGGAGACAAAACCCGTACGGGGGCATGCATTCGTGTACAGACGCAGCAGTGACCTGCATTCAAAGCAGGGTTCTGCTGACATCGTGGTTCGACTTTAAGCAAATATAGAGCGTGCATCGATCGGACACTGGAGGCTGGAAAAGGGTTTTTTCTCACCTCGAGGATCCAATTTTATACTAACAAGACAGGAACTAGAGCCAATGCAACAGCTCGGTGAGGCTCTCCTCGAGCTACATGATGACATCATCATGGCCTAACTCTTCTACGTCATTTCATATATCCCTGTATCATGACACAGCAGTTTTCTGGCAATTCAATAGTCTATATGGAACAACCACACACTAAAGCCTGTTTTTAATACTCCTGTGTGAATGAAATACCTTAAATAACATGGTACAAATGGTATTTATTAAGATCTTTAGTGCAAAATTAAATAATCTGCAACGTCGTCAGCACTGTCGCCTCACAGCGAGAGGGTTCCTGGTTCGAATCCCAGCTGGGGCCCTTCTGTGTGGTGTTGGCAGGTTCTCCTAGTGTCTGCGTGGGTTCTCTCCGGGTTCTCCACTTAAAGCTGCATTCTCTCTAATGTCCAGCAGGAGGAGACTCCACTTAAAGCTGCATTCTCTCTAATGTCCAGCAGGAAGAGACTCCACTTAAAGCTGCATTCTCTCTAATGTCCAGCAGGAGGAGACACCACTTAAAGCTGCATTCTCTTTAATGTCCAGCAGGAGGAGACTCCACTTAAAGCTGCATTCTCTGTAATGTCCAGCAGGGGGAGACTCCACTTAAAGCTGCATTCTCTCTAATGTCCAGCAGGAGGAGACACCACTTAAAGCTGCATTCTCTCTAATGTCCAGCAGGAGGAGACTCCACTTAAAGCTGCATTCTCTCTAATGTCCAGCAGGGGGAGACTCCACTTAAAGCTGCATTCTCTCTAATGTCCAGCAGGAGGAGACTCCACTTAAAGCTGCATTCTCTCTAATGTCCAGCAGGAGGAGACTCCACTTAAAGCTGCATTCTCTCTAATGTCCAGCAGGAGGAGACTCCACTTAAAGCTGCATTCTCTCTAATGTCCAGCAGGGGGAGACTCCACTTAAAGCTGCATTCTCTCTAATGTCCAGCAGGAGGAGACTCCACTTAAAGCTACACGGCCACCTGTCAATCAGGATAGAGGTTTATTAATGTGTATCCACGGCAACTGTGGGCATTTAAATAGTTGTGAACTTGGGTTTTGTGAACTTAAGTGTGTTGTCTGTGATAAAGTGTCAGGACTTGTTTTCACTTGCTAACTAAGCTAGCTCCCCATGCTAGTCCTAATATGGTCCCTTCTGGCTCCGAGATGATGGCGCCCAAATGCCAAACCTTCAAAATGGCCGTCCACAAACCGGTGGTTGACGTCACGGTGGCTTCGCCCATTATTTTTTACAGCCTATGCTTCAAAACACCCGCGCAGCCCGGCTGTAGTCCCACCGCCACTGTGGCTAAATGCAAATCCACCTCCATTCAGACACTTCCTGTTTTTACGGTCTTGTGTTTGACATTAGAGCGCTCACATGATGTCATCTGAGCCCCTTTCTGCTCTATTTTCTCTCCCCGACAGATGGCACAGGAAACAGAGATACCCACTAAAGATGGCCGAGATAAGTTTTCACGACCGCTGCATGCGGCGTATCATGGCGCCATCGCCCGCCCAACACATTCGAACTTGAAATCACCAAATAACAAAGATAGACGATGTGAATTAAGAGGCGCAGAGATAAAAACAAAATGGTTAAAGAAAGAAACTGCTGGGTTAAAGCCAGGCACTATGTTCTCATGGCAACTGAAACCCGTCTCCTTGGAAACTAATCTCGGGGCATTTGAACAATGCAGCCCTGGCCTTTAATCTCTCCAGACACTGGGAACCATTATACTCGCCTCTGGCAAACCCGAACCACTGACTCAATAGAGAGAGGACAGAGAGGCGGAGAGAGATAGACAGAGGAAGAGGAGGGAGGGTGAGTGTGTGCGGAGGGGTTCAGCTGCACCAGTCTGAACATGCCAAGTCTATTGGCCATCTAAATCAACCTCCCCTGAGGCCGCGGCAAACATTAGCCCCCTCCTACGTTATTACGGCCTCGAAATAGACGGCCTCTTTGCCTCACATATTTAAAAGGCAGAGGAAGCAGCGCGGAGGAGGGAAAAGGTGGGGATAACGCCATGTCACAATGAGGAAGCACAATGTCACGGCCCTGTTATGGCTCTCTGTGGATATCGAACCGTTCAGCGACATTATTAAATATAACAACAAGTCGGCTATGAAGCTAAATGAAGAGAAACGTCTTTAGGGGCAAATCCTTCTCTGTTTGACAGTGAATGATGAAAACTCCCCTTTTCTATGGGAGCTACAGATTTACTGGTTTGTTTAGGGCGCACTCACACTGTCCTTCCGCACCGCGCCCCGTGCTTTAGGGTCCTTGCCCCCCCCTCCAGGCCCGTTTGTACTCACACTACCTGGGCCTCGGTGAATGCTTCTTGCTGCCTATACGTCATCACGCCGTAACACGTCACACGCATTGATGACGTCATGGCGATGCGTGGCTTTGTTTACAAATCTTTCCGCATCACACCAACGTGAACCTTTCGCCGCCATTGTTTGAAATGTCCGCGCATGGTCCCTCCTTCTTTTTTCTACGTCCCAACAGGCGCACAGGAAATGACCTCAGAACCGCCGTAGGCCTCGTGCTCGTACACGTGCGCACGCTCGTGCTCGTACACGTGCAAACGTGCTTTACAAAAGCCCACCTCTCCCAAACGGGCCGTGGACGACAAGCGTGCCGCTCCTAGACGTGGTACGGTTGCATTCACACTGGTCAAACAAACTAGATTTTACCCGTGGAACCTGCGTGGGCACGGTACGGATGGACAGTGTGATTGCGCCCTAAGGCTGCCAATCACACCCAACTTGATTCTTGGGTGGTGCTTGGCCGGCATAAGGCTACTGTACTTAAATCCGAACAATAAGTCGCACTTTTTTCCATGGTTTGGCTGGTCCTGCGACTTATACTCAGGTGCGACTTATAGTCCGGAAAATACGTTACATTTTGGCGAAGAAAAATGCGGCATGGCCATTTTTAAAGGGCTCCACGTATCTGAACGACTGTGGAGACCGTAGAGTTCCTGTGTTAACTGCTGTAGTGTGCTCGTGTTACATAAAGTATTATTAAAGTACATCAATGTTACGGCTTTGGGGTCAATTCTTGATTAATGTTTTCAATAATGTACCAGGTTTGAGGGTTCATGTATAATTTACATCATTAGTTCTTTGAGAGCAAATTCATATTGAATCAAACTGACACCCAACCGTGCAAAGTGCTGGCCACCCATCGGGAGCCATACGAGGTTCAGTGTCTCGCTCGTGGACAAGAAGAGCGGGGGATCGAACCGACAACCCTGATATCAGTGAACAACCTGCTGTCTGATATCTGAGTCTCTCTGGCTTTAGCTGCAGACACGATGTGCTGGTTTCATATCCTTTAAAACATGATAATGTGACATTCGAGGTCACCAACACATGTTTCCTGGGTCTTTATACATCCTGCATACGTACGGCTACACCCACTGTGCACCGGTGTTTTCAGTTAGCCTGGCTAATCAGACCTCTGCTAAGGCTGAAGTCAGGCAACAGGAAGTGGAGATGCTGTAGTAAAAAGGTACCGAGAAGAGTTTTGGAAGACTTCATGAGAGGATTCCTGTTTGGATGTGGACGCGCATGCACACGGACGAGGACGAGCATGCAGGTGACGCAAAAACCCACTCCTGCTAATGGTCTCACACTCTTCCTCTGATCCACAGTGTGGCAGTACGACGCCAAGAAACGGCTAATTCATCATGAGGGAGGACGGCATTCATCACCTTTTGTCAGGCCTCAAGGACACACACTACACACACAGTCCCTCTCAGGGTAAGTGGCACAGAGTGTGAACAGGGACGATGTTTGTGACGATACAACTCTGCAGAGTAACCGTAGATTGAATTGTTTGTATGATTATTATTATTATTAAGTGTTGGCAGAGACTGTATTGTCAGGGTTCATACGGCTCATTGTGCCCTTTCGAAACGGCGAGGAAACTACGCCCAACTGGTTCAACCTGGCACCGTGCCGGTTGGGTTCTGCAGCACACTCGATGATAAAAACAGGTGCAAGAAAACTAAGGGCGCCCTCCCACTGTGCCTCCGTCCCGTGCCCCGTGCTTTAGGGTCCTTGTCCCCCCCTCCAGGCCCGTTTGTACTCACGCTACCTGGGCCTCGGAGAATGCTTCTTGCTGCCTATACGTCATCACGCCGTAACACGTCACACGCATTGATGACGTCATGGCGATGCGTGGCTTTGTTTCCAGATCTTTCCGTAGACCTCTGAGTTTTTGTGCGTCTTGTCGACTGTTTTTGAATCTTTTCATCGACCAAATCTGCAGTAAACACTCCACCTCCGCATCACACCAACGTGAACCTTTCACCGCCATTGTTTGAAATGTCCGCGCATGGTCCCTCCTTCTTTTTTCTACGTCCCAACAGGCGCACAGGAAATGACCTCAGAACCACCGTAGGCCTCGTGCTCGTACACGTGCGCACGCTCGTGCTCGTAAACGTGCAAACGTGCTTTACTAAAGCCCACCTCTCCCAAACGGGCCGTGGACGGCAAGCGTGCCGCTCCTAGACTCGGTACGGTTGCACTCACACTGGTCAAAGGAACCAGACTTTACCCGTGAAACGTCCTGGGGCGCGGTACGGATGGACAGTGGGAGTGCGCCCTAACAGGACGGTCAGAGAGATGTCAGTCAAATGTAGTGTGTCCCAGCCCGCACAGTCCTCAGAGGAGGTTTAATCAGGCAGGAATTACAGGTGTGAAGGCTCTGTGACTTTGTTCCATCGCTAAAAAACCTGATCAGAGCCGACTCTTGGATTTCCAGCATCAGTGTAAACTGATCCGTAAGTGGACGATGTTTCATTTCATGAAGTAAGAAAAAGTAAAACCGCAATTTTGACGTATCTACAGGCGACAACTTACAGTGAGTCAGGGTGCGGTTTGACAGCTGTGCTTTTCTACTTATCTGTACAGCAAACAACAACATAATCCCTTTGTTGACACCCTGCGCCCGAGGCCTTGGCCTTTTGGGAACGCCGTCGCTAATGTTAGGATTCCCTGACGCTTTTTCAATTTCGGCGACCAAAAGCTGACGCCCGATCGCTGTTTTTCAAAGTTAGTGTGGGCCCTTCATTAGAGTCACAGTCTCCAGTATAGAATATTCTATGGCAGCAATCATACTTTTAGCTGCACTTCTAAAAGTGAGCGTTTATCTCTGCGTACAAGGTATTTGAAGGCACATTCAGGGCCGGGGGTTGTGCCGGTGAGAGCTGCTCGCGCTGGCAGGAAAACTATTATTAAGTTCACATCGCATGAGAGAGAAGAGGAGGGGAATTACTCTGAGAAGCTGGACCCAGGAGAGAAAAACCACAGGATATGAGACCTGGGTGCAATAAATAAAGTCACGGTCTGTTGTTCCAGAGGAAATGAGCCTGATGTGTACAGCTCGCTATTATTTCTCGCACGTCTTGTGAATTCAATCCGCCAGCAGCTGACAAACTTTTTATCATCCCCGTCAGCTTTTTGTTTTTTTATAAACTTTTTGAAGCTTCTTACAGCAAATACAAGCAGACGGCTGAGAGCCAAAGAAGAAGAAGACTCTGAATAAGGGCGCACTCACACTGTCCTTCCGCACCGCGCCAAAACAGGTTTTTCGGGTCAAGCCTAGTGCATTTGACCAGTGTGAGTGCAACCGCTCCGCGCAAAACTGCGGCCAGCTGGCCGTCCACGGCCCGTTTGGGAGAGGTGGGCTTTAGTAAAGCACGTTTGCATGTGTACGAGCACGAGCGTGCGCACGTGTACGAGCACGAGGCCTACGGCGGTTCTGAGGTCATTTCCTGTGCGCCTGTTGGGACATAGAAAAAAGAAGGAGGGACCATGCGCGGACATTTCAAACAATGGCGGTGAAAGGTTCACGTTGGTGTGATGCGGAGGTGGAGTGTTTACTGCAGATTTGGTCGATGAAAAGATTCAAAAACAGTCGACAAGACGCACAAAAACTCAGAGGTCTACGGAAAGATCTGGAAACAAAGCCACGCATCGCCATGACGTCATCAATGCGTGTGACGTGTTACGGCGTGATGACGTATAGGCAGCAAGAAGCATTCTCCGAGGCCCAGGTAGTGTGAGTACAAACGGGCCTGGAGGGGGGGGGGGCAAGGATGCTCGTGCTCGTACATGTGCAGACGTGCTTTACTAAAGCCCACCTCTCCCAAACGGGCCGTGGACGGCAAGCGTGCCGCTCCTAGACGCAGTACGGTTGCACTCACACTGGTCAAAGGAACCAGACTTTAGCCGTGAAACGTGATGGGGCACGGTACGGAGGCACAGTGGGAGTGTGCTTTCTATACTCAAACTCAGCAAGGCTGCCAGTGAAAAAGTTCTACATTCAAACTGTTTTGCTGAGGTTTACTGTTAACTATGAAGTAATTATTAATCCAATGTTTAATGTTTACTGCAGTTCAACCAGTTTAAGCTCTAAGCTTTCTAACTTAAACTGTTTTGCTGAAGTTGTCTCGATTACAACAGACGGCTGAGAGCAAAACACGAAGAAGACGAGAGTCTGGATTCAGAGTAAAGCACAAACTTCACCTATGTTTCGATTATCTACACACTTCCTAACAGTGCTACGTTTACTACAAGAGTGTAATAAACAACAAAGCATTAAGCAATGACATGCGTAAGTGTACTGCAGCTTGACACAGTCTAATAAGAGTGGAAATAACTCAAAAATGAATAATGAATTGTTTACTTTAAGCACATTTTGATGCTAATCCTTTAGTACTTTTGCTTAAGTAACATTTTGAATGCAGGACTTTTTACTTGTAACAGTATTTCCACAGTGTGTTTTTACTACTTTGACTGAAAAAAGCACAAACTTCACCTACATTTATATTATCTGCACACTTCCTGACAGTGTATTACAAGAGTGTAATAAACAACAAAGCAATTAGTGATATCATGTTGGAGTTTACTGCAGTTTAATAGGGTCTAAAGTGGGGAAATAACCCAAATAGGATGCAAGTGGAGGCTTTCTGTATTTGCATTGTTTTTGCTAAAGTGTCTGAAGAGTCTGGATTCAGAGTGAGACACAAACTTCATCTAAATGTGTGTTTTCCTTTTATCTACACACTTCCAACAGTGCTACGCTTACTACAGGTGTGTAATAAATAACAAAGCAATAAGCAATGACATGTTGAAGTTTACTGCACTTTAATACAGTGTAACAAGTGTGGAGAGGACTCAGATAGGCTGCTAGTGGAGGCTTCCTGTGTTTGCATTGTTTTTGCTGAAGTTGGATTCAGAGTGACACACACACTTCACCTAAATGTGGTTTTTCCTTCTATCTACACACTTCCCAACAGTGCCAGTTTTACTAGAAGTGTGTAATTAACAATAAATCATTTAGTGATTGCATGTTGGAGTTTACTGCAGCTTGATACAGTTTAATAAGTGTGGAAGTAACTCAGATATGCTGCTAGTGGAGGCTTTCTGTGTTTGCATTGTTTTTGCTGAAGTTTGATTGAGAGTGACACACAAACTTCACCTAAATGTGTGTTTTCTTATTATCTACACACGTCCCAACAGTGCCAGGTTTACTACAATAGTGTAATAAAGCAGTATTTACTGCACTTGACATCATGTTGGAGTTTACTGCACTTTAACACAGTGTAATAAGTGAGGAGAGGACTCAGATGAGCTGCTAGTGAACGCTTTGTTTTGCTGAAGTTCAAATTGCTACATTAGCTTAGCTAGCTTTGTTGTACTTAGCTTAACCTTTCCGGTGATAGCATTAATTTAGCAGCCAGACAGTCAGACGCTTGTGTCCTGAACAGTAAACACACACACACACACACACACATATACAAACACACACACACACACACACACACACACACACACACACACAGAGCAAGGTTACAGGGAGCCGTCCATGCTAGCTCACTCCTCTGTTAGCTAACAATAACCCTTCCTCTGCTATTTCTATGTGTAACTAATCAACGCTAGCTAATTAGCTATAACGGTGTCATAGTAACGTTCGGGGCTAAAGCTAACGGGCTAACGGCTAACTAGCTCGAACGTTAGCTCCCCAGCGTTAGCCCGTCTCCGTTAGCATCTCCTCCTCCCCCCTCAGTCCGGCAAATTAAGGTTATAATCTGTAATATTATAATCTGTGACAAAATGGGAGCTAGCTACCGAAGCTGCCCGCGAAGGTAACAAAGGGCAAAGAGCGTAATCTCACCTGTAATTAGCGATTATGAAATAGCCTTGTTGCTGCTGTCAATCCCGGAGTAGGTTGGATTCGCCCGTTTTAATCCATCAGAGACACAATGAAGCTCCGCCGCTAACACGTCCTAATCCGGATCCCCGCACTGCCGCCTCTCCCGTGTGTGCTTCCCCCGGACTTTGTTGCTCTTTTCCCCCTTTGAGCGGAGAGCGCTCGGTGTCCCTTTCCCCCCTTTCTTTGTTCTGTAATCCAGTAAAATTGAAACTCATTCGCCTCCTGCTAATCCCAGCCCGACTCAACAACAGCATCTATTGGCTGCGATTTACATACGGGATTAATCTGGAAGCACCCCCAGAGACCAGAGACCATGGACCAGAGACCAGAGACCAGGGACCAGAGACCAGGGACCAGGGACCAGAGACCAGGGACCAGGGACCAGGGACCAGAGACCAGGGACCAGGGACCAGGGACCAGGGACCAGAGACCAGGGACCAGAGACCAGGGACCAGAGACCAGAGACCAGGGCTGAGACTGTTATTATGTTATTATTATTATTATTATCATACGGGATTAATCTGGAAGCACCCCCAGAGACCAGAGACCAGGGACCAGAGACCAGAGACCAGGGACCAGAGACCAGAGACCCGGGACCAGGGACCAGGGACCAGAGACCAGGGACCAGGGACCAGAGACCAGAGACCAGAGACCCGGGACCAGGGACAGGAGACCAGGGACTAGAGACCCGGGACCAGGGACCAGGGACCGGGGACCAGAGACCCGGGACCAGAGACCAGGGACCAGAGACCAGAGACCAGGGACTAGGGACCAGGGCTGGGACTGTGTTTATTATTATTATTGTTAGTATTGTTATTATTATTATTATTATATTGTTATTATTATCATACGGGATTAATCTGGAAGCACCCCCAGAGACCAGGGACCAGAGACCAGGGACCAGGGACCAGAGACCAGGGACTAGGGACCAGGGACCGGGGACCAGGGACCAGAGACCAGAGACCAGGGACCAGGGACCAGAGACCAGGGACCAGGGACCAGGGACCAGAGACCAGAGACCAGGGACCAGAGACCAGGGACCAGGGACCGGAGACCAGGGACCAGGGCTGGGACTGTTATTATGTTGTTATTATTAAATTAGGATTATGAGGATTGTTGACGGGTTAAATTAAAAATAAAATACAGTTTCCCACTGTCATCAGTTTTTGCTTTAAGGAAATACATTATTATTGTTGTTATTAATAATCATAATAATAATATAATTACACATTATTATTACACTGAAAACTTCATTATTATCATTATTATTATTATTATTATGAGGATTGTTGACTGTTTAAATGAACCTAAAAAGCTGCATTAATATTATTATTATTAATAATAATAATTATTATTATCATTATTATTATTATTGAACTGCTTAAATGAGTCTAAACGTCCCTCGGTCACTTCATCGTCTGCATGAACGATGTGATGTGACAGTTTTCTGGATTATTGTTTAGGATTTATTTATTTATTTATTTATTTATTTATTTATTAATTTAAAGCAGCTGCGCCCGTTCTGCCACAGCTCCAGCGTCACTTTAATAAAGGTTCAATGCAAATGTTTCAGATCACTTTGATATGAAGACACTCTCAGTTTCACCCCCGACACCAGCGTGACCCATCTCACCAAGAACGTGTGTGTGTGTGTGTGTGTGTGTGTGTGTGTGTGTGTGTGTGTGTGTGTGTGTGTGTGTGTGTGTGTGTGTGTGTGTGTGTGTGTGTGTGTGTGTGCCGCCACATAAGCCTGTCCTGTTTGCCTCCTTCCTTCTGCTCATAAGTGATACTTTATTTATTCAGATGTCAACAGCATTAGCAGTCACCAGAATTAGCAGTCACCAGCATTAGCAGTCTGCCAAAGACCGTGTGGATAAGACTCGACATTTACCAACAAGTGAGGGGATCTGTGCGGAGGTGAGAAACCCGTCAGATTTAAATAAACACACTGTATCTGGATGGGGATGAAATATCACCTCCTCACCGTCTCAGTTTACACCAAATATTTGCCTTTGAGAAGAAGAAGAAGAAGAAGGAGGAAGAGGAGAAAGAGGAAGAAGGAGGAGGAGGAGGAAGAAGAGAAAGGAGGAGGAAGGAGGAGGAGGAAGTAGAAGAAGAAGGAGGAGGAAGAGGAAGAAGGAGGAGAAGGAAGAGGAGGAGGAGGAGGAGGAGGAGGAAGAGGAAGAAGGAGGAGAAGGAAGAGGAGGAGGAAGAAGGAGGAGGAGGAAGGAGGAAGTGGAAGAAGGAGGAGGAGGAAGAGGAAGAAGGAGGAGAAGGAAGAGGAGGAGGAAGAAGGAGGAGAAGGAAGAGGAAGAAGAAGAGGAAGTAGAAGAAGGAGGAGGAGGAAGTAGAAGAAGAAGGAAGAGGAGGAGGAAGAGGAAGAGGAAGTAAAAGAAGGAGGAGGAGGAAGTAGAAGAAGAAGGAAGAGGAGGAAGTAGAAGAAGGAGGAGGAGGAAGTAGAAGAAGAAGGAGGAAGAGGAGGAAGGAAGAGGAAGAAGGAGGAGGAAGTAGAAGAAGAAGGAGGAGGAGGAAGAGGAAGAAGAGGAAGAAGAAGGAGGAAATAGAAGAAGAAGAAGGAAGTAGAAGAAGGAAAGAAGAAGAAGAAGAAGAAGAATGAAGTAGAATGAGGAAAGTAGAAGAAGAAGGAGGAAGAGGAAGAAGAAAGCAGAAGAAGAATAGACCTAATATTTGCCTTTAAATGAAAGATGAACAACAGGAAGTGTTTGATCTGAACCGTAAAGTAACGGTGGCGGTTAAACCTGCGGCCTCGTCTGTGATTCACCCTGAACCTCCCCTCGTCTGTGATTCACCCTGAACCCCCCCTCGTCTGTGATGAACCCTGAACCTCCCCTCGTCTGTGATGAACCCTGAACCTCCCCTCGTCTGTGATGAACCCTGAACCTCCCCTCGTCTGTGATTCACCCTGAACCTCCCCTCGTCTGTGATTCACCCTGAACCTCCCCTCGTCTGTGATTCACCCTGAACCCCCCCTCGTCTGTGATTCACCCTGAACCCCCCCTCGTCTGTGATGAACCCTGAACCTCCCCTCGTCTGTGATGAACCCTGAACCTCCCCTCGTCTGTGATTCACCCTGAACCCCCCCTCGTCTGTGATGAACCCTGAACCTCCCCTCGTCTGTGATTCACCCTGAACCTCCCCTCGTCTGTGATGAACCCTGAACCTCCCCTCGTCTGTGATGAACCCTGAACCTCCCCTCGTCTGTGATGAACCCTGAACCTCCCCTCGTCTGTGATTCACCCTGAACCTCCCCTCGTCTGTGGTGAACCCTGAACCTCCCCTCGTCTGTGGTTCACCCTGAACCTCCCCTCGTCTGTGATTCACCCTGAACCTCCCCTCGTCTGTGATTCACCCTGAACCTCCCCTCGTCTGTGATTCACCCTGAACCTCCCCTCGTCTGTGATTCACCCTGAACCCCCCCTCGTCTGTGATGAACGTCTGAACCTCCCCTCGTCTGTGATGAACCCTGAACCTCCCCTCGTCTGTGATGAACCCTGAACCTCCCCTCGTCTGTGATTCACCCTGAACCCCCCCTCGTCTGTGGTGAACCCTGAACCTCCCCTCGTCTGTGATGAACCCTGAACCTCCCCTCGTCTGTGATTCACCCTGAACCTCCCCTCGTCTGTGATTCACCCTGAACCTCCCCTCGTCTGTGATGAACCCTGAACCTCCCCTCGTCTGTGATTCACCCTAAACCTCCCCTCGTCTGTGATTCACCCTGAACCTCCCCTCGTCTGTGATTCACCCTGAACCTCCCCTCGTCTGTGATTCACCCTGAACCTCCCCTCGTCTGTGATGAACCCTGAACCTCCCCTCGTCTGTGATTCACCCTAAACCTCCCCTCGTCTGTGATTCACCCTGAACCTCCCCTCGTCTGTGATTCACCCTGAACCTCCCCTCGTCTGTGGTTCACCCTGAACCCCCCCTCGTCTGTGATAAACCCTGAACCTCCCCTCGTCTGTGATTCACCCTGAACCCCCCCTCGTCTGTGATTCACCCTGAACCTCCCCTCGTCTGTGATTCACCCTGAACCTCCCCTCGTCTGTGATTCACCCTGAACCTCCCCTCGTCTGTGATTCACCCTGAACCTCCCCTCGTCTGTGATTCACCCTGAACCTCCCCTCGTCTGTGGTGAACCCTGAACCTCCCCTCGTCTGTGGTGAACCCTGAACCTCCCCTCATCTGTGGTGAACCCTGAACCTCCCCTCGTCTGTGGTTCACCCTGAACCTCCCCTCGTCTGTGATTCACCCTGAACCTCCCCTCGTCTGTGATTCACCCTGAACCTCCCCTCGTCTGTGGTTCACCCTGAACCTCCCCTCGTCTGTGGTGAACCCTGAACCTCCCCTCGTCTGTGGTGAACCCTGAACCTCCCCTCGTCTGTGATGAACCCTGAACCCCCCCTCGTCTGTGATTCACCCTGAACCCCCCCCCGTCTGTGATGAACCCTGAACCTCCCCTCGTCTGTGGTTCACCCTGAACCTCCCCTCGTCTGTGGTGACCCCTGAACCTCCCCTCGTCTGTGATGAACCCTGAACCTCCCCTCGTCTGTGATGAACCCTGAACCTCCCCTCGTCTGTGATGAACCCTGAACCTCCCCTCGTCTGTGATGAACCCTGAACCTCCCCTCGTCTGTGATTCACCCTGAACCTCCCCTCGTCTGTGGTTCACCCTGAACCTCCCCTCGTCTGTGATGAACCCTGAACCCCCCCTCGTCTGTGATGAACCCTGAACCTCCCCTCGTCTGTGATGAACCCTGAACCCCCCCTCGTCTGTGATGAACCCTGAACCTCCCCTCGTCTGTGATGAACCCTGAACCTCCCCTCGTCTGTGATGAACCCTGAACCTCCCCTCGTCTGTGGTGAACCCTGAACCTCCCCTCGTCTGTGATGAACCCTGAACCTCCCCTCGTCTGTGATTCACCCTGAACCTCCCCTCGTCTGTGATGAACCCTGAACCTCCCCTCGTCTGTGATTCACCCTGAACCTCCCCTCGTCTGTGATGAACCCTGAACCTCCCCTCGTCTGTGATGAACCCTGAACCTCCCCTCGTCTGTGATTCACCCTGAACCTCCCCTCGTCTGTGATGAACCCTGAACCTCCCCTCGTCTGTGATTCACCCTGAACCTCCCCTCGTCTGTGATTCACCCTGAACCTCCCCTCGTCTGTGATTCACCCTGAACCTCCCCTCGTCTGTGATGAACCCTGAACCTCCCCTCGTCTGTGATTCACCCTGAACCTCCCCTCGTCTGTGATTCACCCTCAGAAAAACAAATGTGCAGAAGTGTCGCAGAGTGTGAAAGGGTGTGAGATCAAACAGCGGCAGGCGTGGTCACTGTTGTTCATATTTAATAACTCTATCTGTGAAACCATGGCAACAATAATCCACAGGGTAGAGCCCTGCAGCTGAAAAGGCCGTGTGTAATCACAACGCAGAGTATAAGGGTTCATCTGAGCCGAGCAGAAGAAGAAGAAGAAGAAGGAAGAGGAGGAGGAAGTAGGAGGAGGAAGAGGAAGAAGAAGGAGGAAGAGGAAGAAGAAGGAAGAGGAGGAGGAAGAGGAAGAAGAAGAAAGTAGAAGAAGAAGAAGGAAGTAGAAGGAGGAGAAGACGAAGAAAGAGAAGGAGGAGGAAGAGGAAGAGATGAAGGAAGAAGAAAAATGAGGAGGAGGAAGTAGAAGAGTAAGAAGAAGAAGGAAGTAGAAGAAGAAGAAGAATGAGGAGGAGGAGGAGGAAGAGGAAGACGAAGGAAGAGGAAGAAGAAGAAAGTAGAAGAAGGAGGAGGAAGAGGAGGAGAAAGAGGAAGAGGAAGAAGAAGAGGGAGGAGGAAGTAGAAGAAGAAGAAGGAGGAGGAAGTAGAAGAAGAAGTAGAAGGAGGAGGAAGAAGAAGAGGAAGTAGAAGAAGACGAAGAATGAGGAGGAGGTAGAAGAAGAAGGAGAAGAAGAAGGATGAGGAGGGGGAGGAGAAAGAGAAAGAAAGTAGAAGAAGAAGGATGAGGAGGGGGAGGAGAAAGAGAAAGAAAGTAGAAGAAGAAGGAGGAAGTAGAAGGAGGAAGAGGAAGAAAAAGAGGAAGAAGAAAGAGGAGGGGAAGAAGGAGAAGAAGAAGAAGAAAAAAAAGAAGAAGGAAGAGAAAGAGGAAGAGGAAGAATAAGAAAAAGAAGAAGAAGAAGGAGGAGGAAGAAGAAGAAGAATAAAGGAAGAAGAAGAAGAGTCAGCTGCTCTGTTGTAAGTGATTAATCCCTGACAGTATAGTGAAGGAGTGTGTGCTGGTGTTCACAGACTGAGATCAAGAGGAATCAAACGTGCGGAATCATCCACTTCATCCATGTGATGAACACACGTGTGAAGCCTGCAGCAGCTCATTCAGCCCCCTCACCTGGTGCCTGCGGAGAGGACGGAGGGTTGGGGTCACCATCATCAGTCCTGTAACAGACAACTGCACACAACACACAACAACAACAACAACAACAACAACAACAACAACAGAGAGCTCAGGGTGATTCACCCGGGGCTTAAGAGAAACAGGGATGCAACCAAAGAAGGATTTATTTAAATCAAATACATGTGCCATTAAAAATGTTTGCAAATCCAAAAGTTTGGAGGATATGGGCGCGCTCCATCTTCCTCTGAGTCTACGGAGAGAGAGAGAGACACAGAGAGAAAGACAGGAGGAAACAGAAGACTGAGAGAAAGAGGTGGAGAAAGGAGACTCAAAGGGAAAGAGACCTGCACAGATGACAAGAGATCACAACACCAGAGCCGAGGAGTCGAGGAGAAGACGACCGTTAAGTTCAGGCTCTGAGGTGAAGACGTTTCACGCCGTACGGAGCCTCGTACACCAGGTATTACGGTAATTAAAGTGGAACACGGAACAACATCATCCCGTGGTCTTTCTCTGCACTTAGGGCGCACTCCCACTGTTCCTCAGTACCGTGCCCGAGCACGCTTCACGGGTAAAGTCTGGTTCCTTTGACCAGTGTGAGTGCAACCGTACCACGTCTAGGAGCGGCACGCTTGCCGTCCACGGCCCGTTTGGGAGAGGTGGGCTTTTGTAGAGCACGTTTGCACGTGTACGAACACGAGCGTGCGCACGTGTACGAGCACGAGGCCTACGGCGGTTCTGAGGTCATTTCCTGTGCGCCTGTTGGGACGTAGAAAAAAGAAGGAGGGACCATGCGCGGACATTTCAAACAATGGCGGTGAAAGGTTCACGTTGGTGTGATGCGGAGGTGGAGTGTTTACTGCAGATTTGGTCGATGAAAAGATTCAAAAACAGTCGACAAGACGCACAAAAACTCAGAGGTCTACGGAAAGATCTGGAAACAAAGCCACGCATCGCCATGACGTCATCAATGCGTGTGACGTGTTACGGCGTGATGACGTATAGGCAGCAAGAAGCATTCTCCGAGGCCCAGGTAGTGTGAGTACAAACGGGCCTGGAGGGGGGGACAAGGACCCTAAAGCACGGGGCACGGGACGGAGGCACAGTGGGAGGGCGCCCTGGTTTGTGAGGATGGAGTATTTGGCCGTACCTCGGTGGGGGAACTGTGTTGGATGCATGGATGACTGAGGAGGAGTGAGGAAGTGGACTGAACCAAAGACACTGGAGTCCATTCTAACACAAATGGATTCAACCACAAAAAACAGTTTGCAAACCTTCTGCGTTTGTGTTGTGCAATCAAAAGACAGATTTGCGGGTGCAGTGTAACTTTAAAGGTCCTTTTTAATGCTTCCATTGACGCCAGACACCCACAGTTACCGATCAGACTGTACAGAGCGGGAGTGTGAACACCGGAGACAGAGCGGACTGCGATGACTTTGCTACCAATTCTCCCGTCGGGTAAATTACGTAAAATGACAAATGAGCCCTAAAAATAACATCCTTGACGAGCTGCGTGTCACTGAGCGGCTCCCCCCACAGACGATCATAACAAGGTAATAAATAAAACAAAGTCCTTCACGTCGTCGTTGTCCCATCAGCCGCTTACGGGCGATCGTCACAGAGTTCCCGGTAACTTGATGAAAGGATCTGCTCGCTGCGAAGCGTCAAGCGTCGCCGCACTGCACCGGTAACGTCTCTTCCACGTCCGTGTCCCGTGTCCTGTTTATACTGTACAGTACTTTCGTGATTGGCTAATAGGTGCTTTCTGCGACGACACGTAAATTCACTGGAGACGGAGATTCGCTGTTTTGGTATCGACTGTAAACTGAAATCTGCTTCTTCTTCGGGCGTCCGTCGCGGGGATCAGGAGAGATGTGGGACGAGCTTCTTTCATTAACAAGGCGCCGGAGTCTCTGCACGTCCCGGGTCAGTCAGAGCTCTTCCGCCCGCATCAGTGTTGCTCCTGGAAACAGACAAAGAGTAAGAGGCGTTAGCGCTGGGAGGCATTAATGGCGTCTATGTGGTGTGTTCTGAAACGTGATGAAAGGGTACCGACATCTCGAGTGCTGCCCGACTCCTGGTGGTGAATCCCGTTGGCTGAATTTGCACCGTGCACCTGAAAGAAACACACATTATCAACGTGGTTCTGGACACGGTGAAGACGGAGATTACCTCTACACTGTAGATTGACATTCAAACTCCTCATCTCAGTGTTTCCTACACTCCCTCCTTGAACCTGTGACAGTGAGGTCTTACCGGGCTTTTGTCCGGATGCCTGCGCATGGCCTGGACCAGCTGGTCCACCTGCTGGTTGTGGTCCATGGCGTTCCTCAGGGCGTCCTCCGTGCTGAGCAGCCGCTGGCGGAGGCGGCTCACCTCTGAGTCCAGGACAGACGGGTCCAGCATGGAGTGCCGCCGGTGGTCAGGCGAGGACCGTTCCCGACCCTGAAACACATGCAAACAGAACAGGAAGATGCTCCATCAGCACATTTTTAAGAGTGCAATATTCACATATAAAAGGCACATTTTCATATTCACACAGTTCCTCTCAGGGATCGGTTCAGTAGGTGAACTGTTGCTCGCACACATTCACTTTGGAGCACCGGCCAAAACAGTGAGACTGAATGAGACGGACCTGCGTCGCTGATCAAAGGCTGTAAAGAGAATAACAAGCCACCGGCAGCACGGCCGAGCCGCACATTCATAGGTTACAGTGAGCTAATGCTAGCCAGCCAGCTAATGTTGGATGGGGTCATCACTATGTTCCCCGGTCGCATAAGTCTCCGCTGATTTAATTCAGCACTTTGTTCAGGGTTACAGTTAGGGTCAGGGTCAGGGGGTAGTGTTAGGGTCAGGGTCAGGGGTAGTGTTAGGGTCAGGGTTAGGGGGTAGTGTTAGGGTCAGGGTTAGGGGGTAGTGTTAGGGTCAGGGTTAGGGGTCAATGTTAGGGTCAGGGTCAGGGTTAGGGGGTAGTGTTAGGGTCAGGGTTAGGGGGTAGTGCCAGGGTCAGGGGGTAGTGTTAGGCTCAGGGTCAGGGTGTAGTGTTAGGGTCAGGGGGTAGTGTTAGGGTCAGGGTTAGGGGGTAGTGTCAGGGTCAGGGTTAGGGGTAGTGTTAGGGTCAGGGTTAGGGGGTAGTGTTAGGGTCAGGGTTAGGGGGTAGTGTCAGGGTCAGGGTTAGGGGGTAGTGTCAGGGTCAGGGTTAGGGGGCAGGGTCAGGGTTAGGGGGTAGTGTCAGGGTCAGGGTTAGGGGGTAGTGTTAGGGTCAGGGGGTAGTGTTAGGGTCAGGGTCAGGGTTAGGGTTAGGGTCAGGGTTAGGGGGTAGTGTCAGGGTCAGGGTTAGGGGGCAGGGTCAGGGTCAGGGGGTAGTGTTAGTGTTAGGGTCAGGGTTAGGGGGCAGTGTTAGGGTCAGGGTTAGGGGGTAGTGTTAGGGTCAGGGTCAGGGTTGGGGGGTAGTGTTAGGGTCAGGGTCAGGGTTGGGGGGTAGTGTTAATCAGGGTAAGTTAATGTTCCCCCGGTCACATACAAAGTGTAGGACCTGGGAACACGGGTGCGCTCCCTGTTGGATCTGGCGCCGGTCGCTTCATAACGTTAGCTGATAAAGTCATTTGCAAACGGCGAGCCAGTCGGATCAGCCCGAGTCTGGATGAATTATTCAACGTCATCTTCTAACAACAGCAGGATTTTGCCTTTAGCTCGCTAACAATTTGTCCGCATTAGCAAGCGCGCTAACATTAGCATCTCAAAGCCCAGTTTGTTCCACAGGTCAGTGTTTCCTCCAGGATGTTGATCAGCACCGGGGGAAATGGGGGTTTTGTTGTAGCACCTCAACACGGCGTCGACACATATTTTAACATTTAGCTTGAATAACATTTTAAAACCATTTATTTACACAATGTGTGTTAGTTGGCGTTAGCGGACTCCATTCCCAAGCTAACATTAGCTAATCCTTTGGAACACAGGACCTGTAGAGTCATGAGTCCTTCCTCGTCCTCACCAGTAGAAGCAGCTTTTCGCGCAGGGTCTTGATGTCTTCCTGGAGCTTCTGCTCCTTGACCCTCCACTCGGCCTTGTGCACCTCCCGGTTCAGGTCTTTCTCCATGTCCCGTGAGTGGCGATGGGACTCCAGGAGCAGCACCCTCAGTTCATTCAGACTCCTGGAATAAAGAGAGAGACACAGGAATAAACACAAACCAGTGAAGAACAGAGCAAATGTGAGGGTTTGGTGAGTGTTAGCTGTGAACCTGACGCCTCTGAAAAACAACAACAGAGAAGAAGTGCCGTCTTTAGGTCGGAGATGATGTGAGTCATGGATCCGCTCAGATCTTGTGCGAAGGTCATCATCATTAAAACCATCACCAGCCCATGATGTGAATGCTATAGCAGCCAGCGGGGCCAGTGGGGACTGTGTGGGCGGCCTCATCCCCGCACATGTCAGATGGAGGCCGCCTTCTCGCCTGCATACTTGGCTGTTTGCACGCATGCTAATATCAGTGAAACACACACACACACACACACACACACACACACACACACACACACACAAACACACACACACACACACACACACACACACACACACACACACACACACAAACACACACACACACACACACACACACACACACACAAACACACACACACACACACTGGGCTACGGTTTACTGTGACCAGGGCACCGCATGTTCCTTTAAAGTCCCACTGCAGACACGTTTTAAAAACTCTTCTTCCATGAGTCGTACTTAGTTTAACCTCTTCATCTCATCTTCAGTCTCTGATCCGGGGTCGGGTCTCGGGGGCAGCAGCTCCAGCAGGGGACCCCAAACTTCCCTTTCCCGGGCCACATTAACCAGCTCTAACTGGGGGATCCTGAGGCGTTCCCAGGCCAGTGTGGAGATCTAATCTCTCCACCTGGTCCTGGGTCTTCCCCGAGGCCTCCTCCCAGCTGGACGTGCCTGGAACACCTCCCTAGGGAGGCGCCCAGGGTTCATCCTTACTAGACTAAAAGCTCAGAGAAGGAGCTGGAGCTGGAAGCACATCTACTCTTTCTCGGCAAACCCGCTCCTGCTCGTGCCCACGCTAGGCTGAGACGTTCTACGCGCTTCACCCCGAGGTTGACGAGCAGGCGCAACTTTTCCACTTCCACGGGCGCCGCCATTGTTCTCCGACATATCTTGGTGGGGTCTGGGTCGGTTGAGCTCCCCCGAGTTTGTGAGTTGGAGGTTCCACTTCAACTCGGAAAAGTGCACTGGAATACTTGTCGGAGGTCCGAATGTTCCGACCTCCCACGGCACTGGAACGCAGCATGATATTCAGAACATACGGTTGACCGCAGCTTTAAAGAGAAGTGTACAAACAGCCCATCAAGGTGACCGAACACGTGGAGAGACTCAGCCGTGGGACTCCATGTTTTGGCTTCAGACGGGGCGTGGCGGGGTCCGCCTGTGGAGCTAACGTTAGCATTCTGCAGCTAAGGTATTGTTTGCGTATCCTAATTTTAGCGTCAGTGCTGAGATGGAGTGTCAGACAAACGCGTGACCCTTACCTCTCTTTCTTCAGCAGCTCCTGGCTGATATTGACCAGCTGCCCAGAGGCATCATGGGACTTCTTGGTCATGGACTCCAGCTCCGCCTCCACCCTCATCTTCTCCTTGGTCAGGGACTCGGCCTTCCTTTCCCCGGAGCGCACTTTGCTCTCCATCGCTGGGAGACAGAGAGAGAAACACAGTGAGACGTGTTCGCTGTGAGTTAAACTCGGAGCGGCGTTCCCAAAAGTCCAGGATGAACTCGTCAAACGTCTTTGTTTTTAAATATATTTATTAAACTGTCACAGAGGAGGAAAGAAAACAGAGAATATTCACTTTTAAGAAGCGGAAATCACAGAATTTTGCCTTTTTTTCTTGATAAAATGACTCGATTATGAAAATAACTGCTCTAAAACACAGTCACTGCTCTTTTCTAGAGAGGATTTTCAAAATAAGACACATTTGACTTAGGGCGCCCTCCCACTGTGCCTCCGTCCCGTGCCCCGTGCTTTAGGGTCCTTGTCCCCCCCTCCAGGCCCGTTTGTACTCACACTACCTGGGCCTCGGAGAATGCTTCTTGCTGCCTATACGTCATCACGCCGTAACACGTCACACGCATTGATGACGTCATGGCGATGCGTGGCTTTGTTTCCAGATCTTTCCGTAGACCTCGGAGTTTTTGTGCGTCTTGTCGACTGTTTTTGAATCTTTTCATCGACCAAATCTGCAGTAAACACTCCACCTCCGCATCACACCAACGTGAACCTTTCACCGCCATTGTTTTAAATGTCCGCGCATGGTCCCTCCTTCTTTTTTCTACGTCCCAACAGGCGCACAGGAAATGACCTCAGAACCGCCGTAGGCCTCGTGCTCGTACACGTGCGCACGCTCGTGCTCGTACACGTGCAAACGTGCTTTACTAAAGCCCACCTCTCCCAAACGGGCCGTGGACGGCAAGCGTGCCGCTCCTAGACGCGGTACGGTTGCACTCACACTGGTCAAAGGAACCAGACTTTAGCCGTGAAGCGTGCTGGGGAACGGAGGCACGGGACGGAGGCACAGTGGGAGTGCGCCCTAAAGGTAACATCCTACAGGCTTGCCCTCCGCATCAATCACTCGTACCCCGGGAACACAGAGAGGGAACTCACACTTACACTTTCCCCTGTGCCTCATAGCCGTGCAGACACAGCTGAGGTTTACAGAGTGGAACTATGAAACATTGTTCTCCTCGTGTTGTTCTCTTTAAATTGTTCCGCGTCTCTTCTTCAAAGCGCGTCGCTCCGATTATCCAAACGACATGAAGCGTGTGTTTGTTCTTTTGATGTCGACGGGACTTTAAGTTTTCAGAAGACGGCGTCGACGGATCGCTCAGCGATGATCAAAGAACGGAACGGTGAAGATGAGCATGACGCGCTGAACGGTCGACGCACACACACACACACACGCAGCACGCACGCACACAGGCAAACACACACACACACGCACAAACACACACACAGGCGTAAATACACACACAGGCACACATACACACACACACACACACACAAGCATCAATACACACACAGGCACACACACACACATGCACGCACACACAGACACACACGCACACACACAGGCACGCACACACACAGGCACGCACACATCCAGGCACGCACACACACAGAGACACACACACACAAGCGTCAATACACACATACAGGCACACACACACACGCACACACACAGGCACGCACGCACACACACAGAGACACACACACACAAGCGTCAATACACACGCACAGGCACACACACACACGCACACACACAGGCACGCACGCACACACGCAAAAGCACACACACACACACACACACGCACACACGCAAAAGCACACACACACACACACACACACACACGCAAAAGCACACACACACACACACACACACACACAGGCACACCAACGCACGCACGTGCGCAGAAGTACACACACACACAAATGGGCACACACAGACACACACACACACGCACACACACGTACACACACTTACACAGGCGTAAATACACACACAGGCAAACACACACACACACAGAGGCGCACACACACACACACACACACACACACACACACACACACACACACACACACACACACACACACACACACACACACACACACACACACACACACACACACACACACACACACACACACACACACACACACACACACACACACACACACACACACACACACACACACACACACACACACACTCACACATTTACCTCCCATCTGGGACTTGAGCGCTTCAACCTGCGACGTGAGAGTCGAGACCTCTTTTTCCCTTTTCAGCAGCTTCTCCATCGTCTCTGAAGGAAGACAAAGCAGCAGTCAGGACTCTCGCTTCAACACGAGACAAAGCAGCAGTCAGGACTCTCGCTTCAACACGAGACAAAGCAGCAGTCAGGACTCTCGCTTCAACACGAGACAAAGCAGCAGTCAGGACTCTCGCTTCAACACCAGACAAAGCAGCAGTCAGGACTCTCGCTTCAACACCAGACAAAGCAGCAGTCAGGACTCTCGCTTCACACCGAGACAAAGCAGCAGTCAGGACTCTCGCTTCACACCGAGACAAGCAGCAGTCAGGACTCTCGCTTCAAAATAAGACAAAGCAGCAGTCAGGACTCTCGCTTCAACACCAGACAAAGCAGCAGTCAGGACTCTCGCTTCAACACGAGACAAAGCAGCAGTCAGGACTCTCGCTTCAACACGAGACAAAGCAGCAGTCAGGACTCTCGCTTCAACACGAGACAAAGCAGCAGTCAGGACTCTCGCTTCAAAACCAGACAAAGCAGCAGTCAGGACTCTCGCTTCGAAACGAGACAAAGCAGCAGTCAGGACTCTCGCTTCGAAACGAGACAAAGCAGCAGTCAGGACTCTCGCTTCAACACGAGACAAAGCAGCAGTTAGGACTCTCGCTTCAAAACGAGACAAAGCAGCAGTCAGGACTCTCGCTTCGAAACGAGACAAAGCAGCAGTCAGGACTCTCGCTTCAAAACGAGACAAAGCAGCAGTCAGGACTCTCGCTTCAACACGAGACAAAGCAGCAGTCAGGACTCTCGCTTCGAAACGAGACAAAGCAGCAGTCAGGACTCTCGCTTCGAAACGAGACAAAGCAGCAGTCAGGACTCTCGCTTCAACACGAGACAAAGCAGCCGTCAGGACTCGTACCTTCAATGTTCTGCTTCAGCTTCATCTTCTCGTCTGAGAGTTCGTTATCTTCGATCACCTGAAGAAGAAGAAGAAGAGTTCAGAGAGTTTGAACCGGAGCAGTGACGCAGTGCACGTCCTCCTGTCCGCTCGGCCACTCACGTTAGCGTCGCGGGACGTGTAGCGGTCGGCCTGCACGGCCTGGAGCTGGTTGGCGGTCACCCTCAGCTGCTCCTCCAGCCTCTGCGCGTCCTCCTGGCTCTGGGCCTGGGCCTTCTGCAGAGCCTCGTAGTCCGTCATCTTCTTCTCCGACAGCTCCAGCCGCTCCCTCAGCTCCTGCGTGCTCTTCTCCTGCTCCGCCCGCAGCTTCTCCGTGTCCGCCAGCCTCTGCTCCGCCCTCTGCAGCTTCTCGGCGGCCTCCTCCAGCGCCTGCCTGCCGCTTTTGGCCTGCACCTCGGCGCCCCGCCACGCGTTTCCGCCCTCGCTCAGCTGCTCCTTGGCCTCCTGCAGGCGAGCGCCGAGGTCTTCGCGCTCCTTGGTCAAAATGGCCGCTTCGATCTTGTGCCTGGCCTTGAGGTTCTCCACCTCCAGCTGGTGCTCCGTCTTCAGGCTCTCCAGGGCGGCTCTCAGCTCCTGGGCGTCCTGCTCCTGGCCCGCCGGGGTGGGGTGGTCCCCGCTCAGCGAGGCCTTCAGATCCTCCAGGGAACGATGGTGGTCCGTCACTAACGTGTCAAACTTCACCTGCAGGAGGAGAAGAAGAAGAAGAAGGAGGAGAAGAAGAAGAAGAAGAATTCCATTAATTCAGTCCAGGGTCGCCGGTTCGAGTCCCTGTATGGAGCGTGGACTGGTGGCTGGAGAGGTGCCAGTTCATCTCCTGGGCACTGCCAAAGTGTTGTTGAGCAAGGCACCGAACCCCCAACTGCTCGGGGAATGATCCATTGCCAGCCCCCTCGCTCTGACATATGTGTGTGTGTGTATGTGTGTGTGTGTGTGTGTGTGTGTGTGTGTGTGTGTGTGTGTGTGTGTGTGTGTGTGTGTGTGTGTGTGTGTGTGTGTGTGTGTGTGTGTGTGTGTGTGTGTGTGTAACCTGAATAATAATAATAACAGAGCGAAAAAATTGAATTTCCCTTGCTGGATAAATAAAAAGGAATTCTTCTTCTTTCTAAAACCTGCAGCCACAGCGGACCTTTAGCGGATCAGTTTGAGACACCTGCTTCCGGGCTTCCGTAGATCACGGTTTAATGACTCAGGGCGCACTCACACTGTGCCTCCGTAGCGTGCCCAAGCACACTTCACAGCTAGTTCCTTTGACCAGTGTGAGTGCAACCGTACCGCGTCTAGGAGCGGCAGTGTGAGTAGGCCTGGAGGGGGAGGACAAGGACCCTAAGGTAAAGCACGGGGCCAGGGACGGAGGAACAGTGGGAGGGCGCCCTCACATGACCCTTTGAACTCGGGTCGTACGGATTTCAGGGACATGAAGCGTTTGAAGAGACTCACTAAACCGTTTCTACTCTTCTTTTAAACGTTTGTTCAAAGTGAAAGTGGCAGAATACCTTCCAGGCGTCCATCATCTCCATGTTTTCCTTGTTGGCCTGTTGGATCCTCTGCTTCATCTCGCTGACCTCGTGGCTCTTATCGTCCAGCGCCGTCTTCAGCGAGTCCACCTCCCGCCTGCCGGCCGCCAACACCTCCTCGTACCTCTCTCTGAGCTCGCTGCTCTCCTTGTGGTGCTCGCGGCCCGCGGACACCAGCTGGGCGCGGAGGGCGAGGGTCTCCGGCTGCTGGGCGTCGGGCTCTGGGGCGGTGTCGGCGGCGCTGTCGCCCTCGCCGTCCGCCTGCTGCGAGCTGGAGTCAGATCCTCGCAGTTTAGCCCGGAGGCTCTCCACCTCTGCTGCCCGGAGGCTGAGCTCATCCTCCAGCTGCGCGATGCGGCTCTGCTCCTCCACGGTGGTTTGCTGACGGGGGAGAGAGAGAAACGACATCAGTCACTGAGAGGTTCGAGTGCCGGAGCGCAAACGCGTCGTCGTTCTGAAGAAAAGGAGAAAGGGAATCGAACCCTGAGGGTCTTTGCAAGGATCGGAGACGGGCGAGTGCATTCCAGTGAATACAGAGGACGGATAAATGACTTTAGGCATGCGGACAGTGACAGACCGCGTGACCTGTTGGCTCCCTGCGGTGCTCCGCGGACAGAAGATGCTGCAAACACCAACGGGCTTGTTTGATACGTCACCTCTCAGGTGTTGTTCATTCATGTGAGACTGTGTGTGTGTGTGTGTGTGAGACTGTGTGTGTGTGTGTGTGTGTGACTCTGTGTGTGTGTGTGTGTGTGTGACTGTGTGTGTGTGAGACTCTGTGTGCGTGTGTGTGCATGTGCGACTGTGTGTGTGTGTCTAACTCTGTGTGTGTGTGTGTGTGCGTGTGTGACTGTGTGAGACTGTGTGCGTGACTGTGTGTGTGTGTGTGTGTGTGTGTCCATTATATAGATGATTAGATTTCAGATCAGTATTCTTGTTTGTTATTTGTTTAATTTTGGTGTTTTGAAACAAATCCTAACATCCCCTTTGTGAAACTGCCGTCCCTCAAAGGAGCCAAGGGGTCAAAGTGTCACTGTCCAGATATTTGAGCAAAGAGGTGAAGATGAGGAGAGCACGGCCATTTTCTGATCAACTAGAAGCAGCCAAGCAAATAAAAGTCACGCAGAGTCACGCACGCACACAAAGTCACACACGCAGAGTCACGCAGAGTCACGCACGCACACAAACACACAGAGACACACACTAGCACAGAGATAGACACACACACACGCGAACACACAGTCTCACACACACACAGAGACACACAGAGACACGCACACGCACAGAGTCTCACACACACACAGAGACAGACACACCCACACGCACAGTCACACACACAGAGTCACACACACACACAGTCTCTCACATAGAGTCACACACACACACACACAGTCTCTCACATACAGAGTCACACAAACACACTCACAGAGTCACAAATGCACAGAGACAGACACACACACGCGAACACACAGAGTCTCACACACACACAGAGACACACAGAGTCTCACCCACACACACGCGAACACACAGAGTCTCACACACACACAGAGACAGACACACACACACGCGAACACACAGTCACACACACACACACACACATGCACACACAGAGTCACACACAAACACAGTCTCTCACATACAGAGTCACACACACACACAGTCTCTTACATACAGAGTCACAGAAACACACACACAGAGACAGACACACACACGCGAACACACAGAGACACACACACACACACACACACACACACACACACACACACACACACACACACACACACACACACACACACACACACACACACACACACACACACACACACACACACACACACACACACACACACACACACACACACACACACACACACACACACACACACACACACACACACACACACACACACACACAGGTCCGTGTCAGCGTCTGAAGTGGAGAAAGCTCAGATCAAAGCCAGAAACACATCAAATCTGGTTCTTTTCACCTTGGTTCTCTGTCCCAACCTCAAGGACACTGCGTCACCAGAGCAGCTTCCCTGTTGGCACAAGCACACCTCACTGACGCGCCCACAAACACAAAGTGTCTCCTTTTCTTTTGACGCCTGAAACAGGGAACGCTCGTGACACCGGCGTCTGATACCGAAGAGGGTTCTCTCTCTGACGCCCGGCCTCTGAACGGTAAACGAGCGCTAACAGCTGTGATTTATCATCATCCTGTAACAACTGTTAAGGTAGAAATCCTAAGAGAGTCGCTAACAGTCGGACGTGGCTAACAGTGATTAGCTTGGGCAGTACGGTGAAGGCATTCAAAGGTCTTTTTTAACCACTAATGCTGCTGAAAATAACAGCAAACCTCGTCAGCAGCATGAGAGGAGTCCCTACACACACAACAAAGCGTCATCAGCGTAGAGAGTGAACCTGTTGGTGGGTTTGAGTCTTTTTTGGTGGTATTGTATCTTTTTGTCGTCTTTTTGTTGTCATTTTGCTTATTTTTTGTGTCTTTCTGTGTTTTTTTTAGTCATTTTGTGTCTTTTTTTTAACAAGCTACCAGTGATTAACTCGGGGCAGTACGGTGAAGGCATTCAAAGGTCTTTTTTAACCACTAATGCTGCTGAAAATAACAGCAAACCTCTGCAGCAGCATGAGAAGAGTCCCTACACACAAAACAAAGCATCATCGGCGTAGAGAGTGAACCTGTTGGTGGGTTTGCGTCTTTTTGTGGTGGTTTTGTATCTTTTTGTCGTCATTTTGCTTCTTTTTGTGTCTTTTATTTTAAAGTACCGTATTGTCCGCACTATAAGTTGCACCTAAAAACCTTTGAATGTCTCAAAAGCCGACAGTGCTCCTTATAATCCGGTGCTCCTTATATATGGACCGATATTGAACCACAACAGGTCTCCAACTACGGTGAGCAGCCGCCGACTCTATTTTCCCCCGTAGAAGAAGAAACGCGCGGTGCATGTTGAGATATACGACTGTGTGAAGCGTGCCGTTTCATTTCCATGTGTGTGTTTGTGTAAAGAGCCCAAAATGGCTCCTGTTAAGAGACACGCTTACGACGCAGAGTTTACACTCAAGGCCATTAGTCACGCAGTAGAACACGGGAATAGAGCCGCAGCCAGAGAGTTGAACATGAACCAATCAATGGTGCCGAAGTGGAGGAAGCAACAAGACGACCTGCGCCGAGTAAAGAAGACTGAACAGAGTTTAGAGGGAACAGAGCGAGACGGCTGCAGCTGGAGGACAAACTCCAACAGTGGGTTGTTGAACAGAGAGCAGCAAGTAGAAGTGTCGTACAATCACTGTTCCACTGAAGGCAACAGCGCTAGCACGCTAACTTAGCATCAATGAGTTTAGAGGCGGTCCTTAACGTAACCCCAGCCTCCACTGTAGCGTCTGTTCTATGCCCCTTATAATGCGGAAAATACGGTACATTTATAGGTCAGAAAAGACGGAAAAGCATAATAGGTCCTGTTTAAAATATCTCGATTCCACAAACCAAATCAATCTAATGTCACAAAGACCTTCCTTCATGCTTCTGATTGTAGTTTATTTGGACCCTGTGAGTAACTAGGTGTCCTGTAGTCCACAAACATACGACCCATACTCCACCCTACAAATACGAGTGAACGCAGTCATCAGAACGCTGGTTTGTAATCTATTAATAAAGTTTGACCGGCCCATCTGACTGTGTTGTTGACGTTCCCTTTAGCACAGCTCCATCTAATGGATGCAGAACGTAACCCCAGCCTCCACTGTAGCGTCTGTTCTATGCGCCTTATAATGTGGAGAATACGGTATTTGACCAGCGGCTGTGCATCTGAAACACAACTCCAACAGTCCTCAAAGTGTCGGCTCTCTTCTGACGTTCACAGCAGCCATTTTTATTCAGATTATTATCATTATGAGTGCGTTATTGGGCTCCATGTTACTGCTCCTCATCTCCCTAATGAGCATGGAGCTCGGGGAGATTCATCCACCTCACGGCTACAAAGGACCCATGTTCACATGCTGTTCGTCTCCAGATGCAGCCGGGGCCGGAGCTAAAGGCCGACCGTTAAAGTAAATAAAGAATATAATGCTAAAAAAACCACACAATAAACAGCCGCTACTGCAACAGAAGACGTGTGAAGCTCCGGATCAACAGGGACATGAAATGAAGACGTCTGCAGATATGTTAGTGTGTGAGGATGTTTTCTGTTTCCATGGTGATCAGTGGCATGTTGGGTGCATCTGTCAGTGCGCCCAAACACATCACACTCACCGGTCTTTATCAGCACTTACATTCATCAATTAAGTCATTGAGACTATTAACGGAGAAATCCTGGAGAGTGGCTAACAGTGGTTAGCTCGGGGCAGCACGGTGAATGCATTTAAAGGTCTTTTTTAACCACTAATGCTGCTGAAAATAACAGCAAACCTCTGCAGCAGCATGAGAAGAGTCCCTACACACACAACAAAGCACCAATGGGCTCCTTCCTTTGGTCTTTGATGTGGAAAAGTCTGGAAATGCACCTGGAAATGTTTGGAAAGTGTTTGAATGTGACTTTAGTTAAAGCTGCAGAAACCCTGCGTACATTCAAACACTTTCTCTGGACACGTTTGGATCCTTTAACTGATTTAATGTTATTTTTGTTTCTATAAAATCACATGAATTCATCCATGAAGTCGTTTTTTTTTTAGTTTTCATCAGAAAAAGTTGTTTTCAGCCTCTGAAACCTGGAAATCTCTGATTTTCTCTGTTTGATTTCACTTTAAACTGAATATTTTTAACATTTAAAGACTTTTTTCACCACGTTGGGACTTTTTATCAAGTACTTACTTTGGTAATCCACTGTATTGGACTTTACTATGAGAGGAGCTGGTACAGGGGCCAGTAGGCAAGTCTTTAAAACGCTCTTTAATAAACTCTGGCTTCACTAACTACGCTGTTGCTGCTTTGTTTTGTGTGTAGGGACTCTTCTCATGCTGCTGCAGAGGTTTGCTGTTATTTTCAGCAGCATTAGTGGTTAAAAAAGACCTTTGAATGCCTTCACCGTGCTGCCCCGAGCTAACCACTGTTAGCCACGTCCGGCTGTTAGCATCTCTGCAGGATTTCTCCGTTAACAGTTGTAACTTGAAAAAAACTGTCTCTGTGGATTATTTGATGGATGTAAGTGCAGAAAAAGACCATTATTATATTTGTCTGATTAGATATTTGGTCTTTTTTTGACCAATCATGATATCAGCTGCCAAAAAAAGACCATTACTGGAGCAAATCAGCAGGTTGACCTCATAAAGTGGCCGGTTTGTGAATTTTAAACGTATATTTTAAAAGATAAAGATGGAAATATTGTTCTTATCTCAGCAAACTGAGCTTAAGGGTCAGATCAACCAATACATGTGTGTTGATTTGAAGAGACGCCAAAGTCAGGTGGAGGTCATGAGTTATGCCGGGGTCAACACAGGAAGCAAACGTGTGCAGAAGCACGCAGGCGACAGGCAGAGGGCGCGTGCTCCTCCTGTTCAGCTTTACCCTCCTCTTCTCTAAGTCTTTGTGAAGCACGTCTGCCCTCGACTTTTCGAGGAGCAGGCTCTGCTCGAGCTGACGGATATGGGCGCGCTCCATCTTCCTCTGAGTCTACGGAGAGAGAGAGACACAGAGAAAGACAGGAGGAAACAGAAGACTGAGAGAAAGAGGTGGAGAAAGGAGAGTCAAAGGGAAAGAGACCCGCACAGATGACAAGAGGTCACAGCACCAGAGCCGAGGAGTCGAGGAGAAGACGACCGTTAAGTTCAGGCTCTGAGGTGAAGACGTTTCACGCCGTACGGAGCCTCGTACACCAGGTATTACGGTAATTAAAGTGGAACACGGAACAACATCATCCCGTGGTCTTTCTCTGCACTTAGGGCGCACTCCCACTGTGCCTCCGTACCGTGCCCAAACAGGTTTCACGGGTAAAGTCTGGTTCCTTTGACCAGTGTGAGTGCAACCGTACCACGTCTAGGAGCGGCACGCTTGCCGTCCACGGCCCGTTTGGGAGAGGTGGGCTTTAGTAAAGCACGTTTGCACGTGTACGAGCACGAGCGTGCGCACCTGTATGAGCACGAGGCCTACGGCGGTTCTGAGGTCATTTCCTGTGCGCCTGTTGGGACGTAGAAAAAAGAAGGAGGGACCATGCGCGGACATTTAAAACAATGGCGGTGAAAGGTTCACGTTGGTGTGATGCGGAGGTGGAGTGTTTACTGCAGATTTGGTCGATGAAAAGATTCAAAAACAGTCGACAAGACGCACAAAAACTCCGAGGTCTACGGAAAGATCTGGAAACAAAGCCACGCATCGCCATGACGTCATCAATGCGTGTGACGTGTTACGGCGTGATGACGTATAGGCAGCAAGAAGCATTCTCCGAGGCCCAGGTAGTGTGAGTACAAACGGGCCTGGAGGGGGGGACAAGGACCCTAAAGCACGGGGCGCGGGACGGAGGCACAGTGGGAGGGCGCCCTCAGTGATCCAGAAGCATCCAGAACATCTTCCCAAAGTTATCTCCTTCTTCTCCAGATGTATAAATCTCTCCAGCTCTCTGTTACTTCATATTTGTGCAGAGAGCGGACGAAACAGGAAGTTAGTACGAGAAACGTAAGCGAGGAAGATGAAAAAGACGTGTCTGCTGTTGTGTTCACAGAGCGAAGCCCCGGTCGATCTGAACTCCACTCAGAAAATAAGGGTCTGCTCACACTGTCCTCCCGGACCACGACCCGGACTTTAGGGTACTTGTCCCCCCTCCCTCTCCCCCCCGCGCCCCAGCCCCGTTTGTACTCACACTACCTGGGCCTCGGAGAATGCTTCTTGCTGTCCATACGCCATCACGCCGTAACACGTCACACGCATTGATGACGTCATGGCGATGCGTGGCTTTGTTTCCAGATCTTTCCGTAGACCTCAGAGTTTTTGTGCGTCTTGTCGACTGTTTTTGAATCTTTCCATCGACCAAATCTGCAGTAAACACTCCACCTCCGCATCACACCAACGTGAACCTTTCACCGCCATTGTTGTTGTTGTTAAATATCCGCGCATGGTCCCTCCTTCTATTTACATGTCCGAACAGGCGGACATAACGCTACTGCCGTAGGGCTCGTGCTCGTACACGTGCGCACGCTCGTGCTCGTACATGTGCAAGCGGCTCCGCTAAAGCCCACCTCTTTCAAGCGGGCCGTGGAGGGCCAGCTGGCCCCAGTTGAGCGCGGAGCGGGTCCACTCACACTGCTTAAAGGTACTAGGCTTTAGCTGAAAAACCGGTTTTGGCCGCGGCCAAAAGGACAGTGTGATCACGCCCTAAGAGTTTGTTTGCTTGTTGTCTTGGATTCAGGATTATTCACAAATCATCATAATGTTGTCGTATTGTCTGCTTACGTAGTTTTTAACCGTTTATTTCAATCTGAGCTGAAACACTCGAATAACTCGAGTTACTTGATTATAAACAACCTCGAGGCAAAATCTCTGCCTGGTACTAATGCAACATGACATATTTTTATTATTATTATTGCTTTTTTTTATCCAATCACTCAATGAATGGACGGAATAATCGTTTGGATCTCTCGATTACAGAAAGACTCGACGGCTGCGGCTCTTTTTTATCGATCCAAACTCAGAAAGGAAACATTGTAGAAGTCGTTTGTTTGTCGTCTTGCGGACGAACACGCAAAAGTATGAATTCGGCTTCATTCTCATTTGTTTATATTGTTTATTTCAGTCGACTCACATCAAAGTCTGAGCGTCAGCGCTGGAGCCTGCAGTCGTCCAGAGGTGACGTCGGCTCCTGAGGGCGGTGAAATCACAGAGCTGCGCGTTCCTCTGGGCGAGGTTATCAATGCAAACACGTTCTCCAACGTATGTGGGAACCAAACAGTGATGGTGGTTATTTCAGCCGTGGGTGACGACTGAGGGAAGCGTTGCTGATGCGTATATTAACTCTGCACCAGTGCGAGTAAACACCCATAATCCAAATGTGATCCCGCGCTCTGAACGCGTCTTTGGGCTGTGATATGACAGGCAGCGCGTCTGTATGCTCCATGACTGATGCAGTTTACAGGTGTAGTAATGATAATGCGGATAAATACCTCCAGGTCTCCTTTGGTGATGGACTCCTCCTCCACCCTGAACTGCAGGTCCTCCACTTTCCTGCGAACATAAAGAAACGAAGAGAAGAAGGATGAGCACGGAGCTGAAGCAGCGTGCGAACATGCTCCGGTTTACAGAAAGGTACAGGGACGAGGGAGAAACCATCAGGGCGGACGGGGCAGCAGCGGTTAGAGCAGCCGCCCCGTGTAAAGAGGCTGAAGGTCCTCGAGGCAAAGGCCGAGGGTCCGACTCCCTTTGCTGCACGTCTTCATCTCTATATATGGGCTATATATGTATATTTACGGTTATATAGATATGTATATATGTGTGTATGTAGATGTGTTTCTATGGATGTTTATATGTATGTTTATGCAGTAAACACTCCACCTCCGCATCACACCAACGTGAACCTTTCACCGCCATTGTTTGAAATGTCCGCGCATGGTCCCTCCTTCTTTTTTCTATGTCCCAACAGGCGCACAGGAAATGACCTCAGAACCGCCGTAGGCCTCGTGCTCGTACACGTGCACACGCTCGTGCTCATACACGTGCACACGCTCGTGCTCGTACACGATCGCACGCTCGTGCTCGTACACGTGCAAACGTGCTTTACTAAAGCCCACCTCTCCCAAACGGGCCGTGGACGGCGAGCGTGCCGCTCCTAGACGTGGTACGGTTGCACTCACACTGGTCAAAGGAACCAGACTTTAGCCGTGACACGTGCTCGGGCACGGTACGGAGGAACAGTGGGAGTGCGCCCTGAGGGAGCAAAAGTAGAATCTGCTCCAAATATCGGCTCAAGAACATCCGCAGTTTCGTATGAGTCATCAAAAATCCGTAACGCTCGACCCCTAGCAGGTAGCGCCGATTACCTTTTCTCCTCTTCGAGCTGATTGGCCAGTTCCAGCTTATCCTTCTGCGTGCCGGCCAATAAGGCTTTGACCTGCTGCAGGGCGCTCTCGTTGTCCGTCACGTACTGCGGATGGGAAGAAAGAAAGGCGTTCATGAGACACACACGCGGCCAAACGCACGGCCCCACGTCAGTTAGCGGAGCGGACAGAGAAGCGGTTGAGAGCCCGCGGCGTCACACCTGCACGTGCTGCACCTTGAGGACGCTCAGCTCCTTCTCCACCTCGCAGATGTGGCTGGTGGCTTTGGCCATCTCCGCCCGCTCCAGGTCCCTCTCCGCCAGCAGCTGCTCGATGTGCTGCTGCTTCTCCTTCAGGGCTTCCTGGAGCGCCGTGGTTCCCGAGATCTTGCGGGCGTAACGCGACGACGTCTCCGTCAGCTGGGAACAAGAGGAGGTAGAAAACATGACAATTACACGTTTACCTAGGAATGAAATGAAGTCATGTTGCTTCAGATGAGGTTTTCCACTTAAAGCTGCATTCTCTCTAATGTCCAGCAGGAGGAGACTCCACTTAAAGCTGCATTCTCTCTAATGTCCAGCAGGAGGAGACTCCACTTAAAGCTGCATTCTCTCTAATGTCCAGCAGGAGGAGACTCCACTTAAAGCTGCATTCTCTCTAATGTCCAGCAGGAGGAGACTCCACTTAAAGCTGCATTCTCTCTAATGTCCAGCAGGGGGAGACTCCACTTAAAGCTGCATTCTCTCTAATGTCCAGCAGGAGGAGACTGCACTTAAAGCTGCATTCTCTCTAATGTCCAGCAGGAGGAGACTCCACTTAAAGCTGCATTCTCTCTAATGTCCAGCAGGAGGAGACTCCACTTAAAGCTGCATTCTCTCTAATGTCCAGCAGGAGGAGACTCCACTTAAAGCTGCATTCTCTCTAATGTCCAGCAGGAGGAGACTCCACTTAAAGCTGCATTCTGTCTAACGTCCAGCAGGAGGAGACTCCACTTAAAGCTGCATTCTCTCTAATGTCCAGCAGGAGGAGACTCCACTTAAAGCTGCATTCTCTCTAATGTCCAGCAGGAGGAGACTCCACTTAAAGCTGCATTCTCTCTAATGTCCAGCAGGAGGAGACTCCACTTAAAGCTGCATTCTCTCTAATGTCCAGCAGGAGGAGACTCCACTTAAAGCTGCATTCTCTCTAATGTCCAGCAGGAGGAGACTCCACTTAAAGCTGCAGTCTCTCTAATGTCCAGCAGGAGGAGACTCCACTTAAAGCTGCATTCTCTCTAATGTCCAGCAGGGGGAGACTCCACTTAAAGCTGCATTCTCTCTAATGTCCAGCAGGGGGAGACTCCACTTAAAGCTGCATTCTCTCTAATGTCCAGCAGGGGGAGACTCCACTTAAAGCTGCATTCTCTCTAATGTCCAGCAGGAGGAGACTCCACTTAAAGCTGCATTCTCTCTAATGTCCAGCAGGAGGAGACTCCACTTAAAGCTGCATTCTCTCTAATGTCCAGCAGGAGGAGACTCCACTTAAAGCTGCATTCTCTCTAATGTCCAGCAGGAGGAGACTCCACTTAAAGCTGCATTCTCTCTAATGTCCAGCAGCAGGAGACTCCACTTAAAGCTGCATTCTGTCTAACGTCCAGCAGGAGGAGACTCCACTTAAAGCTGTATTCTATCTAATGTCCAGCAGGGGGAGACTCCACTTAAAGCTGCATTCTGTCTAACGTCCAGCAGGAGGAGACTCCACTTAAAGCTGTATTCTCTCTAATGTCCAGCAGGAGGAGACTCCACTTAAAGCTGCATTCTCTCTAATGTCCAGCAGGAGGAGACTCCACTTAAAGCTGCATTCTCTCTAATGTCCAGCAGGAGGAGACTCCACTTAAAGCTGCATTCTCTCTAATGTCCAGCAGGAGGAGACTCCACTTAAAGCTGCATTCTCTCTAATGTCCAGCAGGAGGAGACTCCACTTAAAGCTGCAGTCTCTCTAATGTCCAGCAGGAGGAGACTCCACTTAAAGCTGCATTCTCTCTAATGTCCAGCAGGGGGAGACTCCACTTAAAGCTGCATTCTCTCTAATGTCCAGCAGGGGGAGACTCCACTTAAAGCTGCATTCTCTCTAATGTCCAGCAGGGGGAGACTCCACTTAAAGCTGCATTCTCTCTAATGTCCAGCAGGAGGAGACTCCACTTAAAGCTGCATTCTCTCTAATGTCCAGCAGGAGGAGACTCCACTTAAAGCTGCATTCTCTCTAATGTCCAGCAGGAGGAGACTCCACTTAAAGCTGCATTCTCTCTAATGTCCAGCAGGAGGAGACTCCACTTAAAGCTGCATTCTCTCTAATGTCCAGCAGCAGGAGACTCCACTTAAAGCTGCATTCTGTCTAACGTCCAGCAGGAGGAGACTCCACTTAAAGCTGTATTCTATCTAATGTCCAGCAGGGGGAGACTCCACTTAAAGCTGCATTCTGTCTAACGTCCAGCAGGAGGAGACTCCACTTAAAGCTGTATTCTCTCTAATGTCCAGCAGGAGGAGACTCCACTTAAAGCTGCATTCTCTCTAATGTCCAGCAGGGGGAGACTCCACTTGACTGCACAGCATCTTAATGTATTTATATATGTATTACTTATTCTGGCTCAGCTGCCAGAATCTGTTAGGAGGACTTTTATTCTGTATTTTAACCCCTGAAATATATAAATATATGTACATTTCATGTCTCTATGTCTGGAGCACTGTTGCCACTGTTATGTCAATGTCATTGACATCGTCTATGTGTGTGTGTGTGTGTGTAAGCAGCCTATTCTTTTTACCTGCAACCAAATCTGCCCTCGGGTACAATAAAAGTAACCTTACCATAACTGTATTCTTTTAAATGTCACTTAAACATTAAAGCTTTTAAAGTCCACGAGGCTTCAAACTATAAATATGTCTCTGTTAATATCGATGCAACGCTTCCTGTGACCACCAGAGGGCGCTCTGTGAAAGCGTTCCTGCCTGGACCCATGACACGAGCTTCATTCAGAACGCCACACACGTGCTTCCAGGACGTCGCAAAGGTCACGAATTGTTGCACCTCTTTAATGTGCTGTAGGTGAACAACAGGAAAGAGACCAGATGTTGTTCCTATTCACTGCCTGACACTAAGGTTGCACTCCCACTGTGCCTCCGTCCCGTGCCCCGTGCTTCAGGGTCCTTGTCCCCCCCTCCAGGCCCGTTTGTACTCACACTACCTGGGCCTCGGAGAATGCTTCTTGCTGCCTATACGTCATCACGCCGTAACACGCCACACGCATTGATGACGTCATGGCGATGCGTGGCTTTGTTTCCAGATCTTTCCGTAGACCTCTGAGTTTTTGTGCGTCTTGTCGACTGTTTTTGAATCTTTTCATCGACCAAATCTGCAGTAAACACTCCACCTCCGCATCACACCAACGTGAACCTTTCGCCGTCATTGTTTGAAATGTCCGCGCATGGTCCCTCCTTCTTTTTTCTACGTCCCAACAGGCGCACAGGAAATGACCTCAGAACCGCCGTAGGCCTCGTGCTCGTACACGTGCGCACGCTCGTGCAAAAGCCCACCTCTCCCAAACGGGCCGTGGACGGCAAGCGTGCCGCTCCTAGACGCGGTACGGTTGCACTCACACTGGTCAAAGGAACCAGACTTTAGAGTGAAACGTGCTTGGGCACGGTACGGAGGCACAGTGGGAGTGCGCCCTTAATGTGCTTGATCTTAACTGACAAGTTGTGGTTTAACACGAGGTAATGCGCGTTCATGTAACTCTCTGCAGGAAGAGCTCGTCAGCGTTGTTCCCTAACTGTGGACCAGTTCCTTTGAACGGCAACAGGACTCTCGTACGAACACTGCCGCCATCTTACCAGTCCGGTTCGGCTCGGTCGTCCGCCCACGGAGGACGCCACCGAGCTGACGGAGCTGATGGAGGAGCTGCTGGGGCTGTGGGCCAGAGAGGAGACCCCCATGGCCATCCGCTTGCTCTTCTTGGCCTTGGCCGGGCTGGTGGAGGGGAAGCCGATGCGGATCACTTTGTGGACCGGAGCAAAGAGGCCGAACTTGTGAAGGCACTGGAAGTATCTGCAGAGAGAGGGGGGGGGGGGAGGGAGAGGGAGAGAGAGAAAGAGAGAGAGAGAGAGGGGGGGGGGGGAGAAGGGGGGGAGAGGGGGACGGGAGAGGGAGAGAGACAGAGAGAGAGAGAGAGGGGGGGGGGGGAGAGAGGGAGAGAGGGGGGGGAGGGAGGGGGAGAGAGGGAGGGAGAGAGAGAGGGAGAGAGAGAGGGAGATAGAGACAGGGGGGGTAGAGGGGCGGGGGAAGAGAGAGAGAGGGAGATAAAGAGAGAGAGGGGGAGAGAGGGAGAGAGATAGAGAGAGAGAGAGAGAGAGAGAGAGAGAGAGAGAGAGAGAGAGATCTTCTTTACATCATGTTACCAACACAAAACCACTTTGTGTTTACTTTGAGGATTCAAATGCATTTATTATTGTTACTGTGTGTGTGTGTGTGTGTGTGTGTGTGTGTGTGTGTGTGTGTGTGTGTGTGTGTGTGTCTGTGTGTGTCTGTGTGTGTCTGTGTGTGTGTGTGTGTGTGTGTGTGTGTGTGTGTGTGAGTACCTTGTTCCAGCCACTGCACCGTCATTCTTCCCCAGGGGCTCGTCCAGCTCGACCCCACACCACTCCCCCTTGGCGAAGTCCGTCTCCCCCATGTAGCGGATGACTCCCATCTTAGATCCCCCCACCTACGACAGGGAGACAAGGACGCCACCGTTAACGCCATGGCAACAACGAGTCCACTTAAAGCTGCATTCTCTCTAATGTCCAGCAGGAGGAGACTCCACTTAAAGCTGCATTCTCTCTAATGTCCAGCAGGAGGAGACGCCACTTAAAGCTGCATTCTCTCTAATGACCAGCAGGAGGAGACTCCACTTAAAGCTGCATTCTCTCTAATGTCCAGCAGGAGGAGACTCCACTTAAAGCTGCATTCTCTCTAATGTCCAGCAGGAGGAGACTCCACTTAAAGCTGCATTCTCTCTAATGTCCAGCAGGAGGAGACTCCACTTAAAGCTGCATTCTCTCTAATGTCCAGCAGGAGGAGACTCCACTTAAAGCTGCATTCTCTCTAATGTCCAGCAGGAGGAGACTCCACTTAAAGCTGCATTCTCTCTAATGTCCAGCAGGAGGAGACTCCACTTAAAGCTGCATTCTCTCTATTGTCCAGCAGGAGGAGACTCCACTTAAAGCTGCATTCTCTCTAATGTCCAGCAGGAGGAGACTCCACTTAAAGCTGCATTCTATCTAATGTCCAGCAGGAGGAGACTCCACTTAAAGCTGCATTCTATCTAATGTCCAGCAGGAGGAGACTCCACTTAAAGCTGCATTCTCTCTAATGTCCAGCAGGAGGAGACTCCACTTAAAGCTGGATTCTCTCTAACGTCCAGCAGGAGGAGACTCCACTTAAAGCTGCATTCTCTCTAATGTCCAGCAGGGGGAGACTCCACTTAAAGCTGCATTCTCTCTAATGTCCAGCAGGAGGAGACTCCACTTAAAGCTGCATTCTCTCTAATGTCCAGCAGGAGGAGACGCCACTTAAAGCTGCATTCTCTCTAATGTCCAGCAGGGGGAGACTCCACTTAAAGCTGCATTCTCTCTAATGTCCAGCAGGAGGAGACTCCACTTAAAGCTGCATTCTCTCTAATGTCCAGCAGGAGGAGACTCCACTTAAAGCTGCATTCTCTCTAATGTCCAGCAGGAGGAGACTCCACTTAAAGCTGCATTCTCTCTAATGTCCAGCAGGGGGAGACCTTCAGTATTTAGAAGCTGATGCAACTGAACTCAAGGACAAACAAAAGAAGGGCGTGGTGCGTCACTCTCCATCTTTCCATTGTCTAACAAATCTCCCACTGAGGCGACATGAGAAACACGGTGGCGAGGAACCCTCCCGTGTCACAGTGCATTAGAGTGAGGCGGTGTGCTGTCTGGCTGTCTCAGCACCGCCGGCACTTTGACACTGAGTCACTGAGACATCGCACAGTCGCGCCACTGCTGACACAGCCGGTCGGCACGAGTCACCATCTCTGCTCCTGCTATTACCAGTCTCGTGGCAACACGGCGCTCCACAGGTGAAGCGTCTTATCTGTAAATATCTCCGCACCGCTGGCTGCAAACATACCCCAGATTGTGTAGAAGTCAATGAGAAAATGAGCCTGAACTTCTCTCGTTATGTCTCAATCTCTAGTTTCAAGTCTTCTTCACTGCAGCATGATGTCAATGATCATCCTCTCTAGCTAGCGATTAGCTTTAGCAGCTCAGCTACTGTACTGGAGCTTCTGTTACTATGGAGACGGAAAAGACCGATACCAGCGAGAGGCCTCTGCTCGCCCCGACGACGAAGGTCGGAAGAAAACGTAAGTGGAGCGAGGAAAAGACAGAAACCAAGAGGAAATGTGAGCTCCACAGGAACCAAAGAGGAGTCAGCATCAGGGGGGGGGGGGGTCCTCTGAGCGCTGGAGACGGCTACGAACACAGATGCTGAGTCAGCAAACTGTTTGTTAACAGTTCATTTAGATGTTCCCTAAACAGCCTCCATTAGTCTGAGCCAATACTGGCTTATGACTGTGAACGCCCCCGCTCTGATAAACGCCTGTGTCAGCACATGTTAGCATACGTGTGTTTTTAGCCTTATAGCTTTGACGCTGGCCGCTGCTGGTCGTCCAAATTAGCATCAAGTTCTCGGTTGGTGGTTCGTAGTATTTACACGGCTCATCCTGCGTGAACTTACACCTGGAAAAGGGAGCGTTTCTTATTTTATCCTGTTGAACAAAGTCGTTCAGGCTCCGCGTCACCCTACAACTGTTTTTATGTTTGTTTTTTAGGGACATTTTCAGAGAAACACGGGAGCCACATGGCGTGCAGCCCGGCTGAAAGGAAGCTAATCTACACCAAACTCTGCCTCTGGTCAAACACTGTGGTTAAACATGAAAGCCGGCAGAGGAGAGAGGCGGTGCTGTGCTTCCTGTGGCTGCTCTCACAGGCAAATCACGCGTTCAGCCTCCGAGCTCGTCTCTCTGTTGGGAAACATTCCTGCACTTCATTTATTTTTCTAACAGCATTACGATCACGTCATTACCACGCTGAGACTATGTGTCACGTTGTTCTTTAACGCAGCATTGTTTCTCTAACAGCAGAGGAGGAGGAGGAGGAGGAAGAGGAGGAGAAGGAGGAGGAAGAGGAAGAGGAGGAGGAGGAGGAAGAGGAGGAGGAGGAGGAAGAGGAGGAGGAGGAGGAGGAGGAGGAGGAAGAGGAGGAGGAAGAGGAGGAGGAGGAGGAGGAAGGGGAGGAGGAGGAAGAGGAGGAGGAGGAGGAGGAGGAGGAAGAGGAGGAGGAGGAGGAAGAGGAGGAGGAGGAAGAGGAGGAGGAGCGGCGTGACACAAGATGGATTACACCGGAGAGGATTAGGAAATGGATGGATTCACTGATCAATGTGTCAGCAGTGCTCTCTCCTTCCTTAAGTGCTGAAAGTAATCCGCAGTGATTTACGGTATTGACTGGGGGGAGGGGGGGGAGGAGAGGGGGGGCTCCTGCAGCTGTGACGTCACCCTCCCTTGAGCACAGCAGTAAATGGAAAAGCAACACGACCCAGGGCCCAGAACTCCCCGCAGCCAACGCAGGGTCAATGAGGAACTGGGCAGATAAAGTGCCGCAGAGGTTCTTATGTAATGGCCGCGGGGGTCTGCGTGCAGAGGGTGAACTGGAGGGGGTCTGCGTGCAGAGGGTGAACTGGAGGGGGTCTGCGTGCAGAGGGTGAACTGGAGGGGGTCTGCGTGCAGAGGGTGAACTGGAGGATGAAGGCGCGGCGGTCGGAGGCTGATGTGCAGAACGAGGAGAGGCGGGACTTCCCTGCAGGGCTCAACCACGTGTCACGTGACTCTGCATGAATCCATCTTTACTGAAGGACTCTTTAGACCGTGAGAAGCCGTCCTCTGGGACCAGGGCAGGGCACTCCCACTGTGCCTCCGTACCGTGCCCAAACAGGTTTTTACGGCTAAAGTCTGGTTCCTTTGACCAGTGTGAGTGCAACCGTACCGCGTCTAGGAGCGGCACGCTTGCCGTCCACGGCCCGTTTGGGAGAGGTGGGCTTTAGTAAAGCACGTATGTACGAGCACGAGCGTGCGCACGTGTACGAGCACGAGGCCTACGGCGGTTCTGAGGTCATTTCCTGTGCGCCTGTTGGGACGTAGAGAAAAGAAGGAGGGACCATGCACGGACATTTAACGTTAAACAATCTGCTTCCTGTTCACGCCGCCTCGCACATGCCCAGGGTGCACGAATGGTCACGTGACGTGTGTTTACATGCGTCACGACAACACGACAAACAGCTTTGACACACTATGACTATGTAGTTTTAGCTTTCTGTCATGTATCAGATTGTTTGCTTCTGTTGAGTCGGCGTTCTCTACAACCTTTGTTGTCCGACCCGGTGTTACTCACCAGAACCCGATCTCCCACTCGAAGATCCTTATCCCCGCCCTTCTTGACCGAGCCGCTGTCGGACATGTTGGACCCCGACTCGTTGCCAGTCTTCACCGCGCTGTTGAGCAGACCCTCTCTCAGCGGCATGATCACCCGCTGGCCCGGGAGGGCGCCGTTGCCGCCCTGCTGAGTCTGATTCTGAGCAGAGAGCGAGTCTGTGGAGTGGCTGTCGCTTCCCTCTCCGACCGGCTGTCGGGTGAGCTTGGAGGGCCGCGTGAAGATGCCCTGGAGGGGCTGGCACTCGAAGTAGCGCACGCCGCCCACTGACCCGTCGTTCTTGCCAACTAGGTCGTTCAGAATCACGCCTGCCCACTGTCCTGGGGCGAACTGGGTCTCCCCTAGGTAGGCGATAACTCCCAGTTTGACCCCGTTGACCCAGACCTGCTCGCCCACCGTGTAGTCCCCCAAAACATCGTCGCCCTCCTCAGAGATCTTGGTTGGCGTGGTGGGCTTGAGTGGAGCGTCTGCGGGGAAAAGAAAAAGAGGACACATGAGTCGTAACGCAGGAGAAATGTTCGTGTAACAGAAACAGAAGCAGTGAAACACGTAAACCAGCGCTCAGTATCGTGCTCGCCGTCTCCTCACTGGAGGTCAAACACTGTGAGATCATCCTCATCCACGCTCCGGCAGACAGACACAAAACGCGACGGTGCAGTTTGTGCAAGATTACTCTAATTCCCCGTGAAAAGTGGGTCAGACGGACGTATCTGCGATGTGCCGGTGATTAACCCGGCCGTGCAGCGCCGCAATCTCGCCCGTTTGACACATAGACGAGTCACTTCTCTGCTTCTTTCCACAGCAGCCTGTAAACTGAGCAGGGCGCCATTAGCATGCGGTCTACCGCGCCGCGCTGCCAGTAAAAGTCTGTTTATCTGTGTGCATGTGTGTGCATGTGTGCATGTGTGTGTGCATGTGTGCATGTGTGTGTGTGTGTGTGTGTGTGTGTGTGCGTGGGTGGGTGCGGGAATGGTTGGTGCAGGGACTGTCTCCCCAGCACCCTGAGAGCCGGCCCGGGGCTCCGCAGGCTCCAATGGTTGTGCTTTCTGCCTCGATTGCTCCCATATGCTGTGTTGTGAGACACATTCCGCACAAATACAACTGGGTACAACTTCAAAGGGCGTTCGACTTAATGATACAGTTTGAATGTTTTTTTAGGAACGTGCTGCGTTCAGTCGAGGTTTATTTTTAGGGAAACTGAGAGATGAGCTGTAGCGCGCTGCAGGCTGTCAGGAGGGAGATCAGGGCGAATACAGAGGCGGTTGGGACGGTTTTTGGATCGTTGTTATTACTTTATTTTGCTTATTTAGGGCGCACTCACACTGTCCATCTGTACCGTGCCCAAACAGGGTCCACGGGTAAAGTCTGGTTCCTTTGACCAGTGTGAGTGCAACCGTACCACGTCTAGGAGCGGCACGCTGGCCGTCCACGGCCCGTTTGGGAGAGGTGGGCTTTAGTAAAGCACGTTTGCACGTGTACAAGCACGAGGCCTACGGCGGTTCTGAGGTCATTTCCTGTGCGCCTGTTACAGCACGGTGAAGGCATTCAAAGGTATTTTTTAACCACTAATGCTGCTGAAAATAACAGCAAACCTCTGCAGCAGCATGAGAAGAGTCCCTACACACACAACAAAGCAGCAACAGCGTAGTTAGTGAAGCCAGAGTTTATTAAAAGAGTGTTTTAAAGACTTACCTACTGGCCCCTGCACCAGCTCCTCTCATAGTAAAGTCCATTACAGTGGATTAACAAAGTCAATCCCGAAGGAAGGAGCCCATTGGTGCTTTGTTTTGGTGTTTGTGAGTCAAACACTAATGGAGAATCTCTTAGGGCGCACTCCCACTGTTCCTCCGTACCGTGCCCGAGCACGTTTCACGGCTAAAGTCTGGTTCCTTTGACCAGTGTGAGTGCAACCGTACCACACCTAGCTGCTGCACGCTTGCCGGCCACGGCCCGTTTGGGAGAGGTGGGCTTTAGTAAAGCACGTTTGCACGTGTACGAGCACGAGCGTGCGCACGTGTACGAGCACGAGGCCTACGGCGGCTCTGAGGTCATTTCCTGTGCGCCTGTTGGGACGTAGAAAAAAGAAGGAGTGACCATGCGCGGACATTTCAAACAATGGCGGTGAAAGGTCGCGTTGGTGTGATGCGGAGGTGGAGTGTTTACTGCAGATTTGGTCGATGAAAAGATTCAAAAACAGTCGACAAGACGCACAAAAACTCAGAGGTCTACGGAAAGATCTGGAAACAAAGCCACGCATCGCCATGACGTCATCAATGCGTGTGACGTGTTACGGCGTGATGACGTATAGGCAGAGAGAGTTAGAGAGAGAGAGAGAGAGAGAGAGAGACGAGATGTGTGTGTGCTGAAGTCAATACTCTCGCACATTCCCATGAATAATTGACTTTTAAACATTCAAAGTGGAGAATAAAATTCTACCTGACGTACGTGTTTTTACACAAACAGATTTATTTAGAAATGAATTAGAGAAAGATTTTAGCCGCTCTCTTCCTGTTTACCATGACAACCAACAACGCACCACACTCCACTGACACGTTTACTCAAACCAAACTCTACAGACGGATCAGGGAGGTGACCTCATTTTAACATTCATGAAAATCTAAACATGGAGGCGTTCACCAGCACAGCTAACGTTACCCAGTCTCTTCCTGTTTCTCCGTAACTACGGCTACCGCCCTCCTTAAACCGGAACAGCGCCGCTCAGTGAAGTGGCGTTAACAACGGGCTGCTTTGGGCTCGGACGCTGAGTCATCGCTGCGGTGCTGTTGTGGCAGAACAGTTCTAGTTCACAGTGGACACGTTGGACCGGTCGACGGACCGAAGATAATGACCATCAGAACATCGAAGCCCCTCATTGATCCGTTAATGTGTCGCCCACAGAAAACCGTCATATCACATCAACATCAGCCCCTCACACTGCGTCTGACCCACATCTGCAGCTGGACGATGAACCCGACACCAGAGACGGTTTGGAAATGTCCTGAGACTGACGATTACATTCACATGTATGTTAAAAACAAAACAGCTGAAGTTTAAAGGTTAAATCTGTAGAATGAGCAGAACAGCTCCATGTAGAGTCTCAAGATCGTCGTCACAACAACAAAAAAGAAGTCCAGACCCGGCCCAGTAGCTCCAGGAGACCAGAGTCTGTTTGAACCCGTCCCCTCCAGAAAATCACAGCATCAAAATTAGAGGATTAGAGGAGTTTGACTGACAGTTAGCGTTAGCCGTTAGCGTTAGCCGTTAGCGTTAGCCGTTAGCCTTGAGTCCTTATGTCTCTTTCTCTGATCATTTTCGGTCATTTCCGGTTGTTTGTGTTTGTTTTTTTTCTGTTTTGTGTTGATTTTTTAGTTATTTGGTCTCTTTGTCGTCAATATGTTTATATTTTGTAGCAATTTTGGGTAATTTTATCAATTTTTGCGTTCATTTTATATCCATTTTAGTAATTTTGCATCTCCTTCAGGGTATTTTGTGGTAATTTTGGCTCCTTTTGTCTCTTTCTCTGAACATTTTGGGAGACAGTTAGCGTTAGTCATTAGCGTTAGCGGTTCCAGCTAAGTGCAGATGAAGGTGATGTTAGCGATCAAGGAGAAGCGTAGCCATGTGGGCGTGCGTTTGAATCCTTTCTCTCAGTCCATGGAGTGAATGCTCGGCCTATAGTGACTCTGGTTGTTGCCCGTCTCCGCTCACTCAGCTGCTGGGACAAAGAAGCAGCTGCAGGATTGGCTAACTCCATTTCACCCAGTGCCAGCCTACAGTAGCTGCACCCAACAACAGACAACCCTGGCAACCAGCAACGCCCAACGCTATTGGCTGCTACCATGGAAACAGAACGGGACAGGAAGTCATTGTCAATGTCTGTACCCCTCAAAATGCCCTGTGGGTGGATTATTATTTAAACATCTAGCTTTTAATAAAGATTCTACAGATTCAACCTTTAATTTTGAGCAGTAACAACATTTCAAATGTGCCGTCCCTGCACAGAGAAGGAAGCAGACGGGGAACATGTGATCCTGGCGTGCAGAGCCACAGCAGCGTGGCAAAAACCTGAGCTAACCCATGATTTTGGGTTGCCGAGGCAACAGCGGAGCGAGGGCGAAGGGATCCTCGGCAGAAGGAAGACTGGAAACACAGCCTTTACTTTCACTATTGTGCTCGGCCTCCTCCCACCACCATCTGAATCCCTCCATTCATCAGCTCTGCACAATGAAACCTCCACAGCTTCCTCCCGTCCCTCCTCCTCCTCCTCCCCCCAATTATCCGCCCCATCTCTCTCTCTACTCTGGTTACACACTCACCTCTTTCTCTGGCCTCTTTAACGCAGCCTATTTATGATCCTCTTGTTCCTTTTTAGTGTTTTTAACCGGGCTTACGGAGGCCGACGTGGCGCTGTTGTCTCCAGCAGTGGTTTTGGTAGATTTTGATCCATTTGTTGCCTCCACGCGTGACGTTTTGATGCGTTTCAAGGTCAAATCTTTTACTCACGGACGCTGCATCTATGTGTTTATACATCTACGTGTTAATGATGTGATAACGAGCTGCAGTAAACAAGTAAACAAATGGCTTTACGTCCCCTAAACAGCCACGAGCCTACGACTGCGACAGAGATACTCCTGCTGAGAAACTCTCTTCGGCGCGGCTCGGTTTTTCTCACATCGGGCTCGGACTCTTTCCTGCACTCGCTCGGTGAACGGCTTCTTCCAGAGGGTGAAACCGTGAAAGTAAACTCTTCCAACGTCCGTCACAGTGGCCCCCCTTCTCACAACCGTCCCAGTTAAAAACCCACAAACAAGGGGTTTGAGATGTGGGTGAGCAACGCCAGGTCCGACACTAAGCCCTCCATCGACTCATCAGTGTTTGATCAGTGTTTTAAAGCTAAAGTGAGGAAACAAGAATGAAAAAATCCTGAATTCATGTTAATAACCAGGTGTACGGGGCGGTCAGGTCGACTCATTCTAACCTACATGATAACATCAACTTTTGCGGTTGGTTTTCAACCGTTTGGAAAGTGGACGTGTTAAAAACTCACATGATTTACAGTAAATATATAGTGGTTAGCACTGAAGGTTCCTGGTTTGAATCCCGTCTGGGGCCCTTCTGTGTGGAGTTTGCATGTTGTCCCCGTGTCTGCGTGGGTTTTCTCCGGGTTCTCCGGTTTCCCCCCACAGTCCAAAGACGTGCAGGTGTTCGGCTCATTGATGACTCTAAATCACCCGTAGGTGTGAATGGTTGTCTGTCTCTGTTCGTCTCTATGTGTCCTGTGATAGACTGGCGTCCTGTCCAGGTTGGACCCCGCCTCACGCCCGATGTCAGCTGGGATCGGCTCCAGCCCCCCACGACCCCGACTCCGGGATAAGTGGTTGAAGATGAATGAATAGATGAATATCATCAAAGCGTCCACGATGAGTCAAACCATATAATGTTCATTAAATGTGCTTTAGAGGCGCCGGTGAGAGCAATATTTGAAGGCCAGCAGTTTCCCCCGTCCAGTCTTTAAGCTAAGCTAAGCTAAGCTAAGCTAAGCTAAGCTAAGAAAGAAGTGTTACATTTAGCATGCATATGTGAGAGTGATACCAGGCTTCTTATCTTAGGGCGCACTCCCACTGTGCCTCCGTCCCGTGCCCCGTGCTTTAAACTACCGTATTCTCCGCACTATAGGAGCACCTAAAAACCTTCACATGTCTCAAAAGCCGACAGTGCGCCTTATAACCCGGTGCTCCTTATATATGGACCAATATTGAGCCACAACAGGTCTCCAACTACGATGAGCAGCCTCCGACTCTATTTTCCCCCGTAGAAGAAGTAAACGCGCGGTGCATGTGAGATATACGACTGCGTGAAGCGTGCCGTTTCA
>NC_139839.1:4273901-4298901 GCF_963691815.1 Echiichthys vipera
GCTCGTGCTCGTACACGTGCAAACGTGCTTTACTAAAGCCCACCTCTCCCAAATGGGCCATGGACGGCAAGCGTGCCGCTCCTAGACGTGGTACGGTTGCACTCACACTGGTCAAAGGAACCAGACTTTAGCCGTTAAATGTGCTTGGGCACGGTACGGATGGACAGTGGGAGTGCGCCCTTAATAATATTCCATGCAGCTTAACTTGGCCACTGTTTCTTCCCTCGCTCTCGTGAAATTCCACAGTCAACGTTGAACGGTGACACATTTGTAGCCCGGCGTCCGCACTGATGCTAAAGAGACACGAGCACGCTGTCAGTCAAAGGGAGGCCGGCTGCTCTTGTGTTGTGTCATTCAGCAGAAACAGAAGTAACATGTGTGTGTGAAGCTGGTGGGGAGGGGCGTTCATATGCAGAGAAACAACGCGACTGCACTTAACGACAGCTATAATGCCTTTCTGCACGCAGAGGACGTCATTTTGACGACAATAGGTGACGGTTTAGACAATAAAAGGTGATGGTTAAGTTAAGACGACTGAAGGAGATGGATGACGGTTAACCGAACCGAAACAACTGCAAGAACAACTGCCAGGCACGAAGATTTTTTCTTGCCTGGCTGCATGCATTGTGTCGTTACGTCAGAGCTACTCATAGAGTCCAAAAGTCCATATCGTCACGCAAATACCTACAAGTGGAGGTGTCGGTTTACCACCTTTACTGTACACCCCTGCTGAGAGATAATTCAGTGTGGGTTTGTCATTTCACATGCATTTAATCCATTTACAACGTACTGTGTATATATATATATATATATATATATATATTACTATTTCATACTATATATGAGTGTGAAATGAACAACTGTGCCCCACACGACAGAGAGAAGCACTGATGTTTCAAATACCGGCCAAGTTTGGACGCAGTCTGAGTCCAAAGTCTCAGTAAGTTGCGTTTAAGATCTTCCAATAAATACACAGAGAGACGAAGCAGCTAAAGAAAACACTTCCCAGCTTCTGTGTGTGTGTGTGTGTGTGTGTGTGTGCGTGTGTGTGTGTGTGTGTGTGTGTAATCTAACGCAGCTGTGCTCTGCTGAGTCACTACCCAAACAAACCGTCTGGTTCACTTCCGGTGATGAGAAGAAGTCGCTGGGAGACAGAAACGCGGGGTCAGAAGGAGGAAGTCACTTACTGTCTTTGGGGACGACGGGGCTGGACGATCCCCCCGCGGAGCCCCTCCCCACCGGGCTGGAGTGCTTGGGCCCCCGGCCGGGGATCTTCAGCCCGCTGGACTTGAGCATGTTCATTCTGCAGAATCAGGGAGACGGGCCGGGACCTGAGAGCTCCTCCCCGGGGCGACGAAGGCTGGAGGATGAGGCACTAGACGGAGTGGGAGCGGTGGCCGTCGCTCTCCATGTTTAGCTGTTGGGATGAAAACGGGAACATTTACAGAAGCAGAGCGAGGGGCGGTCCGCACCAACGGTTCCCACGGGTTTGGTCCGAGGACCCCCAAAGACCTGTCAGACGCACGCACGTAGCCTCCCTCGTCATAAACCCCAAAGTATGTTCCAGATTTATAACAAATAAATTCCCATTCATTATATTAAACCGGATACTGTTTGTTTGTTTTTCCTAAAATTGAACTGGAACTGTTATGGTTGGTTCGGTCACCAGTCGTACTAGCCTAATGCTAGCGTACTACTGGGCAACGAGGCTAAATGTTTCAACTGTTTATCCATTAACGTTGCTGTTAGCTAACAACAACGGTTTACCCAGAATGTTTAGCTAACTATTTTTACCATTTTAGCTTAAGCTAAAACTACTGGATAAATGGTTAAACTGGTCAATACTATATTAAGCATTTATCCAGTACTTTAAGCTAACTATTTTAACCATTTATCCAATACTTTAAGCTAACTATTTTAACCATTTATCCAATACTTTAGCTAACTATTTTAACCATTTATCCAATACTTTAGCTAACTATTTTAACCATTTATCCAGTACTTTAGCTAACTATTTTAACCATTTATCCAGTACTTTAGCTAACTATTTTAACCATTTATCCAGTACTTTAGCTAACTACTTTAACCATTTATCCAGTACTTTAGCTAACTATTTTAACCATTTATCCAGTACTTTAGCTAACTATTTTAACCATTTATCCAGTACTTTAGCTAACTATTTTAACCATTTATCCAGTACTTTAGCTAACTATTTTAACCATTTATCCAGTACTTTAGCTAACTATTTTAACCATTTATCCAGTACTTTAGCTAACTATTTTAACCATTTATCTAGTACTTTAGCTAACTACTTTAACCATTTATCCAGTACTTTAAGCTAACTATTTTAACCATTTATCCAATACTTTAAGCTAACTATTTTAACCATTTATCCAATACTTTATCTAACTATTTTAACCATTTATCCAGTACTTTAGCTAACTACTTTAACCATTTATCCAGTACTTTAGCTAACTATTTTAACCATTTATCCAGTACTTTAGCTAACTATTTTAACCATTTATCCAGTACTTTAGCTAACTATTTTAACCATTTATCCAATACTTTAGCTAACTATTTTAACCATTTATCCAGTACTTTAGCTAACTATTTTAACCATTTATCCAGTACTTTAGCTAACTATTTATCCAATACTTTAGCTAACTATTTTAACCATTTTAGCTTAAGCTAAAACTACTGGATAAATGGTTAAACTGGTCCATACTATATTAACCACAAATACAGTACTTTAGCTAACTATTTTAACCATTTATCCAGTACTTTAGCTAACTATTTTAACCATTTATCCAGTACTTTAGCTAACTATTTTAACCATTTATCCAGTACTTTAGCTAACTATTTTAACCATTTATCCAGTACTTTAGCTAACTATTTTAACCATTTATCCAATACTTTACCTAACTATTTTAACCATTTATCCAGTACTTTAGCTAACTATTTTAACCATTTATCCAGTACTTTAGCTAACTACTTTAACCATTTATCCAGTACTTTAGCTAACTATTTTAACCATTTATCCAGTACTTTAGCTAACTATTTTAACCATTTATCCAGTACTTTAGCTAACTATTTTAACCATTTATCCAGTACTTTAGCTAACTATTTTAACCATTTATCCAGTACTTTAGCTAACTATTTTAACCATTTATCCAGTACTTTAGCTAACTATTTTAACCATTTATCCAGTACTTTAGCTAACTACTTTAACCATTTATCCAGTACTTTAGCTAACTATTTTAACCATTTATCCAGTACTTTAGCTAACTATTTTAACCATTTATCCAGTACTTTAGCTAACTATTTTAACCATTTATCCAATACTTTAGCTAACTATTTTAACCATTTATCCAGTACTTTAGCTAACTATTTTAACCATTTATCCAGTAATTTAGCTAACTATTTATCCAATACTTTAGCTAACTATTTTAACCATTTTAGCTTAAGCTAAAACTACTGGATAAATGGTTAAACTGGTCCATACTATATTAACCACAAATACAGTACTTTAGCTAACTATTTTAACCATTTATCCAGTACTTTAGCTAACTATTTTAACCATTTATCCAGTACTTTAGCTAACTATTTTAACCATTTATCCAGTACTTTAGCTAACTATTTTAACCATTTATCCAGTACTTTAGCTAACTATTTTAACCATTTATCCAATACTTTACCTAACTATTTTAACCATTTATCCAGTACTTTAGCTAACTATTTTAACCATTTATCCAGTACTTTAGCTAACTACTTTAACCATTTATCCAGTACTTTAGCTAACTATTTTAACCATTTATCCAGTACTTTAGCTAACTATTTTAACCATTTATCCAGTACTTTAGCTAACTATTTTAACCATTTATCCAGTACTTTAGCTAACTATTTTAACCATTTATCCAGTACTTTAGCTAACTATTTTAACCATTTATCCAGTACTTTAGCTAACTATTTTAACCATTTATCCAGTACTTTAGCTAACTATTTAACCATTTATCCAGTACTTAAGCTAACTATTTTAACCATTTATCCAGTACTGTTAGCTAACCATTTTAACCATTTATCCAGTACTTTAGCTAACAATTTAACCATTTATCCAGTACTTTAGCTAACTATTTTAACCATTTATCCAGTACTTTAGCTAACTATTACAACCATTTATCCAGTACTTTAGCTAACTATTTTAACCATTTATCCATTACTTTACCTAACTATTTTAACCATTTATCCAGTACTTTAGCTAACTATTTTAACCATTTATCCAGTACTTTAGCTAACTACTTTAACCATTTATCCAGTACTTTAGCTAACTATTTTAACCATTTATCCAGTACTTTAGCTAACTATTTTAACCATTTATCCAGTACTTTAGCTAACTATTACAACCATTTATCCAGTACTTTAGCTAACTATTTTAATCATTCATCCAGTACTTTAGCTAACTATTTTAACCATTTATCCAGTACTTTAGCTAACTATTTTAACCATTTATCCAGTACTTTAGCTAACTATTTCAACCATTTATCCAGTACTTTAGCTAACTATTTTAATCATTCATCCAGTACTTTAGCTAACTATTTTAACCATTTATCCAGTACTTTAGCTAACTATTTTAACCATTTATCCAATACTTTAGCTAACTATTTTAACCATTTATCCAGTACTTTAGCTAACTATTTTAACCATTTATCCAGTACTTTAGCTAACTATTTTAACCATTTATCCAGTACTTTAGCTAACTATTACAACCATTTATCCAATACTTTAGCTAACTATTTCCACCATATTCATTAACCTACTTTTAGCTAACTATTTTAACTTCTTGGCTCGTTTAATATAGTTTTCACACTGACTGACGGACTTTATGAGCATGTGGTATCACAATTGTATTTATTTTTTAAGTAGTTGAACTCTCTCTTTCCCCTGACCCATCGGTAACTGTACCCTGTTGGGAATCAATGATCTAAAGATGCAGACGTGTCACGCAGCCTCCAAACCCGTGTGATTGGACCCGACTGCTTAAGTAGAACACCTCACAACTGGTTTCCATAGGAACAACAACAGTACATGAGAGCACAGGGTGCAAACAATGTGTCGCAGAACAACAATGTAAAGGTATTTTTTACGAAAGGTTTTCAAACATTTGTGCAATTTCCAACCTCATCCTGACTCTTTATCATGACTGTTGTGTGCATACTTGCAGATGTGTGCAGGGTTTCATGCTTAAGGCAGCCGATGAGTCACTAGATAAATCTGAGAGGTGCTAATTGATATAAAAGAAAGAAAAAGTGTTGTTTTTTTACTTGTATTCTTATTTTTTTCCTCATTTCCTGTGAAATACTTTGTACTTTTTCCTTTTCAGGGTTCAGGAACTGCTGACTTTGGAGAAACAATGATCCTCTGATGTGTTTTTTTACAGTACGCAGCTTTCATTTATATTTATGGACTTTACCCTCAAATATAATTAGTCTGAAATACTCCACCGCACCATGCTCAGGCTGGTTTTGCATCTATTTTTAGTCATTTTGCATCTTTTTGTGGTGGTTTTGCATCTATTTTTAGTCATTTTGCATCTTTTTGTGGTGGTTTTGCATCTATTTTTAGTCATTTAGCATCTTTTTGTGATGGTTTTGCATCTATTTTTAGTCATTTTGCATCTTTTTGTGGTGGTTTTGCATCTATTTTTAGTCATTTTGCATCTTTTTGTGGTGGTTTTGCATCTATTTTTAGTCATTTTGCATCTTTTTGTGGTGGTTTTGCATCTATTTATAGTCATTTTGCATCTTTTTGTGGTGGTTTTGCATCTATTTTTAGTCCTTTTGCATCTTTTTGTGGTGGTTTTGCATCTATTTTTAGTCATTTTGCATCTTTTTGTGGTGGTTTTGCATCTATTTTTAGTCATTTTGCATCTTTTTGTGCTGGTTTTGCATCTATTTTTAGTCATTTTGCATCTTTTTGTGCTGGTTTTGCATCTATTTTTAGTCATTTTGCATCTTTTTGTGGTGGTAAATATGTTCACATCTGTGTCGTTGGCTGATTACAGCAAACTTAAAAGGTAGGAATTAATGACATGTAGGTGCAACTCCAAAATAATGTAATATACACTAACACTACTACTACACTACAGCTGCAGTGCCCCTGAGCAAGGCAAGGAGCCTTCACCTGGAGCATCCAAACACTGACATAGCACAGAGAGACACCTCCATATTAAATCTGGCATGTTTTTAGTTCAGTTTTAGTGATATTTACCTCTGTTAAATCTATTTTTGACCCTTTTTAATCCACCTTGTATCCAGGTTAACTAAAACTCTGCAACCCAACTGACCTATTATTGGGATAACAAATAAATACTTTGCACTTTTTCCTTTTCAGGCTTCAGGAACTGCTGACTTTGGAGAAACAATGGTCCTCTGATGTGTTTTTACAGTACGCAGCTTTCATTTATATTTATGGTCTTCGTTCCTACTTTACCCTCAAATATAATTACCAATAAAAAAAGCATATTATACTGGGGATTTGTTTACATTTAGGAGTCTGAAATACTCCACCGCACCATGCTCAGGCTGGTTTTGCATCTATTTTTAGTCATTTTGCATCTTTTTGTGGTGGTTTTGCATCTATTTTTAGTCATTTTGCATCTTTTTGTGGTGGTTTTGCATCTATTTATAGTCATTTTGCATCTTTTTGTGGTGGTTTTGCATCTATTTTTAGTCATTTTGCATCTTTTTGTGGTGGTTTTGCATTTATTTTTAGTCATTTTGCATCTTTTTGTGGTGGTTTTGTATCTATTTATAGTCATTTTGCATCTTTCTGTGGTGGTTTTGCATCTGTTTATAGTCATTTTGCATCTTTCTGTGGTGGTTTTGTATCTATTTATAGTCATTTTGCATCTTTTTGTGGTGGTTTTGCATCTGTTTTTAGTCATTTTGCATCTTTTTGTGCTGGTTTTGCATCTGTTTTTAGTCCTTTTGCATCTTTTTGTGGTGGTTTTGCATCTGTTTTTAGTCATTTTGCATCTTTTTGTGGTGGTTTTGCATTTATTTTTAGTCATTTTGCATCTTTTTGTGGTGGTTTTGTATCTATTTATAGTCATTTTGCATCTTTCTGTGGTGGTTTTGCATCTGTTTATAGTCATTTTGCATCTTTCTGTGGTGGTTTTGTATCTATTTATAGTCATTTTGCATCTTTTTGTGGTGGTTTTGCATCTATTTTTAGTCATTTTGCATCTATTGGTGGTGGTAAATATGTTCACATCTGTGTCGTTGGCTGATTACAGCAAACTTAAAAGGTAGGAATTAATGACATGTAGGTGCAATTCCAAAATAATGTAATATACACTAACACTACTACTACACTTCAGCTGCAGTGCCCCTGAGCAAGGCAAGGAGCCTTCACCTGGAGCATCCAAACACTGACATAGCACAGAGAGACACCTCCATATTAAATCTGGCATGTTTTTAGTTCAGTTTTAGTGATATTTACCTCTGTTAAATCTATTTTTGACCCTTTTTAATCCACCTTGTATCCAGGTTAACTAACGCCCGGCAACCCACCTGACCTATTATTGGGATAACATCTGTCACAGTGGATGCATCCTAATTAATAACACCACATTGCTGCATACATCCTTTCATGGTCAGCTTGTCATTTTAATAATGTGCCTGGGAGTCAATGTAGGCCGGTGCCCAAGTGGAGCATGGCCTACAAATCAGGGCTCAAGGGCCATTAGGAAGATATGATGCTACAATAAACAACACACATCTGGCCGAAGCGTGAACACACTGTGTGTTGGAAAAGAAGGGGAAAGCACACCCCATACATTTTGCATTGCATGTGTAATGATAATGGAACCAGATGTTCATGTTTAGAGCCCTTCATCCCATTAAACCTGTCGAGAATTGTGCTTTTTGATGCTAAAATGGGGTGAAAAATAAGGCCTCAGGGTGGATTTCCATAAAGCATAAAGAACAATAGGTGTTCACATGCATTTCCACAGTGGCACTGGTTCTGTGTGATGAGAGGGATGAGGATGCGCACCTCCACAACATGCAACACAACAGCCAGTTTTGATCCATTGTTGTAGCGGCTACTGCGGCAACGTGGTCCCCACACACACACACTGCCCTCCACCTAAACCCCACAGGCTCACACACAAACACACAAAAACACAGAAACGCAGAGGAACACTCACCTTTGCGTGTGAAATTACAGCCTGTGCCAACTTTGTTGCGATGCTCTCGCCAGGAAAAGGGGGATTAGTGAGGCAGCCACTCCCTGGGATGCAAATATGGATGCTGAGCAGGAAAGGGAGAGTCAGCGTGGATCCGCGGATGATGAAGTGCGCCGGGGGGGTGCGGGCTTTAACGGGCGGCCTGTCGCTTCATTTCTCCGGTGTTTTTCTGCAGGAAAGGCAGCTCACAGGCGGGGGGAGATCATCGACGTGTGTCGGCTGTTTTAGTGGCCGGGCAGAGGCGCACGGCAGCTGCGGACGGTGCCCGACACCAAACGCAGCATCAGCAGCACCCAAACGCAACTTTTCCGCTGTGGAGCTCGCGTAAAACAGTCTCCGGCTCCCGGTGGCTGTTTTCCGGCCTCTTCCTCTCACTGTTGTCGGTGTTTTCCCACCGTGGGTGTATGGGTTTGTCGGGTTAGCACAGCCTCTCTCCCTCTCTCTCTCTTTCTGTGACTCAACCCACCGGCTAGACTGAACAAAGGGGCTGGGAAGCAGAGCCTCCTGGGGGAGAGATGAGCGTCAACCAGTCTCATCTCCGTGACGTACTCCCTTTAAAAAAGGGGTGATTCAAGCAGAGTCGTGGTTACCGGTCAAATTACATGACTCACTCACCATGACTCAATGTCATTCCCAATAATTGGTGCTACTGTTTAATTCGGCTTCAATATAAAAAGACAAATTGACGTTTTATTGGCTGTAACTTGCCACATTTATGACAGCTCCCGGTGTTTTTGCACCCGCCTCCACGGCGCACCTTCAAGCGGAAAACACCCGTCGTGCCAGTTATAAAAGTCACATTTTCACACGGATGCAGTGTTGTTTAAAAGATAATGCATAAGCCGAACTGGAAACTGGTTTCCAATGGTCTATAATGCGCTGTTACTTTACAAAAAACACTCTTTTACATTTGCTGATACGAAAGGAAACGTTAAATAGCGAGAAGTCCTATGGTGGTTTGGCGTGGTTCTCGAGCACAGGCACGCTGTGGGCACATATGACATATCTGAACCATAGTGGATGTATTAGAATAATGATACAGTTAATTCAGAGGTTCACACGTGCACCCATAAGCGCGTGGGCGGCTCGTTCTCAGGTTTCTCGGATGCTGTGGGTGGGGTCAGACCCGCTCATGTGGACCGCTTCGCCCCTTTCCGGCTCCATTGAAAGGGTCCGGATTGGCCGGTGGAGCCGTGAGGTCCACGCTGGGAAACACCGGGATTGGTCCGCCGGTCTGCTCCTGGGAGTGACCCGGCCCGTTTGACAGCTGTGCCGCGAAATAGAGAGGCACAAACATGGACACACACACATATATATACATATAGATACACGTATGAATATGTACAGTGCATCTTTCAGCTAGTTGTGTTTTATCAAACCTTTGCCTGCATCTTGGACATGGTGTCACAGCTGGGTCACTGTCCACAGGCCCAGAGGCCCTGACTCTTAAAACGCTGCTGATAAACAACACAAAATGATCACAGAGAGAAAAAATGGCAAGAGGGATGAGAAAAGATGCAAAATGACTAAAAATAGATGCAAAACCACCACAAAAAGATGCAAAATGACTAAAAATAGATGCAAAACCAGCACAAAAAGATGCAAAATGACTAAAAATAGATGCAAAAACCAGCACAAAAAGATGCAAAATGACTGAAAATAGATGCAAAACCACCACAAAAAGATGCTAAATGACTAAAAATAGATGCAAAACCAACACAAAAAGATGCAAAATGACTAAAAATAGATGCAAAACCACCACAAAAAGATGTAAAATGACTAAAAATAGATGCAAAACCACCACAAAAAGATGCTAAATGACTAAAAATAGATGCAAAACCACCACAAAAAGATGCAAAATGACTAAAAATAGATTCAAAACCACCACAAAAAGATGCAAAATGACTAAAAATAGATGCAAAACCACCACAAAAAGATGCAAAATGACTAAAAATAGATGCAAAACCACCACAAAAAGATGCAAAATGACTAAAAATAGATGCAAAACCACCACAAAAAGATGCAAAATGACTAAAAATAGATGCAAAACCTCCACAAAAAGATGCAAAATGACTTAAAATAGATGCAAAACCTCCACAAAAAGATGTAAAATGAGTAAAAATAGATGCAAAACCACCACAAAAAGATGCAAAATGACTAAAAATAGATGCAAAACAACCACAAAAAGATGCTAAATGACTAAAAATAGATGCAAAACCACCACAAAAAGATGCAAAATGACTAAAAATAGATGCAAAACCACCACAAAAATATGCAAAATGACTAAAAATAGATGCAAAACCACCACAAAAAGATGCAAAATGACTAAAAACAGATGCAAAACCACCACAAAAAGATGTAAAATGAGTAAAAATAGATGCAAAACCACCACAAAAAGATGCAAAATGACTAAAAATAGATGCAAAACAACCACAAAAAGATGCTAAATGACTAAAAATAGATGCAAAACCACCACAAAAAGATGCAAAATGACTAAAAATAGATGCAAAACCACCACAAAAAGATGCAAAATGACTAAAAACAGATGCAAAACCACCACGAAAAGATCCAAAATGACTTAAAATAGATGCAAAACCTCCACAAAAAGATGTAAAATGAGTAAAAATAGATGCAAAACCACCACAAAAAGATGCAAAATGACTAAAAATAGATGCAAAACAACCACAAAAAGATGCAAAATGACTAAAAATAGATGCAAAACCACCACAAAAATATGCAAAATGACTAAAAATAGATGCAAAACCACCACGAAAAGATCCAAAATGACTAAAAATAGATACAAAACCAGCACAAAAAGATGCAAAATGACTAAAAATAGATACAAAACAATCACAAAGACACACAAAACAACTATTATTGGAGGTAAAATGACTCTTTGAACATGGATGTCTTGTTCCTGTGTAGACAGAGGGGGGCCTCTTTCATGCCTGTGCACAGGGGCCCATTGTCTCACAATCCGTCCATGCATGTTGTGCATGTGTGTGTGTGTGTGTGTGTGTGTGTAGCATTATTGTGATATTGCACAGTAGTGTTTAGTGTGTCAGTTGTGATGTTGCAGTCTCTCTGTTGGCCACCAGAGGTCCCTGCAGCTCTGTATATGAGTGGTTTTAAAATGCTAAAGAGTGGATTTGTGTTTATACCGACAGCCTGAACCTGAACTCACGAGACTGTGGCTCATTATTAACGGGCTGTATGTGTGTGACATTAAACACAGTGCGTCACATGATCAAAACTGTTTCACCTTTAACCAATCACAGAGCAGACTCATAATACAACAGCACTTCTTTGACGGTGATCGTGGTGGTGCCTGCTGCCGTGGTCCTGTGTGCAGGTCTCTGCTGATGGTGGTGGTGCCTGCTGCCGTGGTCCTGTGTGCAGGTCTCTGCTGATGGTGGGGGGGCCTGCTGCCGTGGTCCTGCATGACGCTTCCTGCTGCTATTATCACTGTTAGTCTACCAGTCTTATAAATCATACAATTTGTAGCCATAAAAACACCATCAGTGGTGTGTCTCGCTGTGTCGTAGCTGCTACTCATCATTGATCATCTCATCTTCAGCCTCTAATCCTGGATCAGGTCTCAGGGGCAGCAGCTTTAGCATCGGACCCCAAACTTCCCTTTCCTGGGCCACATTAACCAGCTCTAACTGGGGGATCCTGAGGCGTTCCCAGGCCAGTGTGGAGATCTAATCTCTCCACCTGGTCCTGGGTCTTCCCCGAGGCCTCCTCCCAGCTGGACGTGCCTGGAACACCTCCCTAGGGAGGCGCCCAGGGTTCATCCTTACCAGATGATCCTGAACCACCTCAACTGACTGATGTCCGTCCTCCACAGACCACACGCAGGGACTGAACAGGAGAGAAATCAAATCCATATTTGGTTCGAGACCCCTTTGCCTCCAGAACAGCATCAGTTCTCCTCGGTTCCCGCACAAAGTTTTTTGAAGGAACGTCTTGGAGAACTCAGCACAGATCTTCCTCAAATCCTTCGGTCTCTTCATGTGATCCCAGACGGACTGGATGATGTTGGGACCAGGACTCTGTGGGGCCACACCATCACTTCTTCTTCTTCTTCTCCTTTACTCAGTAGATCGTTCTGAATGACATTGGCTGGATGTTTAGGGTCATTGTCCCCCAGTCTGAGGCCGTACGAACTACATGGATTCAAACCTTTACCTCATGAAGAGTGCCCCTGTCTGAGGTCGTACGGTCTACAGGGATTCAAACCTTTACCTCATGAAGAGCGCCCCTGTCTGAGGCCGTACGGTCTACGTGGATTCACCTGTACCTCATGAAGAGTGCCCCTGTCTGAGGCCGTACGGTCTACAGGGATTCAAACCTTTACCTCATGAAGAGCGTTCCTGTCTGAGGCCGTACGGTCTACAGGGATTCAAACCTTTACCTCATGAAGAGCGCCCCTGTCTGAGGCCGTACGAACTACATGGATTCAAACCTTTACCTCATGAAGAGTGCCCCTGTCTGAGGCCGTACGGTCTACAGGGATTCAAACCTTTACCTCATGAAGAGCGCCCCTGTCTGAGGCCGTACGGTCTACGTGGATTCACCTGTACCTCATGAAGAGTGCCCCTGTCTGAGGCCGTACGGTCTACAGGGATTCAAACCTTTACCTCATGAAGAGCGTTCCTGTCTGAGGCCGTACGGTCTACAGGGATTCAAACCTTTACCTCATGAAGAGCGCCCCTGTCTGAGGCCGTACGGTCTACGTGGATTCACCTTTACCTCATGAAGAGCGCCCCTGTCTGAGGCCGTATGGTCTACAGGGATTCAAACCTTTACCTCATGAAGAGCGCCCCCGTCTGAGGCCGTACGGTCTACGCGGATTCATGAATCGAACATTTGGCGCTTGTTTTGGGAGGACGTGACAAAGCTGCAGCACCAGACGTGTGCGTTCAATTCCCCTTACTGTTGTGTTGCTCCCCGGCGCGGTGGCGGCGGCCCGACCTGGGCTGCCTTATGCCTCATTAGCATGCAGCGCGCCCAGATAATGGCCCTCTGTGATCCTGATAATGGCTCAGTGTTTCCCCGCGTGTGGACGTTGCCCTCTCCTTCTGCCTCGTACGGGAAGTGGCCGGATTAGACCGTAATCCCATTATGATGCTGCTGCAATGTGACGGATTAGAAACCAAAGGCTCCAGGGACCGGACACACACACACACACACACACACACACACACTGACGGCACATGTACGGTTCACGCCGCTCACACCGGTGACGGAGGCACATCTGCAGGGCGGCTGACATGGTACGTGTGATTCATTGCTCTGCTTTGAGGCGTTTGTAGCTTTCTCTCCGCAGCAACAGTTGATGGACGAGGAGGCGCGGGACGCAGCCAAGTTTGGTCTCAGCGCAAATGAGCCGTAAATTCAACTCAAGTTATGGCAGATTTTATTTTTGTGTGTGTGTGTGTGTGTGTGTGTGTGTGTGTGTGTGTGTGTGTGTGTGTGTGTGTGTGTGTTTGTGTGTGTGTGTGTGTGTGTGTGTGTGTGTGTGTGTGTGTGTGTGTGTGTGTGTGTGTGTGTGTGTGTGTGTGTGGAGTCTGGAGCGGTCCATTAAAATGATTGGAGACAGTTATGGCGTTTGATTAAAATCAAGTACGGTGAATTTTAAACCGTCTCCTTTAGTCGTCTAAACTTAACCATCACCTTTAGTCTAAACTTAACCGTCTCCTTTAGTCGTCTCAACTTAACCGTCTCCTTTAGTCGTCTCAACTTAACCGTCACCTTTAGTCTAAACTTAACCGTCTCCTTAAGTCGTCTCAACTTAACCGTCTCCTTTAGTCGTCTAAACTTAACCGTCTCCTTTAGTCGTCTAAACTTAACCGTCACCTTTAGTCGTCTAAACTTAACCGTCTCCTTTAGTCGTCTCAACTTAACCGTCTCCTTTAGTCGTCTAAACTTAACCGTCTCCTTTAGTCGTCTAAACTTAACCGTCACCTTTAGTCGTCTAAACTTAACCGTCTCCTTTAGTCGTCTAAACTTAACCGTCACCTTTAGTCGTCTAAACTTAACCGTCTCCTTTAGTCGTCTTAACTTAACCGTCTCCTTTAGTCGTCTAAACTTAACCGTCTCCTTTAGTCGTCTAAACTTAACCGTCTCCTTTAGTCGTCTAAACTTAACCGTCACCTTTAGTCGTCTAAACTTAACCGTCTCCTTTAGTCGTCTAAACTTAACCGTCTCCTTTAGTCGTCTAAACTTAACCGTCTCCTTTAGTCGTCTAAACTTAACCGTCTCCTTTAGAGACTAAACTTAACCGTCTCCTTTAGTCATCAAAACTTAACCGTCTCCTTTAGAGACTAAACTTAACCGTCTCCTTTAGTCGTCTAAACTTAACCGTCACCTTTAGAGACTAAACTTAACCGTCTCCTTTAGTCGTCTAATCTTAACCGTCTCCTTTAGTCGTCTAATCTTAACCGTCTCCTTTAGTCATCAAAACTTAACCGTCTCCTTCAGTCGTCTAAACTTAACCATCACCTTTGGTCATAAAAACTTAACCGTCTCCTTCAGTCGTCTAAACTTAACCGCCACCTTTAGTCGTCTAAACTTAACCGTCACCTTTAGAGACTAAACTTAACCGTCTCCTTTAGTCGTCTAATCTTAACCGTCTCCTTCAGTCGTCTAAACTTAACCGTCTCCTTTAGTCGTCTAAACTTAACTGCCACCTTTAGTCGTCTAAACTTAACCGTCACCTTTAGAGACTAAACTTAACCGTCTCCTTTAGTCGTCTAAACTTAACCGTCTCCTTTAGTCATCAAAACTTAACCGTCTCCTTCAGTCGTCTAAACTTAACCGTCTCCTTTAGTCATCAAAACTTAACCGTCTCCTTCAGTCGTCTAAACTTAACCGCCACCTTTAGTCGTCTAAACTTAACCGTCACCTTTTGTCGTCTAAACTTAACCTTAATCACTCCCACTGTTGCACCCTAACAGTGATTAGCTCGGGCAGTACAGTGAAGGCATTCAAAGGTCTTTTTTAACCACTAATGCTGCTGAAAATAACAGCAAACCTCTGCAGCAGCATGAGAAGAGTCCCTACACACACAACAAAGCGTCATCAGCGTAGAGAGTGAAGTGTCTATTAAAGAGTGTTTTAAAGACTTACCTACTGGCCCCTGTACCAGCTCCTCTCATAGTAAAGTCCATTACAGTGGATTAGCAAAGTCAGTCCCAAAGGAAGGAGCCCATTGGTGCTTTGTTTTGGTGTTTGTGAGTCAAACACTAATGGAGATTCTCTTAGGGCGCACTCCCACTGTTCCTCCGTACCGTGCTCCAGCACGTTTCACGGCTAAAGTCTGGTTCCTTTGACCAGTGTGAGTGCAACCGTACCACGTCTAGGAGCGGCACGCTTGCCGTCCACGGCCCGTTTGGGAGAGGTGGGCTTTAGTAAAGCATGTTTGCACGTGTACGAGTACGAGCGCACGTGTACGAGCACGAGGCCTACGGCGGTTCTGAGGTCATTTCCTGTGCGCCTGTTGGGACATAGAAAAAAGAAGGAGGGACCATGCGCGGACATTTAAAACAATGGCGGTGAAAGGTTCACGTTGGTGTGATGCGGAGGTGGAGTGTTTACTGCAGATTTGGTCGATGAAAAGATTCAAAAACAGTCGACAAGACGCACAAAAACTCCGAGGTCTACGGAAAGATCTGGAAACAAAGCCACGCATCGCCATGACGTCATCAATGCGTGTGACGTGTTACGGCGTGATGACGTATAGGCAGCAAGAAGCATTCTCCGAGGCCCAGGTAGTGTGAGTACAAACGGGCCTGGAGGGGGGGACAAGGACCCTAAAGCACGGGGCACGGTGCGGAGGCACAGTGGGAGGGCGCCCTTACCGTGTTGCTTATTTCTCCCGTAAATGAAGAAGAAACGACCTTCCTGACGGCGTTTCCTCTCCATCCCAAACGTCTCTTGTTGAGTTCACGTCGACTAAAACAATAAATTAGATTAAAATGAACGAAGATAGAAACACCATCGCTCATCTTTATCGCTCCGGGCTGCGTCCTTTAATTAAAAGTACAGAAAAAAACCCTCACGAGTGATTTTCAGGGACTGGATTTTACCCGTAACATGAAAGGAGAAGAGTCTTTTTGCACACGGCACTTAAATATTTTTGCTGAATCGAACATTTTGCACTCAGAGAACTGATATCCAAGCATGTTCACACTCTTACTTACGGGGTTCTGCCGCCCACCACAGACGAGAGAATGATTAACCAAGCTGGCAATGATGATGCATGTGTGTGTGTCACTGTCAGAGAGTGTGTGTGTGTGTGTGTGTGTGTGTGTGTGTGTGTGTGACAGGAGGTGAAGGTCTGCCTGAGGGACACAGATGCAGGAGGACGGACTGCATTAGTGGAGTCGTTTGGAAGCAGGCGGCAGACGTCAACCTCCAATATTTCACCCTTAAAGACACCCAACAGTGTGTGTGTGTGTGTGTGTGTGTGTGTGTGTGTGTGTTTTGTTGGCACCTTTGGGTCCAACGCAGCCAGCGCAGGAGTGAAGTGCTCGTTAAAAAGTACAGCGGCAGCAGCGGCGATGTCGAGGTTGTCTGAGGCGGCAGCGTGAGCGTGAGAGCACCGGGGACGCAGGAACCAGGAGTGCCACGCCAGTCCCTCCTCAGCCTCCTGCAGCAAAGGGACAGGAGCAACAAGCCTCAGCGGGTCCCGTCCGCGGCGGTCTCAGGTAAAGTGCATGGCTGTGTGTGTGTGTGTGTGTGTGTGTGTGTGTGTGTGTGTGTGTGTGTGTGTGTGTGGGGTTTGAGTGCATAAGGTAGAAGCCGCGGATGCATTAATGTTCCCGCACGCACTGAAAACGAGCGTAACTTTGCATGAGTGCTGTTGGAAAGACAGAGGGACGCGCTGCAGGTCTCACACATGTGACCCCGGGACGTCCCAGACTGATCTCTGACACTAACACGGTTCTTTGTCTCTTAAATGTTTCTGAATTGTTGTGTTTTAAATATGCAAATGATGCGTTATCTCAAATTTAAGCACTTTTAAAGCACTTGAAAAGGTCCTTTTTCAGGCTTTTCCAGCACCTCACAGTCGTGGTAGATCGAATATTTCTACAAATACATACACAAAATTATTATTTCACTTCTTTTTTCATTAAAATCACATAAATAAAGATGGTTTAATGTTATAAACGACTAAAATTGTTCCATAAAACCAAATTTAACTATTTAATAAACTGTAAACTGTCAATTTTTAAGCAGTTATCCAAAAAAAAGCATGTTTCAAACCTTGAAAATACATTAAAATCGAAGCATTTTCAAGGATTTCAAGCACGTTTACGCTCCCTCTGTGAAATATGAGCTCATTCTCGTTTACTTCCAGAGCAGAAATGTGAACTTCTGCTAAAACCAGGTTCAAAAATGTCTTTTTGTTGACGTATAAGTCAAAGATTTTTACAGATATGTCTTTTTATCAATCCGTTAATCACAAAACAACGTCAACAGCCTTTAGAAAAGTCTATTTTCTGCATGTTTTTATGAATCAAATGTATAAATGATGGTTGATATGTGAACAAAAACCTTCAGAATTAAGTCAAATGGACATTTTGGTGTCTGTAAGATTTAAAATATTTAAAGATTCCCTACTCTCTACTCCCAGTTGAGTTTTTCTTTTATTTTGAAACATGCAAATGCTTATCTGACGCATATCTGACACTACCTTTGGGTCCACTGAGGAGAAAACTACCGACACAAACAGACAAAGGGAAGTCAGATACATGTTTTCTTTCCACCAACAACAACAACACTTTTAGGACGGGTGACAAACCCAGGGAACAGTAACTACGTATAAACCTTTATAAGCTGTGACATCAAACATGTTTTGCGGATCCACACAAATTTTATCTGGTGGAAGACAAAAAGGCTAAATGACTAAAAATAGATGCAAAACCAACACAAAAAGATGCAAAATGACTAGAAATAGATGCAAAACCACCACAAAAAGATGCAAAATGACTAGAAATAGATGCAAAACCAACACAAAAAGATGCAAAATGACTAGAAATAGATGCAAAACCACCACAAAAAGATGCAAAATGACTAGAAATAGATGCAAAACCACCACAAAAAGATGCAAAATGACTAGAAATAGATGCAAAACCACCACAAAAAGATGCAAAATGACTAGAAATAGATGCAAAACCACCACAAAAAGATGCAAAACGACTAAAAATAGATGCAAAACCACCACAAAAAGATGCAAAACGACTAAAAATAGATGCAAAACCAACACAAAAAGATGCAAAATGACTAAAAATAGATGCAAAACCAGCACAAAAGATGTAAAATGACTAAAAATAGATGCAAAACCAGACTTTCAGGCCAGGGAACAGTAACTACATATAAACCTTTATAAGCTGTGACATCAAACATGTTTTGCGGATCCTGACACATTTTATCTGGTGGAAGACAAAAAGGCTAAATGGCTCTTTTGATAGTAAAGGCTGCAGACCCCTGACCTAGATCCACTGTGTCCCTAATGTTAGTTCTATGGTGAGGGAGAAAAGGTAAGAGGACATCCTCCCCATAGAACTGACTTTAACTGTAACCTTCCACATACTGCTCTGTGTGTTGGGGTACTTTTATTTACCCGGGTCAGCACCAGCCGGCTGGACTTTGCCCAGACGAGCAGCAGTTGTCCCAGACAGCTGTAACGCCGTCTCAGCCTCGTGTCTCCCAGGCTGTAATTAGGAGCAGACAGGTAAAGCCCTCTAACGCCGGCCTCCTCTTAGTGGTAAATAGTCATTTCTGGCTCAAGGTGGCAGTTACGTCCAACATCAACACTGAGAGAGTCCCGTTCTTCTAAAAAAGGAGCTGCAGCGCACGACACACTCTTCGTTTGTGAGCAAATGTCTCAAGTTATCAGTAAAATACGGCAGAAGTCCTTTTAACGTGTGTTTGTTCTAGTTCAGGGCCTTCCCACTGCAGAGGCGCGCGCTGCAAACCTGGTTCAAGAGAGCAAGGGCGCCATTAAAGGAGTCGTTTTCACTGCGTTCACACTGCAGGTCTGGATCCGGATTCATTTTTGTGTGTCTGTTCCCAAACGTCTTTAAATGTGGCCCGGCTACGGATTTCTGTGTGAGCAGCTCACGCTCCTGAAGCGACCCGCATGCACAGCGCATCATTGATGACACGGCGTGGGTGTGTAAATGTGGTTAGATTAGATTAGATGGTATCAGAGTGAATGTCTGTGTAAATGGGTGAATGTGACAAGTAGTGTGAAAGCGCCTTGCGTACAAGTCCAAGTCCATCGCACCACAACGGTGTTTACAGAAGCCAACATGGCAACGGCGACAGGTATCATAGGAAGTTATGGCTTAAGGCTAAAGACAGTCGACAAGACGCACAAAAACTCCGAGGTCTACGGAAAGATCTGGAAACAAAGCCACGCATCGCCATGACGTCATCAATGCGTGTGACGTGTTACGGCGTGATGACGTATAGGCAGCAAGAAGCATTCTCCGAGGCCCAGGTAGTGTGAGTACAAACGGGCCTGGAGGGGGGGACAAGGACCCTAAAGCACGGGGCACGGGACGGAGGCACAGTGGGAGGGCGCCATTAGCATTGTGAGTGGGGTTGAAATAAGTGTATTTGTAACTAAAGTGACGCACGTCCCCATAGTAACAATACAGTGTTTGTTTGACCGGTCCACCATATGACAGGCACCCTTCCTTTCATTCATCCCTCCTCTGTGTTTCCTCCTCCATCACAGTTGTTGCCATGGCGTCAGCAGCTCTGGAGCTCATGGGCTTCTTCCTGGGCCTGCTGGGGATGCTGGGCACCATGGTCGCCACGGTGCTGCCGTACTGGCAGATCTCCGCCCACATCGGCTCCAACATCGTCACGGCCGTGGCAAACATGAGGGGCCTGTGGATGGAGTGCGTCTACCAGAGCACGGGAGCCTTCCAGTGCGAGACCTACAACTCCATGCTGTCGCTGCCCTCCGACCTGCAGTCCGCACGTGCCCTCATGGTCATCTCCATTGTGTTGTCCGTCCTTGCCATCGCCATGGCGGCCCTGGGGATGCAGTGTACGCTCTGCTTGGAGGGCTCAGGTGCAGCTAAGAGTCGTGTGGCGGGCGCCAGCGGGGGGTTACTCCTCGCTGCGGGTTTACTGTCACTCATACCGGTGGCGTGGACCACACACGAGGTGGTCCAGACCTTCTACCGACCCAGCGTACCGCAGAGCATGAAGTTTGAGCTGGGGGAGTGTCTGTATGTGGGTCTGGCCTCCGCGCTCATCTCCATGCTGGGAGGGGGGATGCTGTGTGTGTCATGCTGCGACGAGCAGGACGGCGGTCGCGGGAGACGGCACGGCGGAGGTTATCCGTATCCAGCCGGGGGCGGTGTGCCGGGCACAGGGCTACGGGCGACCACACAGACATACCACAACCCCACCCTGCACGGAGGGGGCATCAACGTAGCCAGCAGGGGGCAGACGCTGGTCCGCAGTACCAGTCACAGCGACCAGTCGAGTGCACATGGAGTCCAGGGAGCCAAGAAGCCCGCCGCGGCAGGATATGACATCACAGGATACGTCTGAGGTTACCGTCACTCCATCACACCTTTAAATGTGGTCCTCAGAAAACGTACCTTTAATTACATGTATTTATGTATTTATCAGAGATGAGGACTTGAGACTTGGGGACCTGAACCTGAACTGTTTTGATGACTCGTAACTTGACTCGACGGATAAAAAAGGACTCGGGACTCCACTTGGACTTGACTTGAGACATGATGACTCGAACGACTTAGCTAACATTAGTCTGTTACAATCTGTTCCCTCACAACTCTGTAGCTAGCTAAGGTTAGCCGGATACAATCTGTTCCCTCACAACTCTGTAGCTAGCTAATGTTAGCCAGATATAATCTAATCCCTCACAACTCTGTAGCTAGCTAAGGTTAGCCAGATATAACCTATTCCTTTACAACTCTGTAACTAGCTAACGTTAGCCAGATACAATCTTTTCCCTCACAACTCTGTAGCTAGCTAACTTTAGCCGAACACAATCTGTTCCCTCACAACTCTGTAGCTAGCTAATGTTAGCCAGATATAATCTAATCCCTCACAACTCTGTAGCTAGCTAAGGTTAGCCAGATATAATCTATTCCTTTACAACTCTGTAACTAGCTAACGTTAGCCAGATATAATCTAATCCCTCACAACTCTGTAGCTAGCTAAGGTTAGCCAGATATAATCTAATCCCTCACAACTCTGTAGCTAGCTAAGGTTAGCCAGATATAATCTATTCCTTTACAACTCTGTAACTAGCTAACGTTAGCCAGATACAATCTTTTCCCTCACAACTCTGTAGCTAGCTAACTTTAGCCGAACACAATCTGTTCCCTCACAACTCTGTAGCTAGCTAATGTTAGCCAGAAAGAATCTATTTCTTCACAACTCTGTAGCTAGCTAAGGTTAGCCAGATATAATCTATTCCTTTACAATTCTGTAGCTAGCTAAGGTTAGCCAGATATAATCTATTCCTTCACAACTCTGTAGCTAGCTAAGGTTAGCCAGATATAATCTATTTCTTCTCAACTCTGTAGCTGGCTAAGGTTAGCCAGATATTATCTATTCCTTCACAACTCTGTAGCTAGCTAATGTTAGCCAGAAAGAATCTATTTCTTCACAACTCTGTAGCTAGCTAAGGTTAGCCAGATATAATCTATTCCTTTACAACTCTGTAGCTAGCTAAGGTTAGCCAGATATTATCTATTCCTTCACAACTCTGTAGCTAGATAACATTAGTCAGATACAATCAGTTCTCTCACAACTCTGTAGCTAGCTAATGTTAGCCGGATACAATCTGTTCCCTCACAACTCTGTAGCTAGCTAAGGTTAGCCAGATATTATCTATTCCTTCACAACTTTGTAGCTAGCTAACATTAGCCTGATAACTACTGATATCACTAATCAACCCAATCTATAGAATAAAAATGTTTTCGAAATAAATAATCTTACATTTGATGTTTAAGTCATTTAAATCTGGTTGATTCAAAGTGACGGGGAGGGGAAATGTGCTTTTGATTGAGTAGAAATTCATGAATTAAGCTTAAATAAAGTTAACAGGTCAAATAAACTGACCAATAACATCATTACTCGACAGGTACTCGTGATTGTTCTGTTTGTAAACACTGAATACTTCCTGCAGTAACTTCGGTGGGGGACGTGGACTTGACTTGCCTTAACTAAGGGCTCGAGAACAGTCACTTGGACCAAACGACCTGAGTCACATATTTGTGTTTTAACGTAACGTTGTCACCGCGTGCTCGATCGACCAACGGGACGAATGAAACACAACATGCAAACGAGTCGACCGCATCACCAGAACCTGGTCGTCACGGCGTGTTTGATGGGTTTTGTGGTAAATCCTTTTTTTAAGCATTTATAAAGAATATACTGTAACTATGACAACCACGTAGAGACGGATGTGTTGGGAGATCAAACGACACTCTGATTGTGTTGTTTATCATTTTTCTGTGTCTGTGATAACCGGGTCTGAAGACGGGTCAGCCTGTACATGATTTAAGGTTCACTGTAACAGGAAACACAGTTATAACCATTGTAAAAATGCTTTTTAATAATAAATCAGTGCCTAATACAGTTCTGCACTTTTACAGCTATAGAAATATGTAAATACACTTCCAAAGATCCGTGTTAACTGCAGATATTTACTATAAATTGACCTCCTTTGATTGTTTATGCTGCGTGATTCGCGCAGACGTTGATTATTTGAAGAACTGAGAAATAAAAAAAAGCCAAATATAAGAGTATGGTGTGTGTCAAACTGAATTCTTCGTCGATGACTTGGACCGTTTAAAGGTGTCAGTGATGTCCAGGAAACAGTTTGGCTTCCACTTGATGTCTGGAGACGTGTCCAACGCTGATACCCAACTATCCGCGGTGTTTTCACCCTTGAGTCCAACCCGGCTATTTCCAAATACTTCTCTCAGCCCTGCATCACCTGGAGCTCAACATCTCATCACACCAAACCAGGCGTTGCAGCGATTAGCGGACCCAGAAGTTAGCACCGCCACGGTTCCCTGGTTCTTTGGGTCCTGACCCAGCTTTCATGACCAAAGGGGGGGGTAGGAACCAGGACTGAGCGGTAGATCCAGAGCTTTGCCTTCCTCAGCTCTCTGTTCATCACAACGGTGCGGTAGAGCGACTGCAGCACCGCCCCCGCTGCTCCGATTCTCCGGCCAAACTCACGCTCCATCGTCCCCTCACTCGTGTTTTTGTTGCGACGTGCTAATTCGGTGGGAACGCAGACTATGATTCATTGTTTTCCTGACTAACTCAGCTGTTTTCATGTGAATTAATATCGTGCCTTATTATCTGTTTGTGTATTTGGGTTGACATTCAGGGTCTTACTCATATCGGGGACATATATTAAGGGCGCACTCGCACTGTCCTTCCGCACCGCGCCAAAACAGGTTTTTCGGCTAAAGTCTGGTTCCTTTGACCAGTGTGAGTGAAACCGTACCACGTCTAGGAGCGGCACGCTTGCCGTCCACGGCCCGTTTGGGAGAGGTGGGCTTTAGTAAAGCACGTTTGCACGTGTACGAGCACGAGCGTGCGCACGAGCACGAGGCCTACGGCGGTTCTGAGGTCATTTCCTGTGCGCCTGTTGGGACGTAGAAAAAAGAAGGAGGGACCATGCGCGGACATTTCAAACAATGGCGGTGAAAGGTTCACGTTGGTGTGATGCGGAGGTGGAGTGTTTACTGCAGATTTGGTCGATGAAAAGATTCAAAAACAGTCGACAAGACGCACAAAAACTCCGAGGTCTACGGAAAGATCTGGAAACAAAGCCACGCATCGCCATGACGTCATCAATGCGTGTGACGTGTTACGGCGTGATGACGTATAGGCAGCAAGAAGCATTCTCCGAGGCCCAGGTAGTGTGAGTACAAACAGGCCTGGAGGGGGGGACAAGGACCCTAAAGCACGGGGCACGGGACGGAGGCACAGTGGGAGGGCGACCTAAGGGTTGAATAAACGTCTGCATACAGAGAACTCGGTGGTTCAATTCCCACTGAAACAATGAGTGCTCTTTCATTAAGCAGCTGTTAATAAATGGAGAATGAAGAGTGTGTGTGCTGCGGTTTGAAACTCCAGAATGGGGAAAAGATCGCAGCCCTGAACCGAAGGCAAACACAGGAGCGACACAAACAGACCTGAACAAACAAAGACACAAGTTTGGTGCGATCGATCGATGCAGTTTCACTTTGACCCACGGGTCGTGAGAGCAAACACACTTTTACTGGGTCACCTTAGAAAAACAACACACACTGTGGATTTAATCACATTTCTCTGTTTACTGTGATAAAACGTGTGAGAGTCATAAAACGTAAAAAGGTTCTTCCTTTGGGGTCAATTTGTGTGTTTTTGTGGTTGTTTTGTGTCGTTTTGTGGCTGTTTTGTGTGTTTTTGTGGCTGTTTTGTGTGTTTTTGTGGCTGTTTTGTGTGTTTTTGTGGCTTTTTTGTGTCTTTATGTGGTTGTTATGTGTCGTTTTGTGTCTTTTTTGTGTGTTTTTTTGTGTCGTTTTGTAGTTATGTGTCGTTTTGTGGCTGTTTTGTGTGTTTTTGTGGCTTTTTTGTGTCTTTTTGTGATTGTTTTGTGTCGTTTTGTGGCTGTTTTGTGTGTTTTTGTGGTTGTTTTGTGTCTCTTTGTGGTGGTTTTGAGTCTTTTTGTGGCTGTTTTGT
>NC_139839.1:4303901-4363901 GCF_963691815.1 Echiichthys vipera
CGAGGGTTTTCCCGGCTCGTAGTTTCGAAACCTCGGGATGCTCCGGATCCCCTCCTCGGGTTCCCGGTTCTTCAGGATTTCTTCGTCTGAGATCATTTCGATCTCCCCTCTGACCGTCAGCGGCCCCCTGGATCTCGCCTTCACCGCTCCACACAGACTCCCGATTGGCTGGCTTAAATTAATCTGTGTTGTAGCGGCCGGCGGAGGACCGTCCTGAGCGAGCCGCTGTTGTGAGGGGTCCGAGCACGACTCCGATCGCGCCGACACGCCGGCGTTTCCACCCCGCGGCTCTGACTGACGCTCAGAGGCGTCTTCCGATCGGTCGTCATCTCTCTGCGAATCCTGCGGTCGCTCAGATGTGATTCTGCGCAGCGCTCCCGTGGCCTCTCTCTCCTCGCTGCTGAGGACGTCTCTGTAGAGAGAGTCCATTGGATCGGAGGACGACGCCCCCTCACGGCCCTGCTGTTTATCTTCGTCTGTGGGCGAAAACAACAACAACAACACCGGTGAGGATTCGTCTGGGACACGACGACTATTTCACTGTCTCTCTTTCCAGATCATCATCATTCCAAGGTCACAGCATTGATTTCCCCTTTCACTTTTTGGGTTTGAGGTGTTTTTTCTGTGTAAAATCTCATCAATAACATCATTTCAATGAGGCAGCTAGTTTAACGCCTCACCAGCAGCTGCCTGCAGACACCACAGCACATTCAAGACTTCTAAAACTGAACTGAAGATGTTTAACAGGTGTGATTTAAAGGGCGATCCGTATTTTACTCGTCGATGTTCATGTGATGAACTGATCTCACCTCAAACCTGTCTTTCTGACCCTTACCCTCTCTGTTTTATCTTTACAAACACAGGTTCAGTACTTGTCCTGGTCGCTGCTCAGAGCTGTTAGATGGCGCCCTAGCGGCCGTACCTCTGTGGTAAAGTGCGGCGAGGAAACCCAGGCGGTCCGTTCCCTGGAAGAGCGCCCGTTCGATCTCCATCTCCCGGCGTGACAGCGGCTGGCTGGCGGCGAAGCGCTGCGGGCGGTTGAGGAGCTCCGCCCTGGCGTCGATCTTGTCTCTGATCACCTGAAGCCGCTGCTGCTTCGCCCCCGGAGCTGCACACACACCGTGGGCCTGCGTGGGCACAGTCGGACTTTAGTTTGGGGGATGAGGGATCAGGAAAACCAGAGAACGCGTGCAGGGTTTGGGAAAACGAACCCAGCTCCTCCGGTCTCCCCGGCAGGTCTTACCTTCTCCGCAGCCTCCGGTACGTCTCTGCTCCGCCACAGCTGGACCTCGGTGTCGGTTAGGCCCAGCTCCCGCAAACTGGCCAGCTCCTTCTCCCCGTCCTGCAGGGCCTGGAACTGGGAGAGGCTCCTCACGCCGGCCGCCTGCTCCCCAAACGGCCGATAGAGCGCCGCCGGGGCGAAGCACTGCCTCTTGGCTACACATCTGTGGGGACGGAAGTCATTTATGAGAGAACGACTTTGTGTGCTTGAACAAAAGCAGCTGCAGACGCACGTCATAGAAAGTCACACAACCTAAATGTATTTACTGATAAAAAGGAAATGCTCCAGACCGCTCTGTGGGACACTGTGAAGGAAACATTTGATGGACGCTTTTGTCCAAAGCACCTCACAGTAAAAACGGCGTGGGATTTATTTTATTCGGACGGAGACGCTGCTTACTAGGAACACACAGGCAGCTTTGATCAATACAGCTTTTGCTTTTTAACTGCAAATTTATGAATATTTTGCTTGGTAGTAGTTTGTTTTTAGTTTGTACCGATAACATCAGGCAAGGGGTTGTTTTGTGCTGCATTTAAAGGGCCGCGACAAACGGTTATTCATCATTATAGATGGATCTGTCGGCCGTTTTCTCGATTCATTGATGAGTTGTTTGGTCCATAAAATATCTGGGAAACAGATGAGACCATTTCTAAATGTTTTTTTTTAAATACATGGGAAGCAAATTCTTTTATGTCACATTTTCTTTAGCTGACCTGCAGCTGCATCTTAATTACTCAAAATCTATGGTAACTAAAAATAGCGATCATATTTTCAGTTTCAAGAGTTGTGAACTTGGCAGCCACTTTGAAAAACCTCCTGCCTGGAGGTTTGAATTCTCTGATTCCCTGACGTAAAGCCATATTTTTACGGTGAACCTGTGCGTCCTCCACAGAGCTGGGTCTGTCTGACGTTCCTGTCTGTTATAGTGAAGGTTTTCGTCTCCACCGTACTCTACGGGGGAATTGTTGGGTCTGTGTAAATCATAAATAAGTCACAGAGTGTGGTCTTTACCTACTCTGTAAAGTGTCCTGGGATAACTTTGGTTATGATTCGGCACTATAAATAAAACTGAATTGAATTCTGCAGATACAAAAGAGCTGACCGGTCGATGTCGACGCCCGTGTGGAGCTGCTGCAGCAGGAGGCTGTGCAGCTGCCGCTGGCCCTCCGTCTCCTGCTCCTCCAGCAGCGGACCGTCCTCACAGGGTCTCCGGCTCACTCTGAGCAACACAAAGGGCAGACACAGGGGTTCAGACACACGGGTTCAGACACACATACTTTACAGGTAACAGTAACACTCTGCCATTAGGTGAACACAATAACACAATGGGATCAGGGCTGCAACTAACATTGTCAGCTCTACATGAATGTCAGTGAGTGTGTGTGTGTGTGTGTTTTTGTGTGTGTGTGTGTGTGTGTGTGTGTGTGTGTGTGTGTGTGTGTGTGTGTGTGTGTGTGTGTGCGTGTGTGTGTATAACAGTTAATATCAAGTGCATCCTTGCAGACAGGCAGCTTATTTTGCAATTAGAGTTTGTTAGCTTTGTAGCAGCGACCTCACTGCATTGTAATAACACAGTTGTATGATACACATGAGCACAGGCACAGTTATCAAACGTGTCCCGATAGTAAAGGACCCTGTTAACGTATAAATTAATATTAGGATAATAAAGAAAAGCCCTGTTTCACGTATTTTCAAATGTCAATAACAAACCCACAGAGTAGCTAACGTTAGCTGTCTCCATGACAACCGCGGTCACTAAAGTGGCCCGAACGAACGACGTCAAAGCTACGTAACATCTTTAAAATGGTCGTTTCTGTGTTTAAACACGACTTGAAACAATAATTTCTGGTTAAAATGCCACAGGTGTTGTAATATCATCGATATATGACGCTGGTAACTGGAAGTTTTGTTTACCTTCGCATGCTTCCAACGTGTACTTCCGGTTCCGGCGTTTGGAATCATGGGTAATGTAGTAAAAAAAAACACCTTACGTGAATAAAAATGAACCATAACATGTTTCATGGTTACGTATGAGAGGAAATAATGTCACAGCTTAGGTTTATGGCCGAATACAAAGCCATTGGTATCACGTAAAAAAATATAGCAATTAAAAGAAAAAGCTGGCTGTGGTGTTGTCTCCATGACAACTGCCTGGAGTCGATTGAACGAAGGACGTAAACGCTACGTAACATCTTCAAACTGTATTAAACGGGTATTTTTGGCTGCGCCACTTCTTGAATCGAGTATTTATGATTGAAATGCCACAATTAATATAAAAACACTGATATGTAACGCTGCTAAGTGAAAGTTGTGTCGCTTCCGTCTTGGGCTTCCGGTTCCGGCGTTTGGAATCATGGGAAATGTAGTAAAACCCCCAAATCAACAAAAATGAACGAAAATCATGACTTTAATGTGTCATGGTTACATACGAGGGTAATCCTGTCACAGCTTATTTTGGGGCGTACAGGGCTGAATATAGAGCCATTGGTATCACGTTTATTAAAAATGAACAACATATAAAAGTAAAAGCTGGCTGTGGTGTTGTCCGTCTCCATGACAACTGCCCGGAGTCGATTGAAGGAACGACGTAAAAGCTACGTAACATCTTTAAACTGCTTTAAACGGGTATTTTTGGCAGCGCCAGTGTTTGGTCACTTCTTGAATCGAGTAAAAAAAACGCCACAATTAATATCAAATCACTAATATGTACCGCTGCTCAGTGAAAGTTGTTTTGCTTCCGCCTGGTGCTTCCGGTTTTGGCGTTTGGAATCATGGGAAATGTAGTAAAACCCCCAAATAAAAAAAATGAACGAAAATCATGACTATAATATGTGTCAGGGTTACATGCGAGGGTAATAATGTCACAGCTTCTTTTGGGGGATTTGGATCTGGATATAGAGCCATTGGTATCACGTTTAGTAAAAAATATAACAATTAAAAGAAAAAAGCTGGCTGTGGTGTTGTCCGTCTCCATGACAACAGCCTGGCGTCGATTGAACGAACGAGGTAAAAGCTAAGTAACATCTTTAAACTGCTTTAAACGGTTATTTTTGCAGCACCAGTGTTTGGCCACTTCTTGAATCGAGTATTTATGATTAAAAATGCCACAATTAATATAAAACCACTGATATGTAACGCTGCTAAGTGAAAGTTTTGTTTAGCTTCACATACTTCCGCCTTGTGCTTCCGGTTCCGGCGTTTGGAATCATGGGAAATGTAGTAAATCCCCCAAATCAACAAAAATGAACGAAAATCATAATATAATCACGTGTCATGGTTACATATGAGGGTAATAATGTCAATGTTTAGATTCTGGGAGGTTTGTGGTTGAATACAGAGCCATTGGAGTTACATTTAATACAAAATATAACAATTAACACGTAGTAAAACCCCCACATCAACAAAAATGAACTATAATCATGACTATAATATGTTTCATGAGGATTAAATAATGCCACAGCTTAGATTTTGTGTTGTTTTGGAGCTTAATACAGAGCAACGTGTCTTATATGAAGCAAAAGCCTAAATGATAAGGTTAATTCAATTTACCATATGTTTGTTTATTTAAAATAATCATACAATGAACTGAAATGTGTTTCCCCCCACAGCTGTTCAGCTCTCTTTGCACATCAGACCTAAAAATGCTTCATGCATGTTTAATATTATGTAACGTCTTAAGCATAAAGCCCATAAACCCCTTGCATGCACCACACCCTGCACACAGGGCGTGGTTATATACACAGCCCCACGCCTACCATCGCATTTCCCTTCATCTGTTCAGTCTGAGGTGTGCATGTGTGGTGTCATATTTATCAAACGTAATGCTGCAAAGCCCTATAAGCTAAACCGCTCCCACCCTCCCCGCCCTGCTGAAATGTCCTCAATTAGCCCGCTGTGCTGACGTCAGTAAGGTGACATGGGTGCTTCTCTCCAACCATCTCTGAGCAATAAGCTGCTGCAACATGGCATTCATAGGTGCATGCACGCGGATGCGAGCACAGCCTGCAGCGGGTTGCATGCGATTAAACCTTCCCAAAGTATTCTTATTAGTGTGCGCTTCTGCTGCTGCAGCTCCTCTCTCCTCTCCTGTCCTCTGCAGCCTGCAGCCGGTGTCAGGTCGCCGGCTGCAGCCTCGGCTCGGCTCCGCTCCGCTCGGCGGCTCCTCTGCAGGGCTGCAGGGCTGCGCAGCTCCTGACTGACAGAGAGATGAGGGGTGGGGACGCAGGGTGGGGTCACAAGCAGGGAGAGGCGGAGGAGGAAAAGGCAGAGAGAGAGAGCCCAGCCCTTGAATACACGGCAACAACACGCCGTCAGACAGAGACACAGAGACAGAGAGAGAGAGAGAGAGGGAGAGACACAGAGAAACTGGCCGTTTTTTGGGGGGAGCACAGGGAGCAAAGGGAGCCTTCGACGCCGCGGAAATGAACTGAGCAGAGACACTGGAAGAGGCAGGGATCGAGTTCCTATATCCCGAGTATTTACTGTGAAGGTGGAAAACCAGCCCCCCGCCCGCCCGCCCACCCGAACCCTCCTCTCTCTCCCTGCCAGTTCGTATTCAGATAGAGCTACACCCAAAGCCCCGACCGACCCCCTCCTGCTCCTGCTGCTCCACCCCTCCGCCGCTGCACCGCTCCGGCAACCGAGATGCACACGGAGACCCGTAACAAGAAAGTAAGTGCACGTTACTGACTTTGCCCTGGTCCATGAATACAAAAGAGAGATGAACAGGAACATCTCTGTGCGCGCAGGATCAGCCGAGCACAGTTGACATTGTCAGCTCAACATGTGCCAAATCCGAATGTCACTGAGTGTGTGTGTGTGTGTGTGTGTGAGTGTGTGTGAGTGTGTATAACAGTTCATTACAAGTGTACCCTTGCACACAGGCGGCTAACGTTGCACAGAGTTTGTGACTGCGTTATAATAACGCGATGCGTGGAGCGGGGCGCACGCGGAGACCTCTCTGCGCCTGCCCCGTCTGTGCGCGAGGTTAGTTCAGGTTCAATTGGAAATGCTCTGTGATCTCCGAGAGGCAGGAAGGAAGCGGAAGGCACACACACACACACACACACACACACACACACACACACACACTGCAGCTCACAGGACACCATCTTAGCTTTTAAAGGGCCAGCAGCCTCCTCTTCTGACACACACACACACGCACACACACGCATGCACAGACCCTGGGAAGCAGCCAGGTGCACTGCCTCCAGCTCCAGCTCCACTGCATGGGCCTGGCTGCTTCCTGCTTGTGCCTTTAAATGAGTCCTGCATTCATCACAGTGTGTTTGTGTGTCAGTCTTGATGGCGGGAGACTCAAAAGAGGATCCAAGCTCAGGGTGTTTGGGAACGCAGAGCTGGAAGCAAACACAGATGCTGGGGCCTGGTGACAGTTTGGTGAAGTGAACTTGGGGTGAGGGTTCGAGCGGTGTGTGGGACTCTGTGCGACTTACAGAAATGCAGTTATGTCACTGATGACACGTACGCGGAGTAGTGATTTTTGGAGCCAGTTGAGGTGGTTCAGGATCATCTGGTAAGGATGAACCCTGGGCGCCTCCCTAGGGAGGTGTTCCAGGCACGTCCAGCTGGGAGGAGGCCTCAGGGAAGACCCAGGACCAGGTGGAGAGATTAGATCTCCACACTGGCCTGGGAACGCCTCAGGATCCCCCAGTTAGAGCTGGTTAATGTGGCCCGGGAAAGGGAAGTTTGGGGTCCCCTGCTGGAGCTGCTGCCCCCGAGACCCGACCCCGGTTAAGAGGCTGAAGATGAGATGAGATGAGACTACAGGTAAAAGAGAAACCAGATACGTTAAGTGCAGAGAAACCGTGTTTTACTCTCAGATCAGTCTGGTAGCGTGCGGCGGAGAATATTTGGAGCCGTTTGCCAAGCGATCGAACCAATCTGCATTGGTTTTGGGGCGGATTTAAGTTTGACGACACCAGAAGCGACTGTTCAGTGTATTCCTTCTGTTGAATCTGGACCGGGCTCCTGAAATTGGGCCTTTGATCCGTAAATTCACGTTAAACACAAAGGGAAAATCTCCTTTACCAACATGTTGTTTCCTTTCTGAGCTTTGCCTCCACGCTGTTAGCACGTCACACGCTTCACTCATCTGATTGGTTGGTTTGGCCCGTATGTTGGTGACAGACAGATGGTTTATCCAATCAGAAACCAGGATTTTCACCCCTTCACAAAGATCTTTAAACCAGAGTTCAGATGGATCTGCTGAGACCAGGAGAACCAGTCCATCTGGAGGAGTCAGGTTAGCGCTAAGTTACTCTGAAGGCTGCTTCCATAAACTTATAAAATAATATTTAACACTATAATTCCTTTTCCTCACACTCTGTTTTATATATATTCTTCCGCCGACCACCTGGTCTTCATCGTCCGGGTGTGCATGCTCTCCTAAACCTTTTTGTTTTTGCAGAAAACGACTGAAAACATGAATGAAAGAGTGTTTCATCACTAATACAGAGAGTCAAGCTAACTGCCTCCAGGTGAGGGCGGCTACGCAAAGCTAGCAGTATGTCGATGCACCACATCCGAGTGTGTAAAGTCCGTATGAGGGGTCAGAGGAAGTACGCGGGGCTCCGGGGGAAACATATGACTGCTTTGCACAATGAAGGACTTTCATCTCAAAGTGGGACCCGACGGATCAATCTGCAGCCTCGTGACCGGAGACCCCCGCGGTTTCAGAATGACTAACCGCCATAAGTAGCTTTCAACCTGCAGTGAACACAGTGAGGCGTTGTCATGGCTCCCCCTGCACAGGTATTATTAGCCTTAATGAGTCCATTGGATACAAAAAAGGACAGTAACGCACGCGGGGAACACGAGCAGCAGCATCAGAGTCACCAAAGTGCAGTGAAGCTGCAGGGTTTTGCAGCCGGACTCATCACTGTTATGACTGTAATGGCTACGTGATGGTGCTGTTTGTAGCGATCATGCTAGGTGCACACATTTGAGGCTGAAACACACGTCAAAGAACCGTTTTTCTCGGAGTTGTCGGAGGCGTTTCTTTGACGTTTTTACGCAGCGGTGGCGTGAAGTGTGTGCACGTGCATTTAGTATTTCTGTCTCCACTGTTTTAACCCTTAGAGACGCACCGTAGACTCTCCAAAGTACGTAAGTAAGTACGTTATTTACACTCAAAGAAACAGAAACGTCAGGGTTTTAGCATCTATACGAGCCGCGTTCATTCAGATATGTGGAGGTCAGAGGTCAAAGGTCAAGAAGCTCAATAAACGTCAGGTTCATCATCAGTCAATCGCTCCATTTCAATAAAGAATGAAGAAATAAATAAATGAAATAAATAGCTAAATAAGCATTGTGTTAAGTAACAGTTAGTTACTGACCATTTAAATAAATTATAAATAAAAAATATAATAAATAGCAAAATAAATCACATTCATTATCACTCAATTACAGACATTTAAAATTAAGAATAAATAAAATAAATAAATAAAATAAACAGCTAAATAGGCATTATGTTAAGTATCAGTTAATTACTGACATTTCAATAATAAAAATAAAAAATTAAATAAAATAAATAGCTTAATAAACATGTACATTATCACTCAATTACTGAACATTTAAATAAATATAAAATAAACAGCTAAATATGCATTATGTTAACTATCAGATAATAACTGACATTTCAATTAATTATAAATAAAAATTAAAAAATAGCAAAATAAGCATCATGTTCTTTATCACTCAATTACTGAACATTTAAATAAATATAAATAAAAAATAATAACATAAATAGTTAAATAAGCATTATCTTAAGTATCAGTTAATGATGGATATTTAAATAAAGAATGAATAAAAAATAAGATCAACAGCTTAATAAACATCATTTTAAGTATCGCTCAGTTGCTGAACATTTAAATAAATTATAAATAAATAAATTATATAAATAGCTGAATAAGCATTGTGTTAAGTAACAGTTAATGACTGAACATTTAAATAAATAAAAAATAAAAAATAAAATAAACAGCTTAATAAACATCATTTTCATTATCACTCAATTACTCAACATTTAAATAAAGAATAAATAAAATAATATAAATAGCTAAATAAGCATCATGTTCATTATCAGTTAATTGCTGACATTTCCATCAATTATAATGCAAAATAAAATAAACAGCTAAATAAGCCCCGTGTCCAGGAGCAGTATCAGTGTGTCGGTCGCTGACTCGTGTCGTTGTGGCAGTTGTGTGGCGTTCTGTGGTCAGATCGTGACGGGGTTTGATCGCGGCGGCTTGTTTGCGTTGCTCTTCTCTCCTTATTCGGGTCTCGTTGGGTCTAATCATCATCCTCCGTCTCTCGCCAGTCACCCGTCAACGTCTTCTCCTGAGTTAAAAGAGTTTCCGTCATTTATTCCGAACCCAGGAAGATAAAAGGCCTCACTTCCTGTTTGGTGGAGCTTCATAAAGAGCTTTTATAACAGGTGTAACAGTGACTCTACGCGCTCCGCAAACCATAATGAGAACAGTGGAACACACTTACACGTTACAGTTACATTCACTCACACTCTCTGAATATTGTGGTTATTACTGTGAATTATGTGGTTTACCGTCGCTTGTTAAGAGACAATTAATCAGCCTGGTATTGTTCAAATGAGAGCAGGCGAGAGGGAAATGACGGAGCTCAGCGTGCGGGTAGAGGTACGTCGACTCCTGCAGCTCCTTCTTACTTTCTTTTCTGACGTTTACCTTTAACCCAGATAACCGTTTCTGAGGCTGTGGGAGCGGAAATCAATTCCCCCCTCGTCACACTTAATTCCACGCATTATTGGAAGTGTAGTTAACTGATAGCACTGCTACTGCATCGTGTGTGTGTGTGTGTGTGTGTGTGTGTGTGTGTGTGTGTGTGTGTGTGTGTGTGTGTGTGTGTGTGTGTGTGTGTGTGTGTGTGTGTGTGTCCAGGATCAGCTGGGCTGTAGTGAGAGCAGGGTCAGCTGTACATTCCTGGGCAGGGCATCAGCAGGAAAAGGGCCCTTGAATACAAAGTCTGCTTGTGTGTGTGTGTGTGTTCGTGTGTGTGTGTGAGAGATGGAGTGTGTGTGTGTGTGTGTGTGTGTGTGTGTGTGTGTGTGTGTGTGTGTGTGTGTGAGAGAGAGAGAGAGAGATGCCTGATGCCTCACAGTAGGTAATGATTAACTATGCTGAACAAAGTTTGATCAAACTGAGATAGTAGATGTTGTGTGTATCCCTCTCCACACACACACACACACACACACACACACACACAGTCGTGAGCGTGACACGGGTGGGTGGAGGGTTCGGTTGTTGCCAGCGTGTCACCCCACCCTTAAAGACTCTGTGAAACCAGCAGCAGATCTCCGGTCAGATTGTATTCACAGATTGAAACACTGACTTTTAAAAGTCGAGTGTGTAACGTTTTACATGTGTTAATTGTTTTTTTTTTATTGGCAATTTAAAACCCGAGACCATCAGTCTCTGACAGTCTGTGAACAGACGTCTCTGTGAAGGACTCAGGGCGATGTGAGTCCCTCGCCTCTCTTCAGCTCTACAGCCAACAGTGATGCTAACAGAGATGCTAACAGTGATGCTAATAGTGATGCTAACAGGGATGCCAACGGGGATGCTAAATGGAGTCGGCTAACGTGAACACATGGGCTCATCCCTATGTTCCCAGGGTCCCATGTTCCCCGGTTCCCAGGGTCCTATGTTCCCCGGGTCCTGTGTTCCCCGGGTCCCATGTTCCCAGGGTCCGATGTTCCCAGGGTCCCATGTTCCCCGGGTCCCATGCTCCCCTGGTCCGATGTTCCCCGGGTCCCAAGTCACAAAGCGGAAAACTTAGGAACTTTTTTGGGAAAAGCGCGGAACATCTGACCTCGCTGTGTCTGAATCTGAATCTGAAACCCACCTGAATCTGCCGTCGGCAGTTTGTGTCGATTGATGTGCAAACGCTAAGCCAGTGTTATAAATATGATTGTTATTCATTATACAGCGTTACACCAACACGATTTAACTTCATGTCACTCGTGTAAACCGTATGATGTCACGCAGAAATCGTTACCTGCAGCTACGCGGACGGACTAGACGTTTTTTCAGGGGTCTAAAATACCAACGTACACGTAACGTTTGAGTGTCAGAACGGTCGAATCGGGCATTTTTCTCACACTCAAAGGACGAAATCTGTCCCAGAAGAGAGAAAACACATCTGTAAACCCACAAGAGTCAAAGAAAGACCAGAACGCGGTGCCAGGTCGGGTCTGACAGCATCAAACCGTCACTGTTCCTTCACGGGAAACGTTGGTTCCTGTGCTGTTACGGCTCCGTCCACCCACCTCTGAGTGAAAGTAGTGCACAGCAGGGTACGCTTGCCGTGTAGAACATCTGATCTCTGAAGTGTGATGGGGAAGAAGGTGCACCAAAAAACAAATACACAGATCCCGGAGAAGCACTCGGCACGTGTCGGATGCTGTAAATTTAATCTCGGTAATGATACGGAAGCATCCGGGGGGCTGCATTTGTGCTCCAGAGGCACTTGTGACCTGCAGATCAGGCGTCTCACGCTTCGCTGGCTGAGCTAATAAGCGCACTGTAAGTGTTTTCCAGGTGGCGAGGAGTCGGCGGAGCAAACCTTCCCGGGGCTCGCTGCACTTTTCCATTTGCAATTTTTTATGCGAGGCTCTCATTCGGGGTAATTTACGGCGAGTGCGGCGGTACAATGAGCCGCGGTTCCCTGATTAAAGGCGAGTGCGGAGGGTCGGATGACGGTTTGTGTTACCACCAGGAGAGCTTTTGTCTCTTCCTTCTGTGACACGGTCCCCCCCCCGCAGACAGACGCCTGTGTTAACCGTAACAGCTGGCTGCCTGACCGCGTGTGCCACAGAAGAGATAAATGAGAGTGAGGTATGAAGACGCGGGTGTGAGGAATGGACTGGGGCGCGTTAAGGCCATCGCAGGGGTCATCGCTGACGGGCGGCGCATGGGTCGGGGTCATGCGGTCGGCTGAATCACCAAGAATTAATAGGAAGTCTGGAGAGCAGAAGGGACGGGAAATGTCATTAGTCTGCATGACACTGCAGAGAGATGCATTCACCGCTGAAGTCACAATGTATTACATGATTAAATAATAGGCCAAGTGATGATAGAATCCATCCATCCATCTTCAGCCTCTTGTCCCTGTCGGGGTCGCGGGGGGGCTGGAGCCGATCCCAGCTGACATGGGGCGTGAGGCGGGGTCCACCCTGGACAGGACGCCAGTCTATCACAGGACACATAGAGACGAACAGAGACAGACAACCATTCACACCTACGGGTGATTTAGAGTCATCAATGAACCGAACACCTGCACGTCTTTGAACTGTGGGAGGAAACCGGAGAACCCGGAGAAAACCCACGCAGACACGGGGACAACATGCAAACTCCACACAGAAAGCCGGGATTCGAACCAGAAACCCTCTTGCTGTGAGGCGACAGTGCTAACCACCACACAACCGTGGTGCATGGTCCCTCCTTCTTTATTCTATGTCCCAACAGACGCACATGAAATGACGTCAGAACGGTCGTAGGCCTCGTGCTCGTACACGTGTGCACGCTCGTGGTCGTACACGTCTGCACGCTCGTGGTCGTACATGTGCAAACGTGCTTTACTAAAGCCCACCTCTCCAAAACGGGCCGTGGACTGCAAGCGTGCCACTCCTAGGCGCAGTACGGTTGCACTCACAGTGTGAGTGCGCCCTCAGTCTTATCAGTGAGCGGGTTCCTGCAGGGTCAGGCCTGATTTTGGGATCATAGCTCTCGCGTGCTTATTATTGGTGTCTGCACCAAGAACACCGTCACATGGCCGATGTTAGCCGACCAAAGGGGACGGTTAGGGTTCGGCATGGAAACCACTTGGATAGGAATCGATCCGAGGCCGTGGTTTGGTTCAGTGCGTCCATCCTCATGAAGAAGAGTCAACCTGACAGCAGAAGAACTCCGGCAGCTCCAGCACCTTTACAGAAAAGTTGCAGTTCAGTTGCTGATGTTTAAACTTTGCAAAGTCATCCCTTGGGCCGGATTGGACCCTTTGGGGGGCCGGTTCTGGCCCACGGGCCGTATGTTTGACACCCCTGATTTACAGTGTGTAGGAGAGGGCGGAACTTCCTGTTTCAACAAAACAACAACAAATGCATTAATGATCAGTCCAGTGATACACGTTGATTCTGATTGGGTCCCACAGTACGGTCGGGGGTCCGTAACCTGTTGCTCATTGGCTCATTGGCAGTTTGTGGAGGAGGGTTACCGTACTTTGGTGCCCAAGATTCAGCCGAGCAGTGCAGAGGGAGAGAAGCAGAGTTGTTGGTGGTGTCACGGTGTCTCTTTTCCTGTGTTTGCTGGGTGGCCTCGCTCAGGCCGGCCTGCCCCAGGGCTCCAGGGCTATTTATAGACACACAGCACCGTTAACATGGTGGAGGCAGAGCGGAGCTGGCTGCTTCTCTCGCCATGTTCCCGAATTTGACCCTGGACACCACCAGTTACCAACACCAACACATATCATGTTACAGTTAGTAAGAGCCGGCCTCAACCAGCGTGTGTCCATGCTAGAGCTACAGCCCAGCACCTGCCTGGGCACCAAAGTCCGGTAACCCTCCTCCACAAACTGCCAATGAGCCAATGAGCAACAGGTTACCGGCCACCGACCGTACTGTGGGAACCAATCAGAATCAATGCGTACCACTGAGCAAAATCGGACCGATTCTTAATGCATTTGTTGTTGTTTTGTTGAAACAGGAAGTTCCGCCCTCTCCTACACACACTGTAAACCAGGGGTGTCAAACATACGGCCCGTGGGCCAGAACCGGCCCCCCAAAGGGTCCGATCCGGCCCAAGGGATGACTTTGCAAAGTTTAAACATCAGCAACTGAACTGCAACTTTTCAATAAAGGTGCTGGAGCTGCCGGAGTTCCTCTGCTGTCAGGTCGACTCTTCTTCATGAGGATGGACGCACTGAACCAAACCACGGCCTCGGATCGATTCCTAACCAAGTGGTTTCCATGCCGAACCCTAACCGTCCCCTTTTGTCGCCTAACATCGGACATGTGACGGTGTTCTTGGTGCAGACACCAATAATAAGCAAGAGCTATTATGCATACACCATTTGACCATTCGTGTACCCTGGGCATGTGCGAGGCGGTGTTAACAGGAAGCAGATTGTCTAACGTTACTCTGCGGTGGAAAATCCTGGATGTTTCCTTCAGACGAAGAACAGCGATGGTGAAAAGTCAGAGCAGAGATTTACTATCTCGGAGCGACGAGGTGGAACAGTTTCCTGACAGTAACACACGAGTATAAGGCGGTGCTATATATCGGGAGTGGACGTATTAGAGGTGTACGGAACATTCTCCATCTCCAGAGGAAGCCTGGAGCTGTGGGCGGGGCTTAGTTTTAGACTAAAATCAAGAGGCTGTGAGATGGAAAACGCGTAGGCTTCGGCGTTTTTCCCTTCATCCTCGTCGTCATCGTCAGCGGCTTCATTTAAAATAGTGTCTTTTAACCCTTGCAGACAGAGGTGTCCCAAAAACTTCGTTTCCCATAACTCCTAATTTTTTCTCATCGCCGTCAAAAATGAGCCTCGCCCAGCGGCTGTTTGACCCAGCGGCTCCGTGTTTCATGCTCATGTTGCTTGCTGATCAATCTCAGCTTCCAGGTGCACGCTGCAACCGTCGCGACTTTCACCCAGCAACTCAACCAAACTGTGCATTATGGATCTGGGCCCATAACCTGTTAACAGAGTTTGGTTTCGCAGCTTAACGCATCACACTGCACGCGTTTGCTCTCTTTGTGTGAACAACCGCAATCACGGCACACACTAGGTTTATTCACATGACCACATTACGTCGTCAACATAAATCAGAGCCGTAACAAAACAAGACTCATCCATAAAATGGGCACAATAATTCATTAATGAGAGCACATCTCTCAACAGGATCCTTTCTGACGTTCTGACGAGAGTTAGCCACAGAACGTACGCGCTAGTTAGCCGCCAGCTGTCGTCGTCCGTTGTGCTCAAGTGGCACTTTCTTTGCCTCAGTCAAAAATCAACTGAAATTGAAACTTTTATGTTATGTTGTGTTGTGTAACGATGCGGTTTGTGTAACCACAAGCTAACTGCAGTGCTGAACGGGTGTTTTGTGTAGGCAAAGTGGCACTGGTGAGCCTGTTTGCTAGCTTACACACGACACGACCCCTCTGCTAGCTCACAGGCTGAAGTGTTTATCGTTGTGTTTGCAGGGTGGTGGCCGGCGTGGCTGCTGGCTGCGGGGTTGACGCCCAGAGTCTTGTGGATTAAACAATACCCGCTCCAGTAGGAACAGAGTTTAACTGAAGGTCACGGAGCTGCTGGGAGTTTGTCATGTGAGCTGCTGCTTCAGAAAGCCCGGCTTTGTTAGGACTGTGGTTTATAATAGCTCACGTCTCTTCTCTCTCTCTCTCTCTGTGTCCCGTCTATGTTCTCCTCCGCTCCTTTCCCCCGTCATCGTCGCTCCTCCGCATGCCCTCCATTCACAGTGGGCGACGAGATAAAAACAGATTTCAGTCATGTGTTGATGATGTGGTTCTCTGCTACGGCGAAGACAAACTCTCCAGACACTTCTCCACCTCGGCTAATGAGGAGACACGCTCTCAACCTCACGATAAGGGCGCACTCCCACTGTCCCTCCGTACCGTGCCCAAACAGGTTCGACAGCTAAAGTTTGGTTCCTTTGACCAGTGTGAGTGCAACCGTACCACGTCTAGGAGTGGTACGCTTGCCGTCCACGGCCCGTTTGGGAGAGGTGGGACCATGCGCGGACATTTCAAACAATGGCGGTGAAAGGTTCACGTTGGTGTGATGCGGAGGTGGAGTGTTTACTGCAGATTTGGTCGATGAAAAGATTCAAAAACAGTCGACAAGACGCACAAAAACTCTGAGGTCTACGGAAAGATCTGGAAACAAAGCCCTTGAACGTCCTGATTTATCTTTGTGTGAACCACTGCGGTCAAAAGGACGCTAACACGCTGACACGCTGAATTAGCCGCATGCTAACCCTTTAGATCTCCTCGCTGTAAACACTGGAGCTGCTGGTCGTCCACATTAACATCCATGTTTGCCAAACTTCAGTCCTTCACAATAAAAGCCCACCAATGTTGTCCGAACTTCAGTCCTTCACAATAAAAGCCCATCAATGTTGTCCAAACATCCAGGACCAAAGTTCAGTCCTTCACAATAAAAGCCCATCAATGTTGTCCAAACATCCAGGACCAAAGTTCAGTCCTTCACAATAAAAGCCCATCAATGTTGTCAAAACATCCAGGACCAAACTTCAGTCCTTCACAATAAAAGCCCATGCTTTAACTGCTCCAAAATAAAGCGTAAAGTCTTCTTCATTTCCATTTTGAATGTAAACCACCACAAAAACGTTCTGACTGTTTTCTCTCATCAACGTCACTTTATTTTACTAATCTGACGCAGAAATGTTCGTGCACAAACATTAAATTTACCTCCGAGAGTCTTAGAAGTGTGTAAATTAGTTCTACTTCCACTTCAGAATAGGATCGAACTTGTGATACGTTGACGTGAAGTCATGAATTTGGAAAAGGAAAATTAATGTAAAGGAGATTTACATTAATTTACGTTAAATTTAGAGGCTTTTATTTTGTTAACAAAGGGAGAAGTAGCAGCACTGGATGTTCAGTGGAGAGGAAGTGTGTGTGTGTGTGTGAGCGTTCATTAATTGGAGGGCTGAGTGTAGCTGAATGTGTGACTGAATTATGTGAATGAGTGTGTGTGGTGTGTATGGGACGGGAATGTGTGTGTGTGTGTGTGTGTGTGGTGTGTGTGTGTGTGGGCATGCAATTGTACACGCATTCTTGTGCCGCATGCCAGCATGTGCATGTTGACGTTCTTGTGTGTGTGTGTGTGTGTGTGTGTGTGTGTCTCTGTGTGTGTGCGTGTGTGTGTGCATGTGTGTGTGTGTGCGTGTGTATGTGTGTGTGTGTGAGTGTGTGTGTGTGCGTGTATGCGTGTGTGTGTGTGTAAGGATATTGGTTGTGTCACCTCTGATTAGGTCTTGATGCGGCGGTGGTGGTGATGGTGGTGGTGGAGGAGGAGGAAGAGAGTGACCCCCTACCAACCACGCCACAGTCATTAGCGGGGAGAAAAAAGAAAAAGAGAATCCCGTCGCCACGGCAACGGCGGCGGCGCTGCCAAAGCGGCCACAATGAAAAGAAAAAGTGGGTGGGGGGACAGGGGGGGCGTGGGAGGTTGGGAATGAAGGAGGAGGAAGGTGGGGAAGGGGCCTGTGGGTGGAGGTGGAGGTGGAGGTGGGGAGGGCGTGTCTGAGACGATGTGTGTGTGTGTGTGTGACAGATCGAGGTTATGGCGATGATAGAGAGACATAGAGGCAGAGTGACGGCAATGATGACGACGGAGAGAGAGAGCTCTGACAATCAGGTCACGGTTTTCTAGGAGGGACACACACACACACACACACGCACTCGCACGCACTCGTACGTAGCCACGGTGACGTCAGCCGTTGTTTTATTTTTGTCCAAACCGGACGTGTGCCGAACACTTCACCATGACGTCACAACAATAAGGTTCGTTTTTCAAGTGTTCTCCGACGGCACCGCGAGGAATCGGGTCTTGAATGAGTGGGTGATCTTCACCGAAGTGGAAGTAGAATTAAATTAAACACTTCTAAGAGTCTCCGAGGTAAATTTCATATATGACCATGAACATTTCCGCGTCAGATTAGTAAAATAAAGTGTCGTTGGCGAGAGAACGCAGTCAGAACGTTTGGGCGACGCTCAGCCTGAGCGGCTCAGGTGCTGGTTTACATTCAAAATGGAAACGAAGAAGAGTTTACGCTTTATTTTGGAGCTGTTAAAGCATGGGCTTTTATTATGAAGGACTGAAGTTTGGTCCTGGATGTTTGGACAAAATTGATGGGCTTTTATTGTGAAGGACTGAAGTTTGGTCCTGGATGTTTGGACAACATTTATGGGCTTTTATTGTGAAGGACTGAAGTTTGGTCCTGGATGTTTGGACAACATTGATGGGCTTTTATTGTGAAGGACTGAAGTTTGGTCCTGGATGTTTGGACAACATTGATGGGCTTTTATTGTGAAGGACTGAAGTTTGGTCATGGATGTTTAGACAACATTGATGGGCTTTTATTGTGAAGGACTGAAGTTTGGTCCTAGATGTTTGGACAACATTGATGTGCTTTTATTGTGAAGGACTGAAGTTTGGACAACATTGACGGACTTTTATTGTGAAGGACTGAAGTTTGGTCCTGGATGTTTGGACAACATTGATGTGCTTTTATTGTGAAGGACTGAAGTTTGGTCCTAGATGTTTGGACAACATTGATGTGCTTTTATTGTGAAGGACTGAAGTTTGGACAAAATTGAAGGACTTTTATTGTGAAGGACTGAAGTTTGGACAACATTGATGGGCTTTTATTGTGAAGGAATGAAGTTTGGCCCTGGCTGTTGTGACAAAATTGAAGGACTTTTATTGTGAAGGACTGAAGTTTGGACAAAATTGAAGGACTTTCATTGTGAAGGACTGAAGTTTGGACAACATTGATGGACTTTTATTGTGAAGGACTGAAGTTTGGACAACATTGATGGGCTTTTATTGTGAAGGACTGAAGTTTGGACAACATTGATGGGCTTTTATTGTGAAGGACTGAAGTTTGGACAACATTGATGGGCTTTTATTGTGAAGGACTGAACTTTGGACAACATTGATGTTAATGTGGACGGCCAGCAGCTCCAGGTGACCTGTCAATCAAAGGGTAGCCCCGCCCCCACGCCTCCCCTGCTTTATGGTCTATTTGACTCTAAAAGCTTCCTGTTGCTCTCCTGTGTTAGCATCCATCCACTTCCTCCTGTCAGAAGAAAGCAACAAAACAGTAACAATGACACAGAAACCAGCTGTCTTACACACACACACACACACACACACACACACACACACACACACACACACACACACACACACACTCCTCAGACAGACACTAAAGTCAACCCCGTGAATGTGTTTCCTGCGTCTGAGGTTGATTTTGGCTGACGAGCACTTTGACTTTAGTGTTAGCTTAAGAGAAGTGCCCCGACCACAGCTTTGCGGTCGGGGCTGTGCACGTGTGTGTGTGTGTGTGTGTGTGTGTGTGTGTGGGGGGGGGGGGGGTAATATGTATTTAACGTTGTGCAGAGTGCACTAACTCTGTCTCTCGTGTGTGTGTGTGTGTGTGTGGGGGGGGTAATATGTATTTAACGTTGTGCAGAGTGCACTAACTCTGTCTCTCGTGTGTGTGTGTGTGTGTGTGTGTGTGTGTGTGTGTGTGTGGATAAGAGGGCGTGCAGGGCAGCGGTGGCCAGCTCTTGCGTCAGCAGGGTGTGGTGTGATAACAGCCAGGCAGCTTCTCTTTCGTTCTCGGCTTCTCTCGCTCTTTCTGCCAGACACACGGAGACACACCCAGCCCGCCCCTGCGTGGAGATACACACTGTGTTCCTGTTGTTGTTGTTGTTCTTGGAGCAACATTACAACGAGTCAAAGGTTGATAGTGTGTCACTGCTCTGGAAGTAGACGAATTAATGTGAACGCTTCATTTAAAGAGGTCTGAGAGTGACTCAGGGCGCCCTCCCACTGTGCCTCCGTCCCGTGCCCCGTGCTTTAGGGTCCTTGTCCCCCCCTCCAGGCCCGTTTGTACTCACACTACCTGGGCCTCGGAGAATGCTTCTTGCTGCCTCTACGTCATCACGCCGTAACACGTCACACGCATTGATGACGTCATGGCGATGCGTGGCTTTGTTTCCAGATCTTTCCGTAGACCTCAGAGTTTTTGTCGTCTTGTCGACTGTTTTTGAATCTTTTCATCGACCAAATCTGCAGTAAACACTCCACCTCCGCATCACACCAACGTGAACCTTTCACCGCCATTGTTTGAAATGTCCGCGCATGGTCCCTCCTTCTTTTTTCTACGTCCCAACAGGCGCACAGGAAATGACCTCAGAGCCGCCGTAGGCCTCGTGCTCGTACACGTGCGCACGCTCGTGCTCGTACACGTGCAAACGTGCTCTACAAAAGCCCACCTCTCCCAAACGGGCCGTGGACGGCAAGCGTGCCGCTCCTAGACGCGGTACGGTTGCACTCACACTGGTCAAAGGAACCAGACTTTAGCCGTGGAACGTGCTCGGGCACGGTACGGAGGCACAGTGGGAGTGCGCCCTAAGACGATTATTTTAAGTTTTCTGAAGGATTTCTAATATTTGGCTTTGATTTAAGTAAGTACAGCACGTCATTTATGGTCTCAGCAGCACCTGAAGCATCCCCACAGACCCCTTTCAGTATTTTTGAATGTTTGCGGTCCCTTAAGTCGAGACGTGACGCGTTTGTTTTTATTGTTTTTGTGTTTTTTTTGTTTTTCAAATGATAAAAAAACAAGATCCTTAACACAGGAAGTTCCCAACCAGCCTCCTCCAGACGCCCAACTGTGCCCGGCTCAGCCCTGTGACTTATTAACCAAGCCCCACCCTTTCACACACACACACACACACACACACACTCACACACACACACACACACACACACACACACACACACACACACACACACACACACACACACACTCAGGGAGGAGGAAGAAAAATGAAAAAGGGAGGAGTGTGTGAATCTGTGTTCATCGAGGCCTCCTAACCTACGAGGGGTCTTCTCTCTCAGGGCTGAGGCTGTTAGGGGAGGGGTGTGTGTGTGTGTGTTTGTGTGTGTGTGTGTGTGTGTGTGTGTGTGTGTATTTTAAGGACTCCAGTTACAGGAGTTGTGCAATGTTTGGACCCTCGACTGGAAGCCAATGGGAACTGACCTCCCTGCCCTCTCCCAACGTCTCCTCTCCTCTGTCCTGCGTTCAGCTGCAGTAACTTATCAAATCTAAGTTAAAGAAGTAAAGGTAAAGCTTCCGGGCGCTCTCAGGGGGACGCAGGTGACGCAATGATGACACGTCCTTGGCCAGTTTGACCAAAAGTGACCTAAAGTGAGTCTTGACTGCGTTCTGCTGTCATTTACAGTCGCCTTTCTCCCGTATCTGCACGACTCTGGGGCTTCAGGAGCGACTCAGCTTCCACCCTCAGCTGCTCGGTTTCAATAATGTCGCGCCGTAAACACATCACGCAACGGCGACGCACGGTCGGCCGGCGAGCTGCCGCGCAATGTCTATGAAAACCTGCAGAGTGGAAATAAGCGACAGGAATGTGCTGAAACCTTTTGTTTCCTCAGCGTAACGATCCACTCCCGATCCAGGTCATAGTTCGTCAGGTGTCATACGAGTTTTTGTGCGTCGATGTTCCCCGAACCTGTTGATGAAAATAAGTTAATGAGTAAATAAAGTTGTAGTCGGTTAGAGTTTCCGCGTAATTCTCTGTTAAGTTCCCGTTTATCAAAGAGTGCATCAAAACAATGGTGATCGATCACATGACCCACTAATGGAAGAGCTGAGAAACACGGTGTGAGCGTCCGTGGCGACTTTACCGTGCTGAAATCAAATGCGGTGCTCAGTTAGGGCGCCCTCCCACTGTGCGTCCGTCCCGTGCCCCGTGCTTTAGGGTCCTTGTCCCCCCCTCCAGGCCCGTTTGTACTCACACTACCTGGGCCTCGGAGAATGCTTCTTGCTGCCTATACGTCATCACGCCGTAGAACTTCACACGCATTGATGACGTCATGGCGATGCGTGGCTTTGTTTCCAGATCTTTCCGTAGACCTCTGAGTTTTTGTGCGTCTTGTCGACTGTTTTTGAATCTTTTCATCGACCAAATCTGCAGTAAACACTCCACCTCCGCATCACACCAACGTGAACCTTTCACCGCCATTGTTTTAAATGTCCGCGCATGGTCCCTCCTTCTTTTTTCTACGTCCCAACAGGCGCACAGGAAATGACCTCAGAACCGCCGTAGGCCTCGTGCTCGTACACGTGCACACGCTCGTGCTCGTACACGTGCAAACGTGCTTTACTAAAGCCCACCTCTCCCAAACCGGCCGTGGACGGCGAGCGTGCCGCTCCTAGACGTGGTACGGTTGCACTCACACTGGTCAAAGGATCCAGACTTTAGCCGTGACACGTGCTCGGGCACGGGACAGAGGCACAGTGTGAGGGCGCCCTTAGTGACGCTTGTTTACGTCGTTCCTGTCAGTGCGGAGCATGCGAAGGCATCACACCGCATCGCTGCAGGTGAGAGCTGCCGATCTGCTGACGCTGGCGACGCTGTTCACGTTCCAAAGGAATGCTGGGAGATGTAGTCCCAGAAACTCGCCTGCAGTTCATTCATTCATTCCTCTTCAACCTCTTGTCCCTGTCGGGGTCGCGGGGGGGCTGGAGCTGATCCCAGCTGACATCGGGCGTGAGGCGGGGTCCACCCTGGACAGGACGCCAGTCTATCACAGGACACATAGAGACGAACAGAGACAGACAACCATTCACACCTACGGGTGATTTAGAGTCATCAATTAACCGAACACCTGCACGTCTTTGGACTGTGGGAGGAAACCGGAGAACCCGGAGAAAACCCACGCAGACACAGGGACAACATGCAAACTCCACACAGAACGGCCCCAGCCGGGATGCGAACCTGGAACCTTCTCGCTGGGAGGCGACAGTGCTAACCACCACACCACCGTGTACTAAATCGGACCTCACTTGGAGTCTGATCATATAATATTTTCTCACAGATCCATAACTCCTTCCTGAGACCTTGGGCTTTCACGTGTTGTTCTCTGTTTGTTGTGGGTACGATCGTCGTTGCGTGGCATCAGAATGATTGAACATGGGGCTTAAACTGTGCACGGTGCACGATCGTGTTGTGTTTTTCATGAGAATTGACGCCGTTAAAACCTACAAAGCTGCAGAAACTCCCACTGTGACTGAACCCGAGCTCCGGCTGCTCTGACAAATGACAGTTTTACACGTGAACGCTATCGACAGGGGCGTCGGGAGGATGTCAGACGGCGCCCGTGACCTGAGATTGAACCCGTAAGGGAAACAAACAGTCGGACGTTATGGTTTTTATTCTGCTTATCTCTCACGATGACACCGAAGCTGCTGCTGCTGCTGCTGCTGCTGCTGCTCAGTGAAATAACAACGCAAGAGTCCAACGGGAGAGAGCAGCGGAGTGGGGCAATCCCCTCCCAACCCCCCGCCCAAAACACACACACACACACACACGCACGCACGCACGCACACACACACAGGGCCGGGGGTGTGGAGAGAGGCAGCAGTGACAGGGAGGACGGCGCTGACCCAGATAGTGTCTCCGTCCCACCCTCTCGCTCTCAAACGCACTGTGTAAAAAGAAGAGTTTCCATTTCCCCGTGAATCTTTCTGTCGGGTTTGAATCTGCGGGGGATGTTTTTGGGTCGTGCACAGATGCTAAATGACTTTATTAATTAATATATGACATATTTAAACACACGTACATGTTTGTTTGTGTTATATTTAACGGTTAAAGCCATAAAAAATGTGTCAACCAGGAGAAATAAAGTGTTATATTCAATAAAAACTGCTCCATTTTAACTAAAAATACATAAAAATAATGGTTAAAAAGATGAATGAATGAATCTAAAGGTGACGGTTAAGTTTATCTAAAGGTGACGGTTAAGTTTAATCTCTAAAGGTGACGGTTAAGTTTAGTCTAAAGGTGACGGTTAAGTTTAATCTCTAAAGGTGACGGTTAAGTTTAGTCTCTAAAGGTGACGGTTAAGTTTAGTCTCTAAAGGAGACGGTTAAGTTTAGTCTCTAAAGGTGACGGTTAAGTTTAGTCTCTAAAGGAGACGGTTAAGTTTAGTCTCTAAAGGAGACGGTTAAGTTTGGTCTCTAAAGGTGACGGTTAAGTTTAGTCACTAAAGGTGACGGTTAAGTTTAGTCTCTAAAGGAGACGGTTAAGTTTAGTCTCTAAAGGTGACGGTTAAGTTTAATCGCTAAAGGTGACGGTTAAGTTTAGTCTCTAAAGGAGACGGTTAAGTTTAGTCTCTGAAGGTGACGGTTAAGTTTAGTCTCTAAAGGTGACGGTTAAGTTTAATCTCTAAAGGTGACGGTTAAGTTTAGTCTCTAAAGGTGACGGTTAAGTTTAGTCTCTAAAGGTGACGGTTAAGTTTAATCTCTAAAGGAGACGGTTAAGTTTAGACTAAAGGTGACGGTTAAGTTTAGTCTCTAAAGGTGACGGTTAAGTTTAATCTCTAAAGGAGACGGTTAAGTTTAGACTAAAGGTGACGGTTAAGTTTAGTCTCTAAAGGTGACGGTTAAGTTTAGTCTCTAAAGGTGACGGTTAAGTTTAGTCTCTAAAGGAGACGGTTAAGAATAGTCTCTAAAGGTGATGGTTAAGTTTAGTCTCTAAAGGTGACGGTTAAGTTTAGTCTCTAAAGGTGACGGTTAAATTTAATCTCTAAAGGTGACGGTTAAGTTTAGTCTGTAAAGGTGACGGTTAAGTTTAGTCTCTAAAGGTGACGGTTAAGTTTAGTCTCTTAGGGCGCCCTCCCACTGTGCCTCCGTCCCGTGCCCCGTGCTTTAGGGTCCTTGTCCCCCCCTCCAGGCCCGTTTGTACTCACACTACCTGGGCCTCGGAGAATGCTTCTTGAACTCCAGTGCCGTGCGCGTGTGAACGGGGCTTTCGTAGATTGCTGCGGCTGTTGCTCGGGAACCCCCCCCCCCCCCATGAAGTCCTCACTGAGCTCTGGAATCAGTCAAATAGTTTCCCCGAGGTCAACGCGAGGGTTTCCTCCGTGCAAAGATCCTGTCTCTGTGTGACTTCCTGTCCTGCTCGTCCTTCTCGGCCCCCGCCCTGACTTCCTGTGGTGGGATCAGCGTCACACCCACCGCGCCCTTCTTATTCCTGGACGTCCACAGTGGGAGTGTTAGATCAAGTTTAGCTCTGATAAATGCATTAAAAGTCAAATCTATACTAAAAGCACACCTGAATAAACTCTGTCTGGTAACGGGAGAGGCACACACACACACACACACACACACACACACACACACACACACACACCTGGCTCCTCACTGTACACCTTCCCCTCCGCTGCCTCGTCTGTGGATCAAGTGGGATTTGCGGAACATCGCAGTGTTTGCTTCCTTTAGTCCGCAGCGGTGGGACGGAGCCACACAAAGTTCAGAGCACTTCACATTTCAGTTCAGTGTGTTTCTCTCCCGCTGAGTTACTGCCTATCGTGCGTGGCTCCGTCCGAACTCCACCTCGCCGGAGCTCCACGTCAGGTTTAAACAAACGCTAAAGGAATTATCTGCAAATCCTCCTGGATCCCGGCCGGGCTGCAGCACTTCACCCCCCGATCCAAAACCCTGTTAGCAGATTTACTTTGGACTCGCGGGTCGTGAAGTGCTACGGCGAGTACGCAGGATTCAGGGCTTTTCAACTCTGAAGCTGTTGTTGAAGACCGACGCGACTTTCCCACTGTACAAAAACACACTTTTGTGTTTAGTGGGAAAGGTTGAAATCTGCAGTCGTCCTGAGTGTGTATCGGCTGCAGCTCGTGGATTAAAGAAGATGCAAAACAATTAAAAAACAAACTGACTTTAAACAACAACAACTCAAAATCCCAACAAACAAACACAAAATGAGCAGAAAGACACGGAAAATTAGTAAAATAGGTGCAAAAAGAGCACAAGGGGGATGCAAAGAGATGCAAAATGACTAGAAATGTAAACAGACCAACTACAAACAAACCAAAAATGACCACAAACAACCAAGATGACTACAAACAAGTGTAAAAATACTGACAAAACCAAACAATACTGACTACAAATGACTCAAAATGACCACAAATAAATGCAAATCGACTAAAAATTGTGGAATGACCGTTAATAGTTGCAAAATGATCACAAAAGTCATGACAAATAGAAACTAAATGACACTAAACAACCAAAACCAAACAAATAGTGACCACAAATGACTCAAAATGGCCACAAATAAATGCAAAGCAACTCAAAATCGACGTAAAAACTCCACAAAAGGTGCAAAATTGCGTAAAGTGGATGCAAAACCGTCACTAAGGTTTGCAGAATGACCACAAATTGACCTTTAAGTCATTACAAAGAGAAACAAAATGACATTAAACAACCAAAACCAAACTAATAGCGCCCACAAATGACTCAAAATGACCACAAATAAATGCAAAATGTCTAAAAATCGACGTAAAACCACCACAAAAGTATGCAAAATGACTACAAAGACATGTAGAATGACCACAAATAGTTGCAAAATGATCACAAATTGACCCAAAGTCATTACAAACGGCCAAAACCAAACAAATAACGACTAAAAATGACTCAAAATGACCACAAAGAAAATACAAAGTGACTCTAAAAGTTACAAAGTTAGAAGTTGAGAGAGTTCCTGTGCAGAAAGAGCCGGGGGCCTCTGACGTGTCCGTGCCCAGGGGCCCGTTAGCTCATAATCCGCCCGTGTACAGACAGGAAACCAACACACGCTCAGTGTAAAGATGAATCCGTAGTTTCACTTTTAACCTCCGAGCTGCAGTGCATTGTGGGCCGTCCCCTGCTCCTGGTGTTGGTGTCACTCCAGAGCCCGGCTGGGGGGAAGGTGTGGCGTGGAGCGTCCTCTACCTTTGTTTAGAGACACAGAGGGGGCTCTGTCCCATCACAAAGGGCCTGAGAGAGCAGTGTGTGTGTCCCCTCTGAGTGTGTGTGTGTGTGTGTGTGTGTGTGTGTGTGTGTGGGAGGGTGGTGCCTGCAGCCACACCCAGGCTGATTGGCTGAGGCCACACCTCGCTGTGGAATCCTCTGGAGCTGGGTCCCATGTTGTGTGCAGTCCCAGGCTCAACTCCACACAGGAAACGCTCCACACAAGGATAAAAAGCAGCATTTTTAAAAGGCCGAGCGGGATTTTTCCACCGTGCCAACGCGGCAGAGTCTGTGCCGAGTGTCTGGAGTTTGCAGGAGTGAGTACATTTACTGAATAACTTCCTAAACTATCATGAACGCGTCTGTTTTTACCGGAATATTCTGAATTAGTGTGCTTTCAAAGAGCCCAACCATCTGGTTTTTGGAGATTTTAGAGGGAAACGATTCAGAGATGTGGTGAATTTACCTTTTCTATTAATAATAATGATAATAATCATAATAATAAACGTGTTATATACATTTGTAAAGCAGCTTTTATACATGAAATGCAGCCCAGAGTGCTTTAGAACAAAGAAACTACACACACAGACACAGGATGAACACAAAAACAGTCAAACACAAATGAAGAGCTCTTTTCCAAAACGAGATAAAAGCCACATTTAATAAAAATGTGTTTGTCATGCCACCTATTCACTGCTTCATCAGTGTTTCTGCCAAATCGCTTTATTTCCCTGTTTAAAATGGTCTCAAGATGCAGTTCCTTTCCAAAAGGACACTAAACGACCAAAACCAAACAAATAATGACTAAAAATCGACGTAAAAACGCCACAAAAGGTGCAAAATTACCAAAAGTGGATGCAAAACCGTCACAAATGTGCAAAATGACCACAAATTGACCCAAAGCTTTTACAAAGAGAAACAAAATGACACTAAACAACCAAAACCAAACACATAGTGACTACACATGACTCAAAATGACCACAAATAAATGCAAATCAACTAAAAATTGACTTAAAAACATAAAAAAAGGTGCAAAATTACCAAAAGTGGATGCAGACCATCACAAAAGTATGCAAAACGACTACAAAGACATGTAGTATGACTGTTAAAAGTTGTAAAATGACCACAAATTGACCCAAAGTAATTACAAACGACCAAAACCAAATAAACAGCGACTACAAATGACTCAAAATGACCACAAATAAATGCAAATCAACTAAAAATCGATGTTAAAACTCGACAAAAGGGGTAAAATTGCGTAAAGTGGATGCAAAACTGTCAAAAACGTATGTAAAATGACTTCAAAGACATGCAAAATGACCACAAATTGACCCTAAAGTCATTACAAAGAGAAACAAAATGACACTAAACAACCAAAACCAAACAAACAGCGACTACAAATGACTGAAAATGAACACAAATAAATGCAAATCAACTAAAAATCAATGTAAAAACACAGAAAAAGCTGCAAAATAACTCAAAGTGGATGCAAAACCATCACAAAAGTGTGCAAAATGACTACAAAGACATGTGGAATGACCATAAATAGTTGCAAAATGACCACAAAGTCATTTCAAAGAGAAACAAAATGACACTAAACAACCAAAACCAAACAAATAGCGCCCACAAATGACTCAAAATGACCTCAAATAAATGCAAAAATGACTAAAAATCGACGTAAAAACACAGTTAAAGTGGAAAATTACTCAAAGTGGATGCAAAACCATCACAAGGGTGTGCAAAATTGCTACAAAGACATGTGGAATGACCATAAATAGTTGCAAAATGACCAAAAAATTGACCCAAAGTCATTACAAACGACCAAAACCAAACAAACAGCGACTGAAAACGACTCAAAATGACCACAAAGAAAACACAGTGACTCAAAAAGTTAAGAGTTGAGAGAGTTCCTGTTTAAAATGGTCTCAAGATGCAGTTCCTTTCCAAACCGCGACAAGCGCCGAACCTATTTTTAGCCTGAATGCGATACGTCCTCTCGACCAATCAGAATCCAGCGAGCGTTCTAGGCGATCCAACATGGCGGCGCTCTGAAGCGAAGAGGTGATGTTTAAATGAACAAATGTTTAAAGCACAAATGTTCAACTCCAGGTCGATGCAACAGGTCACCGCACAACCAGTGTGTGTGTTTGAGCGTCTGTTGCACTGTGGGAAAGAAGGCGACCCTCCACGGACACTTCCTGTCTTGAGCGCACGGAGCGGCGTGAGAGTCGCCCTGTCGTGGTCGCTCTACGGTGCGCGGAGGTTCAACCACCAACGAGCTGCTTCCTGTTTGAACGCTTCCGCTGAAACGGCGTCTGCGACCGCAGCGGCTTCAGGAGGAAGAGAATCAAACTGAATCAGACAGGAAGTGATCTTTTTCACAACTTCCACTCGATGTGCAGGGTTCAAACCGGGGGTCAGGGGCCGGCGGAGGGTCGGCTGAGTCGGCACGCGTGCTCAGAAAAGTGCAAGAAATCACCTGGATCGGGCGAGTGACGGAGCGCCGGAGCGACAGGAAATGACCTGATGGATGATCCCGGCCCGAGCCTGAAAGCTCGCTCTTCTGTTACGTACGTGAAATCGTAAAAATCAGACAGAGTTGTTGTCTGGTTCCGTGTTTTCCCGTTTGGGAGAGGTGGGCTTTAGTAAAGCGCGTTTGCACGTGTACGAGCACGAGGCCTACGGCGGTTCTGAGGTCATTTCCTGTGCGCCTGTTGGGACGTAGAAAAAAGAAGGAGGGACCATGCACGGACATTTCAAACAATGGCGGTGAAAGGTTCACGTTGGTGTGATTGGGTGTCGTCTGCGTGATTGTTACTTTGCCAGATTACACATCTAACAGGTATCCGCATTTGAACGGCCGCCAAGTGACACCAACGCTTCACCTGTTTATAACAAAAACACAAAGCAGGTCGAGCCAGAGGCGACGTGCCAACGCCGACGTCGCCTTTGTAACCGTTGTGTCGGCTACGGTCATGGAAAAGCTGCGTTATACCTTTGGCGCAGAGTGGGAGGGTAAGGGCGCACTCACACTGTTCCTCCGTACCGTGCCCAAACACGGCTTTGTTTCCAGATCTTTCCGTAGACCTCAGAGTTTTTGTGCGTCTTGTCGACTGTTTTTGAATCTTTTCATCGACCAAATCTGCAGTAAACACTCCACCTCCGCATCACACCAACGCGAACCTTTCACCGCCATTGTTTGAAATGTCCGCGCATGGTCCCTCCTTCTTTTTTCTACGTCCCAACAGGCGCACAGGAAATGACCTCAGAACCGCCGTAGGCCTCGTGCTCGTACACGTGCGCACGCTCGTGCTCGTACATGTGCAAACGTGCTTTACTAAAGCCAGCACATAAAAGTGAAACTGAAAGTATTCTCTCTTATTTTGTAGTTGAATAAACTTCTGTAAAGAACGTCGTGGTGCAGCTCGTCTCCACTTCCAAATGTCATCAGTGCAGGACTTTTTGTTTCGGAGAGTCGGGTCTCAGGGGCAGCAGCTTTAGTAGGGGACCCCAAACTTCCCTTTCCCGGGCCACATTAACCAGCTCTAACTGGGGGATCCTGAGGCGTTCCCAGGCCAGTGTGGAGATCTAATCTCTCCACCTGGTCCTGGGTCTTCCCCGAGGCCTCCTCCCAGCTGGACGTGCCTGGAACACCTCCCTAGGGAGGCGCCCAGGGTTCATCCTTACCAGATGATCCTGAACCACCTCAACTGGCTCCTTTCAACGCAAAGGAGCAGCGGCTCTACTCCGAGTTCCTCACGGATGCTGAACTTCTCCCCCTCTCTCTAAGGGAGACTCCAGCCCCCCTCCTGAGAAAACCCATTTCAGACGCTTGGACCTGGACCTGGTTCTTTGGGTCCTGACCCAGCCCTCATCTCTCTCTCTCTTTATATATATATATATTAAGCTCCCTGGCCTCTGGTAGAGGACCCGAGCTCAGAGAGAGGGTCAACCACCCGCGGAGGATGATTAGAAGATTTAAAAAACATTTTTAAACGTATATATCGTGCACAAAACTTTGCGTCTTTGTGTGTTTTGTCTGTTGCGTCCTTTATCCAACTGTATACCTTATTTTTTTATCCCTACACACACGTGTGCACTGAGCAGGAGCTGCGTTTAGTCTCCTTGTGCTGTGTAAAGTGACACTAACAAGGCGTCATGATGCCGATTCAAAGGCGGTCGACCCGCGGTGACTCGTGCCGTGTCCGAGTTTACAATGCCGGTGTCGTGAGGACCTCCGCGGACCCAGAGACCCGCGTGTTATTGGTCTGCGTGGACGCCTCGCCTCACGCTGGAGTCAGTATCTGTCCGCGTGACAAGTTCTCAGACTGAGTCGAGGCTCATTTCAGATGTGTGAGAAAAGGAAGTGGGGAGAAAATGGAGAGAGCAAAGAAGAAGAAGAAGAAGAAGAAGAAGGGGTGTGTGCACGACGGGAAGTGTGTGTGTGTGTGTGTGTTGAGTCGCTCTGCCTCGACACTCCCCACACCTCTCTCTCTCTCTCTCTCTCTGTGTGTGTGTGTGTGTGTGTGTGTGTCGCTCGGCTTCCAGATAAAGGGTGTGTCCGCCTGCCTGAGCTGAAAGGGAGGGAGGGGTCAGTTCACAGCTACTCCTCCCTGCTCTCTCTCTCTCTCTCTCTCTCTCTCTCTCTCTCTCTCTCTCTCTCTCTCTCTGTATCTCTGTTAGTTCTCGTTCGCTCTCATTCCCTCACTGGCAGCCTCAGGATTAGGCCTTTTGTTTCTCTCTGCCTCTTTCATTTTCTATCTTTTCCCTTTAAACCCAGTGTGTGTGTGTGTGTGTGTGTGTGTGAGTGTGTGTGTGTGTGTGTGTGTTTGCCCCTCTCCCCTGGCTGAAGGCGCATGTTTAGAGCGGAGGTAATGCTGTTTTTTGGTTGTTGCGTGCCATTTCCTGTCTTACTTCCTCTCCTACCTGTCTCGTGCGTCCTCTTCCTCTTGCTCTTCTTGTCTTCTTCTCCTCCCCCTCTCACCAACCACCCCCCACCCCCGACCCCACCCCGCCCACTTAACTCCTCATTCCTTCTTCAAATCCTTTCGCAAATCCCCTCTTTCACCCTCTCCCCCCTGGCCTGGAAGTTTTGGCTTTTTTACATTGTTCTCACCCCTCCCTCCCTCCCTCTCTCCCTCCCTCCCCCTGTTTTTCTCCACCGTTCCTCCCCCACCTCCTCAACTTATCACCTCCTCACCCCCTTCCTCTCTCTTCCCCTTCTCATTCACCAGAGACCCCCTCTCACCTCCTGTCTCTTCTTCTTCTCCTCCTCCTCTTCCTCAGTGCCAGTCGACTCCTAAGAAGAAGAAGAGTGCTGCGGGCGGCGCCCACAAGAAGCAGAGGGGCCCGGCGAAGCAGAGCGCCCTGACCCAGCAGCAGCCGCAGCAGCCGCAGCCGCCGCCTCCGCCCTCGTCGTCAACGCCACCGGAGGAAGAAGAGGAAGAGGAGAAGGAGGAGGAGGAGGAGGAAGAGGAGGCGGCGACCAGGTCTCGGCCGCCGCAGGAAGAGGAGGAGGAAGCTGGCGAGGAGGAGAGAGAGGAAGTTGCGACGCAATCTGTGAAGAAGAAGGAGGAGGAGGAAGAGGAAGGCGAGGCAGTCATGCCCTCCGTCCAGATCAAACCAGAGCCGGAGGAGATGGAGTGCACGGTGAGGAGGAGGAGGAGGGGCGGGAGGCGGGGTTTAAACTCAGTTGATTGATCAGAGGGGGGCGGAGGTTCTGTGAGGCGAACACACGGGCGTGGGCAGGTGTGGTCGCCGACTGGCATCACCGCTCGCCATCGAGCGTGTTTGATCATGAGTCAGGGATACACCTAATTTGTCTCTCTCACAATTATAATAGTTTATATCTGAGGATCTGGGAAGACGACCACTTAGGGGGCACTCCCACTGTTCCTCCGTACCGTGCCCCAGCACGTGTCACGGCTAAAGTCTGGTTCCTTTGACCAGTGTGAGTGCAACCGTACCACGTCTAGGAGCGGCACGCTTGCCGGCCACGGCCCGTTTTGGAGAGGTGGGCTTTAGTAAAGCACGTTTGCACGTGTACGAGCACGAGCATGCGCACGTGTACAAGCACGAGCGTGCGCACGTGTACGAGCACGAGGCCTACGGCTGTTCTGAGGTCATTTCCTGTGCGCCTGTTGGGACGTAGAGAAAAGAAGGAGGGACCACGCGCGGACATTTAAAACAATGGCGGTGAAAGGTTCACGTTGGTGTGATATATACGTATAGGCATCAGCGAGGCCCAGGTAGTGTGAGGACAAACGGGCCTGGAGGGGGGGACAAGGACCCTTAAGCACGGGGCACGGTGCGGACGCACTAAAGATGAAACTAAACTCGAGAAACCGGGAGCGTCAGACCATAAGACGGGCTGTAAACAAACCTCCAGTGCTGCTCAACGTATTTGGAAAGTCAAACTTTTACTCTCAACTAGGGTTTAAACTTCCATGTGGAATCAGGGACCTCACACTTGGGATGATGGACCAAACTACAGAAACCAAACAGTCATTTCCCAGTTTCTTGATCTTCAGGCATTGTACTTTGTATTGAGTCATGATTTCACAGCCATTACGCAACACAGGAAGTCCAGTCTGAGTAACAGATTACTGCATTTGGAGGCTTAGCAGATGCCTGAACTCTCCACAGAAGTTTTTAATACTGTGAGAAAGGGTTTTACAGCTCTGTGGCGTGTGCACCGCAGCCCGACGGAGCACCCTGACCCCAGTGTTGATGATAAACTCCTGGAAAGTTGGGCTTTATTAAAACACAGCCGCGGGATTTTTGAAGTATCTGCAGATTAAGCGCCCGATAACGACACATTGTTGTGGGATTAGATATTGACAGCCACCTCTCCGCGGCTCTCAGAGATGCTTAAACACGCTGGTAGAATATGAGTTATGGCATTAGCTCTTCATCCAGAGACTAAATCCTTTAGATTTCCAAATGGTGCAAATGCGCTCTTCTTAAAAAACACACACACACGAGAAGCTCCGTCTTTTAATAGATGCTGATTTGACAGCACTGAAATATCAAAAACATGGCAGCTCCTGGACGCTGAAATGATGCCTCGACCTGTGACTTTGGGAGAACGGACTTCACATGCGAGTGATATCAACTCGACAGACTTCCTGTCGTGTCGTGAGGATGTTGGTCTTAATGGTGCCCTCCCACTGTGCCTCCGTCCCGTGCCCCGTGCTTTAGGGTCCTTGTCCCTCCCTCCAGGCCCGTTTGTACTCACACTACCTGGGCCTCGGAGAATGCTTCTTGCTGCCTATACGTCATCACGCCGTAACACGTCACACGCATTGATGACGTCATGGCGATGCGTGGCTTTGTTTCCAGATCTTTCCGTAGACCTCTGAGTTTTTGTGCGTCTTGTCGACTGTTTTTGAATCTTTTCATCGACCAAATCTGCAGTAAACACTCCACCTCCGCATCAAACCAACGCAGAGCAGAGCAGATGGTCATAAAGTCATAAAACACACCTTACGAAGAGACACTTGTGTGCTCTCGCCGTGCGATGCCGTCGTGCATTTCAAGCGTTAACCCTTCCTGTGTTTAGATCCTGAGTGACTCTCGGGGAAAGCGTCAGTCGGAACAAGGGAATAGCGAGAGCGCGCACTCGACACGGCACAAACACGGCAAACGTGAAGTCGATCGGATGAACGGTCGTCGAGAAAGTCAGACAGCTAGTACAAAGAGACACTTGTGTGCTCTCGCGGTGCGACGCCGTCGTGCATTTCAAGCATTTCTGTGTTTAAATCCTGAGTGACTCTCGGGGAAAGCGTCAGTCAGAACAAGCGAATAGCGAGGAAGGTCAGAGGTCACGGCAGCGCCCAAAGCCACCTGACAAGAGCACAATGCTCTGGAGGAGAAGCTCCTGCAGGGGTGGGTCGCCCCGCACGCCCCCCTTTAATTCTCAGACGGTTTTATTCCCCAGGATCAAAGTGTGATCGCGAGCGCCTGCTAATAAATTAAGCTATTTCTTCTTATGATTTACGGTGAACGCATCTCTCAGTCGACTCCTCTTTTTTATGATCTCTGTCACGCTGTAACAGTCTCGGGGGCTTTCAGTCGTGTAAATAAACCTGACAGAGCGTGCGGCCCGGGCCTTTAAATCAGGAGCGGACGGGAGACAGAGGGGAGGAAAAGTAACTTCAAAGCACATAAAGTTCCCACCGCTGCATAAACTCACTGTCTTAGCCCGGCTCCTACACACTGTGTGTTTACGTGACGTCTCTGTCGGTTAGTTTCACTCTGTTTAGACGATGTTTTCGACATTTTGCAGTGAAATTTGAAGCATTTGCGGCTTCATTTTGGACTCTGATGCTCTGGAAGTGCACCTTAGGGCGCACTCACACTGTCCTTCCACACCACGCCAAAACAGGTTTTCGGGTCAAGCCTAGTGCGTTTGACCAGTGTGAGTGCAACCGCTGCACGCATAACTGCGGCCAGCTGGTCGTCCACAGCCCGTCTGAGAGAGGTGGGCTTTTGTAGAGCACGTTTGCACGTGTACGAGCACGAGCGTGCGCACGAGCACGAGGCCTACGGCGGTTCTGAGGTCATTTCCTGTGCGCCTGTTGGGACATAGAAAAAAGAAGGAGGGACCATGCGCGGACATTTCAAACAATGGCGGCGAAAGGTTCACGTTGGTGTGATGCGGAGGTGGAGTGTTTACTGCAGATTTGGTCGATGAAAAGATTCAAAAACAGTCGACAAGACGCACAAAAACTCCGAGGTCTACGGAAAGATCTGGAAACAAAGCCACGCATCGCCATGACGTCATCAATGCGTGTGACGTGTTACGGCGTGATGACGTATAGGCAGCAAGAAGCATTCTCCGAGGCCCAGGTAGTGTGAGTACAAACGGGCCTGGAGGGGGGGACAAGGACCCTAAAGCACGGGGCGCGGGACGGAGGCACAGTGGGAGTGCACTCTTATACATCTATAAATCATTTTAAAGTGTATCTAGAATAATGAAACATCCGCATGTTGTTGTTGTTTTTGTTGTTCTCGGCTTGTTTTCCTGCTGCGTTAATAATTATTAATAAAAACCCTAAAAAGAATCAGGTTCGTCCTGAATAAAGAAACCTGCCGATCACTTTGACAATGACGGGAGGTTCCAGACTTTTGTTTTGAGATTTGAACTCCTTTGTCTGCGTTTTAATAGCGGATTATTATTATTATTATTATTATACCTTTTGGAATTTAAAGAACTCGCTAAATGGTTCAAAACGAGCCGGTTTCGGCCTCCGGCTCATCCAGAACTCCACAGACGACTCTTTGTTTCCTTTGCTCCTGAGCAACATTTGGTAAATCCTCACAAACGTCACCCCAGGACACTTTCTGACCCAAAAACAACATCATTTTGATCGTTTATAGCATAATAACATCTAATTTAACGTGATGAAAAAGTGTTATAATCAGTGTACTGCTTGAACTGTATGAATTGTGTCGTTAACCACGGCTGTCGGGGGCTGGAGACGCTTGAAAATACACCTTCAAGTGCTTTAATTTGACTTTGGGAAAGGTGCAGAAAGACTGTTGCTCACCACGCTACACAGCGCGTACGTAACACGCATTAGTCATGCATTTGTCCTGTAGATCTCAAGAGCGCGCACTCGACACCGCGCTTCCTCAGCGTCACAAACACGGCGAACGTGAAGTTGATCGGATGAACGGTCGTCTGGTGCTGGAGAGTCTTTGAGCAAAGCATCGAGCCCCCCGTCACTCAGGGTCTCCAGCAGCAGTGAACGAATGAACGAAGCGTCTGAAGGTGAAGTGAGGCGGCTCTCTGGATACATAAAGATACATAAAGACGACTCGATAAGAGCGAGGGAGCCGACGGCGGCTGGAAAAAGTCATGAAACACACTTCACGAACAGACACTTGTGTGCTCTCGTGGTGCGATGCCGGCGTGCGTTTCAAGCGTTCCTGTGTTTAGATCCTGAGTGACTCTCGGGGAAAGCGTCAGTAAGGACAAGCGAATAGCGAGAGCGTGCACTCGACACGGCACAAACACGCCAAACGTGATCGATCGGATGAACGGTCGCCGAGAAAGTCAGACTCAGACTTCTTCTGTTTCAGCTCAATCTGTCATGAGGTTTAAAAGTATTTGGTGTGAACTTCTCTTCGTCTTCCACATCATGTTTTTACAAATATACGTCTTGATGCATGTCTCCCCGGTCTGCCTCATGGTCGCCTACTGTGTTTGTAAAGTTAAAACGATATTCAATTTAGGGCGCACTCACACTGTCCTTCCGTACCGTGCCAAAACAGGTTTCACAGGTAAAGTCTGGTTCCTTTGACCAGTGTGAGTGCAACCGTACCACGTCTAGGAGCGGCACGCTTGCCGTCCACGGCCCGTTTGGGAGAGGTGGGCTTTAGTAAAGCACGTTTACACATGTACGAGCACGAGCATGCGCACGTGTACGAGCACGAGGCCTACGGCGGTTCTGAGGTCATTTCCTGTGCGCCTGTTGGGACGTAGAAAAAAGAAGGAGGGACCATGCGCGGACATTTCAAACAATGGCGGCGAAAGGTTCACGTTGGTGTGATGTGGAGGTGGAGTGTTTACTGCAGATTTGGTCGATGAAAAGATTCAAAAACAGTCGACGAGACGCACAAAAACTCCGAGGTCTACTGAAAGATCTGGAAACAAAGCCACGCATCGCCATGACGTCATCAATGCGTGTGACGTGTTACGGCGTGATGACGTATAGGCAGCATGAATCATTCTCCGAGGCCCAGGTAGTGTGAGTACAAACGGGCCTGGAGGGGGGGACAAGGACCCTAAAGCACGGGGCACGGGACGGAGGCACAGTGGGAGGGCGCCCTAAAAAGGCGTTCAACTTTTACCTTTAAACAGACATTTTTATAGAGTTCTAACCAAAAACATCGACAGCGTGCGGCTCAGAGTTTCCGATGGAGACGAATAAACTTAAAATAAATCAATACATAAATATATTTAAGAGGGTGTCTTCCTGCCGCCTCGTTGCTGTTTTTCAGTGTGATGACGGACACGGTGTTAATCGGCGGCTAGACTTTCTGCTGATGCTGATTCAATATAATAAAAAGCAATAAAACGACTGTGGGAAGTGTTTGCGTGTGGCCCTGGCTTGTTGCAGCATCGCGTGGCTTCAGTGCTGCGTTGTTAGGTAGGTCCACGTTATAATCAGAGACAGCCGAGGGTGTAGAATACAGGGCGTGAGCGCTAATCACGAGGTGAGGCCCGTCGGCACGCTACAGCGGCCGTAAAGCCCAGACGGCACGCTGAGCGAGGAGGGAAGGGTGTTGTCAGAGAGGATGGGTGAGGTAAGACGAGAGGAAGCTGTCGGGGGGGGAGACGAAACAGTTTGGCAGCGACGAGACGCATGAGGAAAGAGTGCAGACGGATCCAGTTTGTCCTCCTCTGTGTTGCTTTCTTTGATCGTCGTGTTTTCCCAGCAGCAGGGAGCAAAAACTGATGTTAGCTGCTGTCGCTAACGAAGCTAACGGATCTAAGAGGCTCTTGTAGAGTGGAGAGATGTTATCAACTAAGAAAGGTCGATGCATCTGTCGTTAACACTGATGAATCTGCTGCTCAGCTGTTTTCTCTGACACCTCTCAGACCAAGGAAACAGACCAAAGTTGGCTCTCAGGGGCGCCCTCCCACTGTTCCTCCGTCCCGTGCCCCGTGCTTTAGGGTCCTTGTCCCCCCCTCCAGGCCCGTTTGTACTCACACTACCTGGGCCTCGGAGAATGCTTCTTGCTGCCTATACGTCATCACGCCGTAACACGTCACACGCATTGATGACGTCATGGCGATGCGTGGCTTTGTTTCCAGATCTTTCCGTAGACCTCGGAGTTTTTGTGCGTCTTGTCGACTGTTTTTGAATCTTTTCATCGACCAAATCTGCAGTAAACACTCCACCTCCGCATCACACCAACGTGAACCTTTCACCGCCATTGTTTGAAATGTCCGCGCATGGTCCCTCCTTCTTTTCTCTACGTCCCAACAGGAGCACAGGAAATGACCTCAGAACCGCCGTAGGCCTCGTGCTCGTACACGTCCGCACGCTCGTGCTCGTACACGTGCTGCTCCTAGACGTGGTACGGTTGCACTCACACTGGTCAAAGGAATCAGACTGTAGCCGTGGAACGTGTTTGGGCACAGTACGGAGGAACAGTGTGAGTGCGCCCTTACCCTCCCACTCTGCGCCAAAGGTACAACGCAGCTTTTCCATGACCGTAGCCGACACAAAGGTTACAAAGGCGACGTCGGCGTTGGCACGTCGCCTCTGGCTCGACCTGATTTGTGTTTGAGTTCATCAAACAATGCGAGCTTTGTGTGTTTTTGTTATAAAACAGGTGAAGCGTTGGTGTCACTTGGCGGCCGTTCAAATGCGGATACCTGTTTGATGTGTCATACGGCAAAGTAACAATCACGCAGACGACTCCCAATCACACCGAGAGTCAATTAGATTAAATACACAAATGCGTGTTGACTTTTCTAGTGTCGTCGTCTAAGGATTAGAAATTGACACTCAAATGCACAGTTTTTGGGAGTTTGGAGTTTATGTCTTTCTCCAATTAACTGTCCGATGATTCCTCACTGAGGGCGCACTCACACCGTCCCTCCGCACCGCGCCAAAACAGGTTTTGCGGGTAAAGCCTATTGCGTTTGACCAGTGTGAGTGCACCCGCTCCGCACATAACTGCGGCCAGCTCGCCGTCCACGGCCCGTTTGGGAGAGGTGGGCTTTAGTAAAGCACGTTTGCACATGTACGAGCACGAGCGTGCGCACGTGTACGAGCACGAGGCCTACGGCGGTTCTGAGGTCATTTCCTGTGCGCCTGTTGGGACGTAGAAAAAAGAAGGAGGGACCATGCGCGGACATTTCAAACAATGGCGGTGAAAGGTTCACGTTGGTGTGATGCGGAGGTGGAGTGTTTACTGCAGATTTGGTCGATGAAAAGATTCAAAAACAGTCGACAAGACGCACAAAAACTCCGAGGTCTACGGAAAGATCTGGAAACAAAGCCACGCATCGCCATGACGTCATCAATGCGTGTGACGTGTTACGGCGTGATGACGTATAGGCAGCAAGAAGCATTCTCCGAGGCCCAGGTAGTGTGAGTACAAACGGGCCTGGAGGGGGGGACAAGGACCCTAAAGCACGGGCCACGGGACGGATGAACAGTGGGAGGGCGCCCTAACCTGTGACGGAGGCACAGTGGGAGGGCGCCCTTAAATATATATATAATATAAAACACTTGCATGCTTCTGAGGCACCATTTTGTGTCTGAATGGTGCCAGGGACGTGTGTCAGGACACGTAGAACGGCAACAGTGCCTCTAAAAAGCAGAAACAGGCCCCAAACAGATGCGTACGCTGTTGATTCCTTCTCTTCATCGACTCGTTTGATCGTTTATTTTGCAGAACAGGAGCGAAGTGATAAAGTCGGAGAGTCGCGGGCAGAACCAGAACACCTGCGGACGGAAAACAAAGTCCTTTAAAAAACACTTCAGAGGAAAAAAGCTGAATTATGTCGCAGGGTTCTCATGAGGCTGTGAGGGGTCTCAGGGAGATGGGGGAGGGTCTGGTCTGTTTATGTGTGTGTGTGTGTGTGTGTGTGTGTGTGTGTGTGTGTGTGTGTGTGTGTGTGTGTGTGTGTGTGTGTGTGTGTGTGTGTGTTGTGGCATGGTGTGGTTTGGGTTAGTGAAGAAGGGTGGGGGCTGGGTGGAGCAGTATTGCGTAAGGGATCATTAAGCAGAGGGTGTGTGTGTGTGTGTGTGTGTGTGTGTGTGTGTGTGTGTGTGTGTGTGTGTGTGTGTGTGTGTGCGTGTGTGTGTGTGTGTGTGTGTGTGTGTGTGTGTGTTGACCACACCTCTGTGGCAGCCTGGAACAGAGGGGAGTGGAGTTTCCTGTCCAAAGATAAAGTCTCCAGGAAGCAGGTTCCTCCTGGTATTCGCTCCTCTGGGAGCCTGCGGACACTTAAACACCTCACGTCCCATTTAAAGGTCTAATCCGTAACATTTCCATCTGTTTAACTGACTGTTAAGTTCCTTTCTGTCAAATAGTGAGTTAAAAATCACAGACTGTACAAAAACAAACGTAGCTTCGAGGTCTGGGTCCGTTCTCTCAACTTGATCCAATCGTCCTCGCTTACAGGAGTCTCCATCTTGTCTTTGACTCCGCCTTCTGTTCCTCTGACCAAAAAAAGGCATGTATGTGACGCTGGGGGGAGGGGCGTACGTCCATCTGGCTGACGTTTACCTCCGAGGAGAAGTGAGGGCCAGAGGCTAGCTGTCACTCAAGAGGCCACGCCCCTAATTATTCATAAACTTTAACCTCCAATAAAATAAAAACTAGCCCCTCCCCCTCAGTGTTGTCATGGAGATATGACCTAAAAACACAGACTAGAGGACACGTTAACACATGTTTTGGCTCCTAGAGTAGACTTTAGCACACGTTTATGCTCCTAGAGGGCACTTTAACACACGTTTTAGCTCCTAGAGGACACTTTAGCACACGTTTAGGCTCCTAGGGGACACTTTAGCACACGTTTTGGCTCCTAGAGGACACTTTAGCACACGTTTATGCTCCTAGAGGACACTTTAACACACGTTTATGCTCCTAGAGGGCACTTTAACACACGTTTTAGCTCCTAGAGGGCACTTTAGCCGAGTTTTAGCTCCTAGAGGGCACTTTAGCACACGTTTTAGCTCCTAGAGGACACTTTAGCACATGTTTTGGCTCCTAGAGTAGACTTTAGCACACGTTTTGGCTCCTAGAGGACACTTTAGCACAGATTTTGACTCCTAGAGGGCACTTTAGCACACATTTTGGTTCCTATAGGACGCTTTAGCACACGTTTAGGTTCCTAGAGGACACTTTAGCACACTTTTATGCTCCTAGAGGACGCTTTAGCACATGTTTAGGCTCCTAGAGGACACTTTAGCACACGTTTTGACTCCTAGAGAACACTTTAACACATGTTTTGGCACATAGAGGACACTTTGGCACATGTTTGGCTCCTAGAGGGCACTTTAGCTCTCGTTTTGGCTCCTAGAGGACACTTTAGCACACGTTTTGGTTCCTAGAGGACACTTTAGCACACGTTTATGCTCCTAGAGGACACTTTAGCACACGTTTTGGCTCCTTCGTGACCTGATATGACTCGGATACACGATAAACGGTGTTTCCATGGCGATTGAGAAACTTGGTTATTGCCGTAAACTGAACGTAATCGGGTTTTTCGACGCCCTGTGTGTTTACGTCGTTTACGTCAAAGCGTCCAACGCATATTAACGAGCATCTCCCCCAAACCTCCTCTCTTTACTCAGTATCTCACACACACACACACACAGCACACACACGCACACACGCACACACGCACACACACACACACACACACACACACACACACACACACCCCGGCATCATTCTTCTTCTACTTTCTCTTTCAAACTCTCACACTTTAACTCTCCCTCTTTCTTCTCCCTCGCTCGCTCTCTCTCTCGCTCTCTCTCTCTCTCGCCCTAATAGGATATGTCGAGGGAGGCTCTGCTTCCGCTCGCCCCGTCACCATGGCAACCGCGGCCTCTGGCGGGAGTTGCCGAAAAGACTGTGTAGCCTGACCCCTCCCTCCTTCCTCACTCCTCCTCTTCCTCCTCCACCTTTCCAAAACCAGCCTCTCTCTCTCTCTCTCTCTCTCTCTCTCTCTCTCTCTTTCAGAATCTCTACCTCTTTGCTTTCTCCCTGGCCCCCCCTCCTCGCTTTCCCTCTCTCACTTCAGCCAAAGGCGAAGATGCACACACACACACACACACACACACACACACACACACACACACACACACACACACACACACACACACACACACACACACACACACACACACACACACACACACACACACACATCACACACACTGAATACCTGCCAGCAAAGCACAGTGAATGGCCCTGTAATCTCTCTCTCTCTCTTTCTCATATATATACACACCAATACACACAAACAAACACACACAATGAGGCCCTCTGTGCGTGTGTGTGTGTGTGTGAGATTGTGTGTGTGTGTGTGTGTGTGTATATATGTGTGTGTCAGTGATGTATGCACATAAACAAGTCAGTTGTCCTCCAGCAAACAGAAGCACTCATGCACAAAGACAGGCCATGTACACACACACAGTCACACACATGTACACACTATTACTCTACTAGTGTGTGTGTGTGTGTGTCAGTGTGTGTGTGAGAGAGAGAGAGAGAGAGAGAGAGAGAGAGAGAGAGAGAGAGAGAGAGAGAGAGAGCATTAGACATGAGAGGTTGGAGGCCTGTTTGCTGTGCTTTTGCCAGGAGCGCTTTGCTAGCATGAGAGGTTGTGTGTGTGTGTGTGTGTGTGTGTGTGTGTGTGTGTGTGTGTGTGTGTGTGTGTGATTGAGCATTGAATCCATTCAAAGGACAGCACATTCACAATTTTGGGATGCAGAGAAAGAGAGGGATTCTTTGGGGGGGGGGGGGGGGGGGGGCAGACGAATGCAGTGCAGTCATTGGACTGATGCAGCCCCCTCTGCTGGTGCAGGACCATGATGTCATTGTTGGCACTTCCTGCAAGAGTGGCCCTTCCCAGATTGTTATCTCTGCGGCGGACCGGAGACATTTAAGGAGGGGGGGGGGGGGGTGGTACCTGTCAATCATTGGCTTACAATCCCTCTGTCAATCAAAAACTACGTCAAACCTGCGAACCGTTTGCGATCTCTTCTTTCTTCTATGTTATCGATCGGAAATGACTCAGATCTGTTCAGGGAACGCAGCACGGTGGCGCTGAGGTCTGGAAATACGTCGTACTCTGGAAGGGCGTTACGCCACGACGGACGTTGTTGCTTTTTAGGCTTAAATTGAGGAGAGGTGGTGATATTTGAGTTGTTTTAACTTTTAACTGACGACCTTTTCAGAAGGATGCAGCCCCTCAATGAAGTTTATGAAAGTTGGGATTTCCACTTCACTCAGGGCGCCCTCCCACTGTGCCTCCGTCCCGTGCCCCGTGCTTTAGGGTCCTTCTTCCCCTCTCCAGGCCCGTTTGTACTCACACTACCTGGGCCTCGGAGAATGCTTCTTGCTGCCTATACGTCATCACGCCGTAACACGTCACACGCATTGATGACGTCATGGCGATGCGTGGCTTTGTTTCCAGATCTTTCCGTAGACCTCGGAGTTTTTGTGTGTCTTGTCGACTGTTTTTGAATCTTTTCATCGACCAAATCTGCAGTAAACACTCCACCTCCGCATCACACCAACGTGAACCTTTCACCGCCATTGTTTGAAATGTCCGCGCATGGTCCCTCCTTCTTTTTTCTACGTCCCAAAAGGCGCACAGGAAATGACCTCAGAACCGCCGTAGGCCTCGTGCTCGTACACGTGCGCACGCTCGTGCTCGTACATGTGCAAACGTGCTTTACTAAAGCCCACCTCTCCCAAACGGGCCGTGGACGGCAAGCGTGCTGCTCCTAGACGCGGTACGGTTGCACTCACACTGGTCAAAGGAACCAGACTTTAGCTGTGAAACGTGCACGGGAACGGTACGGATCGACAGTGGGAGTGCGCCCTCAAAGGCGTCAGGTCATCCAGCTGTGGCTGGGAGACGACAGTGAAGCCGCTACTTTTGACTTACTTATATATATATACACTTATTTGGGTGGAGGATCGGTCCTGACTGTCTCTGGATGTTGTTATTTGCTCGCACAGATCTTAAATTTCCGGGTGCTTCAGTTCAATTTGTGCTGTTTCATGTTTGCTGTGGATGTGACTGAGATGCAGATTTTCTTTTTTAAAGCTGGCGGGAAAAGTTTGCGAATTAAAATAAGATTGTTCCCGTCCTCACCAAACTCGTTTAAATGATCATGCGAAGCCTCCCTGCTGTCTTTACGCTCCATATTAAGGCCTGTTTACGGTGTTTTAGCCTGGGTTTCACCTGGAAGGCTTTACGAACATGACACTTTGTTCTCCTGGAATCTGTCGTCACCAGACATCATTTGGGTCGTTTATAGCACAATAACATCAATTTAACGTGACGAACAAGTGGAATAATCAGTGTACTGAATCTACCGTATGCACTGTATACAAATGTGTAGTTTTCCACTGCTGTGAGCTTGAAAATGCACCTTGAAAGTGCTTGAATTTGACTTAGGAAAAGGGGCAGGACCCCTGGGAGGAAACGGACGGCTGCACCCGTGGGCGGATGAAAACGTGGTTGAATTAGCATTCAGCTAAACCGACGGCTCCATTATACACTTCTGATAACAACCCGAGCTTGTCGGCTGCAAAAAGTGACAGTTTTAGTGAACGTTTGTTGTCGATGTGCAAAAACTTGTTGCCATTAGTCACTCGCACATTAATGCATGAAGAAATAGGTTGAAAAATACCCAAATTCCCCTTTAAGGGAGTCACTAAGCACCCAGGGAATGAACCCGGGCGGCTCCGTGAAGGTAACATGAGGCCAGTGTGGATAACAGACGCAGAGAGCTGTGCTGGGATCAGCCTGTTAACAGGTGGGTGAACCAGAGAGAGAGGGATAGGCTGCAGGATGGGGACAGTTGGGGTTTCTTGGGGTGGGTCAGGCTGGAAGGGGTGGAGCTGCAAGTGTGTGTGTGTGTGTGTGTGTGTGTGTGTGTGTGTTGGGCGGGGCTGCATGCTTCTCAGTTAATATCTCCCCCAGCTGTTGTTTTTGCTCCCTGCCTTTATTATATCGTCCTGTCCGTATCTGCCTTCACACTCCGCCTCCTCACACACACACACACACACACACACACATATATTATAGTACGTGCACATGCGAGCCCAGGACACGTGATTGGATTTTTATTAGGGAAATTTAAAGCACAACAACTCGATTGAGTGTTATGGCACAACAACAACAACAAAAGGGTAAAAGCATGGAAACATATTTAGGCACGAGCCGACTAAGGCTTTGAAACAAAAGACTAAAGTCAGTGTGAAGTGAATTCATAGAGTTGTTATTAGTCCACTATACCATGCACTGCAAAGTGGCACTGGGTTAAAGAGGTAACTCACAGTTTCTTGACCTTTATGACAAAAAGAAAAGCTGCAGTTTCCTCTCCTGACTGTAGATGCTTTACTGAATGTGTCTACTGGACCCATGGCTCTCAAGGTCAGGGGCCCAAAAAAAAACAAAGCCCAAAATGACCACAAAGAGATACAAAAATGACTATAGGGATGCAAACCAGCACAAAAAGATGCAAAATGACTAAATATAGATGCAAAACCATCACAAAAAGATGCAAAATGACTAAAAACAGATGCAAAACCACCACAAAAAGATGCAAAATGACTAAAAATAGATGCAAAACCACCACAAAAAGATGCAAAATGACTAAAAATAGATGCAAAACCACCACAAAAAGATGCAAAATGACTAAAAATAGATGCAAAACCACCACAAAAAGATGCTAAATGACTAAAAATAGATGCAAAACCAGCACAAAAAGATGCAAAACGACTAAAAATAGATGCAAAACCAGCACAAAACGATGCTAAATGACTAAAAATAGATGCAAAACCAGCACAAAACGATGCTAAATGACTAAAAATAGATGCAAAACCACCACAAAAAGATGCAAAATGACTAAAAACAGATCACAAATACATACTAAACAACTAAAAAAGGATGTAAATTGATCACAAAAAGAAACAAAATGACCGTATAAAGTAGTGCTGATCACAGGTGACAGCTCAGTCCCTCATCCCTCTCTCTCTGTGATGGTTTAGGGCCCACGACCTTTCACACGTGCAGCCACAGTTCTGTTATTGTCACCTGTGGACCCGTTCTCTTCTGCCTGCAGAAGAAACAGCAGAAAAAGCCTGAACGCCTTTCAGGCTTCGGTGGATTCTGGTGTTTTTTCTGTGTGTGTGTGTGTGTGTGTGTGTGTGTGTGTGTGTGTGTGTGTGTGTGTGTGGATCATGTTCCCCACCGAAGGCCAGTGTCGGTGCAGCCAGGGTTCGTGTTACCATGTCTGCTGCCGGTCCCTTCTGGCACCATCTGGGCCTCTTTCCCACCAGAGAGCCAGGGACTAAAAGTCTGTTTTGCATTTCCACCGTATCTGAGGATATCTGAGCACTCCCACTGTGCCTCCGTGCCGCGCCCAAACAGGTTCCACGGCTAAAGTCTTGTTCCTTTGACCAGTGTGAGTGCAACCGTACCACGTCTAGGAGCGGCACGCTTGCCGTCCACGGCCCGTTTGGGAGAGGTGGGCTTTAGTAAAGCACGTTTGCACGTGTACGAGCACGAGCGTGCGCACGTGTACGAGCACGAGGCCTACGGCGGTTCTGAGGTCATTTCCTGTGCGCCTGTTGGGACGTAGAAAAAAGAAGGAGGGGCCATGCGCGGACATTTCAAACAATGGCGGTGAAAGGTTCACGTTGGTGTGATGCGGAGGTGGAGTGTTTACTGCAGATTTGGTCGATGAAAAGATTCAAAGACAGTCGACAAGACGCACAAAAACTCTGAGGTCTACGGAAAGATCTGGAAACAAAGCCACGCATCGCCATGACGTCATCAATGCGTGTGACGTGTTACGGCGTGATGACGTATAGGCAGCAAGAAGCATTCTCCGAGGCCCAGGTAGTGTGAGTACAAACGGGCCTGGAGGGGGGGACAAGGACCCTAAAGCACGGGGCACGGGACGGAGGCACAGTGGGAGTGCGGCCTGAGGAGACGTGAAACAGAAACGGCGGCATCTTTAAGGGAGACTGCGCCGCTGAGCAGCTTTCTATAGGGATGGATGGACGCCATTTTCCCTGTCTTTTTTCCGTGTCCATGCATTGAACAGCCAGTCGACTCGCTGCATTGTACCCATCATGCAACAGGGATATATATACATATATATGTGTCATATACCTCGACACTGACCATCGACGCTGCTCCTCTTTATTATGAATGCACTCACACGAGCTGAACCGTGCGAACACTCTTAAAGATGGAGCAGGAATCCTCCGTCTACGTGAGACGACCAAAGTCCTCTGGACATATTACACGTCTATCTTCCTCCTCTCTCTCTCTCTCGCTCCCTCTCGCCCCGGCTTACTCATCACTGCAGTCACAGCTGCTACCGGCTCCCATTCAAGTTAGAGATCACATGAATTAATTGCGAGGCGAAGACTGAGTGACCCATTTTACGGCGGAGCAGTTGAACCGAGAAGAGCTCCACTGCGACACGTCGAGCTCAGCGAGCAATGCATCCGCGGCACTTTACTGTTTTAAGGTGGCCCCGGCAGATTGTTGTGATCCACGCACTTTGATTGTTTTATGGCTCTTTTGTCTGACTCGAGGTGAGGAGGCACTTTACGGCACGGCTTCTTGCCTTTGTGCGGAGACGGAGGACAGGGAAGGGCTTTGTGTCCTAGTTCAAACCCAGATCTGTGAGGGTTTATTGGGGATAGAGAAGGAGCATTGTCTCGCAGCTAATCACAAAAACGCCGCAGCTTAAAACCCACATGAAAGTGCAGAATTACAGCGTAATCATCGCACTAAGAGTGTCTAGACAAGTCAGTTTTCTACCACTGGGTATTCAGCTGCTATACCTCCTTTCTTTCCCCTTTTTTTAAAGCTAAGCACACTTCAAAAAGTTGTCTCTTGAGATCACAGAGCTCGCAGGAGTCCGCGGAGGTTTTACCGCGCGGGTTTAATGTGAGAGGAGAGCGGCGGAGGAACACGAGAGGGAGAGTGGGTGGAAACGAAGCTGCGTAGGGTGAGGCGGGAAGGGACGAGGGTGTGGTTGAGAGATGCTGGAGGGGGAGGCGGGGGTGTGAGAGAGAGAGAAAGGTGAAAGAGGTGTGGTCGTGAAAGAGAGAGAGAGAGGGAGAGGGAGAGGTGGGGGTGGTGGTGAAGGGATGGAAAGACGAGCGGACCGGGAGGGGAGGGGAAGGGAGGGGAGGGGAGTTGACGGTGGGTGTGGAAACGAGCGGAAAACATGGAGTCAGCTGATAGCTCCCAGTTTCCATGGCAACGCTAGGCCTTTCCCGCCCACTCCGTCTCTCTCTCTCGCTCTCTTTTCCCCTGCCTCATCCACTCCCTCGCTTCTTTCACACACTTCCATTTTCTTCCTATTTGCTGTCTCCTCTTGGTTTCTCCGTAATCACGTCAGGGCCCTCGCTCATCCTCAGCTTCCTCCTTCATCTCCTCTCCTCCTCTTCTTCTTCTTTCATCCGCCCGTTACCGAGCTCCTGAAATTCCTCCTTACCTCGGCCAAGTTTGGTGCAGGTTCTGTGTGTGTGTGTGTGTGTGTGTGTTATCCGTGAGTGTGTGTGTGTGTTATCCTTCCCTTCCCCTTCACAGCTCTTGTTATACCCCTCCTCTCCTCTACCACTTCAGGTCGTGTGTTTGTTTTTTGGTTAAATTAAAAATTAAAGATGATGAACGTCACGTTAGAAGCGTATTTCAGGGTGTTCTTGGACGCAGGGAGGAGACTTTCACACAATCGCTCCTTCGTGCCGGCATCAGGCGTCAGAGCAATGACGACTCGACACAAAATAAAGGCGGTCAGGTGTTCGTGACGTGAAACACAGATACGGCAAAGACGCCGATGTGACGTGGAGCGACCTGCCGCGCTGAAACCTCTGCTGACAGTTGACTTCAGGATGGTGTCTACCAACCTTTACATCTGCACCTCCGTCAGCCCGGCCTCCAGCCGAACTGCCTGACCCGATTAAGGGCGTAGTGGAGTCTCCACCCTCCGCCCTACGCTCGGCTGAACTGGACGTCGGCCAGCTCCTGCACCCTCTCTCCCTCTCTCTCTCTCCATTTCCCTTGTCTCTCTTTCACTTCTCCTCTTTTTTTCACTCTCTCCTAATCAGTACCAGTCTCTCTTTATACCCGTTCGGCCCTTCTCTCTCTCTCTCTCTCTCTCTCTCTCTCACTTTCTCCCCCACCCCAGAGTCCCACACAGCAGCCATTGTTCTGTGCGTAGATCCGTGGCAGCTGAGCCCTGGTCGGCTGCAGAGGCTCCGTTCCTCTGAGGAGGCTGAGGAAAGTAGGGCGTGATGTGAGAAAGACTGATGCAAGTTATGTGAAAGCATCGACCCAGGAGGAAGCAGGATGTTCCTAAACGCAGACTTTGCTGCAAATGTAGTCAGCGTTGGAGTGTAATCTCTATGAAACAGCGGACAGCAGTCTAGTGTCTGTTTGTAGTCCGCGGATGCTTTGGTTGCATGCAGGTAAACAGTCCGCGTTGGCAGCAAAAAGAGGCGGCTACATCGACCGCCGTAAGTCGCAGAACCCACGGACGTCCTGGCCTTTCAGTTGTGACGCAACACCCTCTTTAAGGGGACCAGGTCCAAACCCACGAACCTGTGAACCTTTGACAATCACTTCTTTTTCAGCGAGACACATTTTCATTGATAGGAAAGAAGTCAAATGACAATTCAGACGAGGCTTTGACCCGGAAATAGTACTTGGCGTGATGTCCCGCCCCTTCCTTCCTGTTTGATCCAATCAGGAAGCTCCGTCAGCGTCAGTTCTCTGAGTGTCCACTAGGGGCAGGTTTCATAACAGAGCAGTTTCTCATTGAGCCCCATGTTAAACAGGCCGTTTACACAGCATCATTAAACCTGTTTAAGGACAAAAGAACACTCAAGTTAAAGTGTCCTCTAGAAGCCAAAAAGTGTGCTAAAGTGCCCTCTAGGTGTGCAAAAGCGTCCTCTAGGAGCCAAAACATGTGTTAAAGTGCCCTCTAGGAGCCAAAAACGTGTGTTAAAGTGCCCTCTAGGTGTGCTAAAGCGTCCTCTAGGAGCCAAAACATGTGCTAAAGCGTCCTTTAGGAGCCAAAACCTGTGCTACAGTGTCCTCTAGTCTGTGTGTTTAGGTCATATCTCCATGACAAGCCTCTGGCCCTCACTTCTCCTCGGAGGTAAACGTCAGCCAGATGGACGTACGCCCCTCCCCCCAACGTCACTTACATGCCCTTTTTTGGTTAAAAGAAATTAGGCCGATTCAGTCTGGCAAGATGGAGACTCCTGTAGGCGAGGACGACTGGATCAAGTTGAGAGAACGGACCTTTTTTTATACAGTCCGTGATCCCTTCTATGCAATTTACGACGTACATGTTGTTCTCTATGAAAACCTTTATTACATATACAGAAAACAATGCATGGGTTGATGTGTAAATGGTGTCATAAAGCCATTTATTTCATTCATACAATTCCATTAAGCTGCTTAATTGATATTCTTTATGTAACTGGTTGACGGTGTAATACATTATATTAATAATAATAATGTTAAATAGTCTTGTAATGAAACTCCACCCCTCTCAGCCTCTTCTACCTCCGTTAGGGCTGATTTCAAACAGTCGATGACGTAAGAAATGTCAATATTAACAGCAGCACTGATGCGTTTCATCACAGCACAGTCGGGTTTAAGTGTGCAGAACCTCTTTAATAAAGTTTTTATGTAGTAAACCATACGTCTGAGCGCCTTTGCAGGGTCGAAAATACCCTTTATTAGCTGCCATGTTGGTGCATTCAGTGGTTACAGCAGTCTACGTGATAAAACCAGCTGACTGATTCCATCTGCAGGGGTTTCATCATGATGTCAATCTCCTGAATGTGATGATCTCCTTTCCGTCTGTGATCTAAACGCCTCTCGTTTCCTCCAGCAGGCGGACGTAGGTGACGACGGCTCGCAGCCCACAGACCTGAAGGTGAAGACGGAGCCCGTTTGCAAGACGGAGCCGTCTTCGCCCGCGCCGTGCTCCGAGGACCAGACCGAGCCCGTCGACCTGTCGCTCAACAAACCCCGCTCCTCTTCTCTGCCCGCCTCGAGCAGCACCACGGTCAACCCCGCACCCAGCAGCATCATGACCCAGCCCAGCCTGTCGGCCACGCCCATCCCCTCTGCTGTACAGTCCATTGGCTCCATGGTAACTACAAATTCACACTCCGCCGTTGTTACGTCAACGCCGTTTAACGCGAGAGTGCTCGAGCATGCGATCACATTGCCCCTTCTCTTTCTCGCCCCTCCAGGTCCTCTCTCCGGGCTCCATCCTGGCCACTCAGGGCGCCGGGGGCCAGCAGATCCTCCACGTCATCCATACGATCCCCTCGGTGAGCATGCCCAGCAAGGTGGGCCAGCTCCAGACCATCCCTGTGGTGGTGCAGTCGCTGCCTGTTGTCTACACCACCGTGCCTACTGACAGCGTCGCCACAGCGGCCATCACAGTGCCGCTCATAGGCAGCGACGGGCGCTCAGAAGGATCTGGTGAGTAGAACAATGGAAACTTCCAGAACCATAATGGACGACAGGGGTTTAAACACTGGAAACCAGACAAATCTGCCAAACTCATGTTGCTGTGATTGGTCGTAGGTCATGTTTAGTTGCTGTGATTGGTCGTAGGTCACGTTTTATTGCTGTAATTGGTTGTTGGTCAAGTTTAGTTGCTGTGATTGGTTGTAGGTCACGTTGCGTTGCTGTGATTGGTCGTAGGTCATGTTTAGTTGCTGTGATTGGTCGTAGGTCACGTTTTAGTTGCTGTGATTGGTTGTAGGTCATGTTTAGTTGCTGTGATTGGTCGTAGGACACGTTTTTGTTGCTGTGATTGGTTGTAGGTCACGTTTAGTTGCTGTGATTGGTTGTAGGTCACGTTTAGTTGCTGTGATTGGTTGTAGGTCATGTTTTAGTTGCTGTGATTGGTTGTAGGTCATGTTTTAGTTGCTGTGATTGGTTGTAGGTCACGTTAGGTTGCTGTGATTGGTTGTAGGTCATGTTTAGTTGCTGTGATTGGTTGTAGGTCATGTTTAGTTGCTGTGATTGGTTGTAGGTCACGTTTAGTTGCTGTGATTGGTTGTAGGTCACGTTTAGTTGCTGTGATTGGTTGTAGGTCACGTTTAGTTGCTGTGATTGGTTGTAGGTCATGTTTAGTTGCTGTGATTGGTTGTAGGTCACGTTTAGTTGCTGTGATTGGTTGTAGGTCATGTTTAGTTGCTGTGATTGGTCGTAGGTCACGTTTAGTTGCTGTGATTGGTTGTAGGTCATGTTTTAGTTGCTGTGATTAGTTGTAGGTCACGTTTAGTTGCTGTGATTGGTTGTAGGTCATGTTTAGTTGCTGTGACTGCTTGTAGGTCATGTTTAGTTGCTGTGATTGGTTGTAGGTCACGTTTAGTTGCTGTGATTGGTTGTAGGTCATGTTTAGTTGCTGTGATTGGTTGTAGGTCATGTTTAGTTGCTGTGATTGGTTGTAGGTCACGTTTAGTTGCTGTGATTGGTTGTAGGTCATGTTTAGTTGCTGTGATTGGTTGTAGGTCATGTTTTAGTTGCTGTGATTGGTCGTAGGTCACGTTTGCTTGCTGTGATTGGTTGTAGGTCACGTTTAGTTGCTGTGATTGGTTGTAGGTCACGTTTTTGTTGCTGTGATTGGTTGTAGGTCATGTGTAGTTGCTGTGATTGGTTGTAGGTCACGTTTTTGTTGCTGTGATTGGTTGTAGGTCATGTTTAGTTGCTGTGATTGGTTGTAGGTCACGTTTTTGTTGCTGTGATTGGTTGTAGGTCATGTTTAGTTGCTGTGATTGGTTGTAGGTCATGTTTAGTTGCTGTGATTGGTTGTAGGTCATGTTTAGTTGCTGTGATTGGTTGTAGGTCATGTTTAGTTGCTGTGATTGGTTGTAGGTCATGTTTAGTTGATGCGATTGGTCGTAGGTCACGTTTTTGGTGCTTTGATTGGTTGAAGGTCATGTTTAGTTGCTGTGATTGGTCGTAGGTCATGTTTAGTTGCTGTGATTGGTTGTAGGTCACGTTTTTGTTGCTGTGATTGGTTGTAGGTCACGTTTTTGGTGCTTTGATTGGTTGTAGGACATGTTTAGTTGCTGGGATTGGTTGTAGTACGTAGTGAGCAAGCTGAGTTACTAAAAAGGACTTAAGTGTTTCCATATTCAACTCATATCGATGCAAAAGACCAGAGATAAAGACGTTTTTCCACCGTCACAACCATCGCAAACAACGTAAAAGACTTGAGAATGAACATGTAGACGACTCTTTATTTCAGACGTGGTAAGACAGCGACAGTCATAACAACAAAACAAACAGGGATCCAAGAAAGACGTGACTGAAAAGCTTAAATACAAACTAATCAGACGAGCGCAGGGCGCAGGGAGTCGAGCGGCGAGGAGAGACTCCGGGAACAGGAAGCGCCAACAAGGCCAATTTAGAGCAGGTGAGGAGGTTTCCAGGGAAAAACACAGCACGCGGAAAACAAACGCACCCTGACACGTCAAACACGCTCAATAACCATAAAACAGATTAGAGTCACAATAAAATAATAAACTGCATGAACACACGGAGACAGGAAGTCAAACAAGACATGGCTCAAGAGGAGAGTTTCAAAATAAAAGAGGTAACAAACGGGTTTTTGACACAAATCCCGTCCACTGTAAGAAGGTGTTACACACACTCTTCCTTTAATGTATTTGTGTTGAAACAGGACGTTGGGAGGGTGCATTGCACACATTTTGCACAAGGAAGCCAATTTAAGATGGTTGCTAGATTACTACACCTCCTCCCATCCTCTTCCATTTCATCCTTTCCTTCTGTCCGCGCGGTTCTGTCACTCCGTCATTTAGCTCTCAGAGGAGTGTGTCTCGGGGGAGACGGTGTGTGTGTGTGTGTTAGTGATACGTTAGACTTGCCGTCTGTGTGCGTGTATCACTCTGGAAGCGCTCCATATGTGCCAGGTGATTCGTTTTCCCACCTAAATGAGGAAACTCATGGAAATGTTGCAAAAAACAAAACGTTCTTTGCTGAACTGAGGTCTCTAGACGTCCCCTGAATGTGACCAGGAGCTCTTGTCGTGCTTTTTATGAGTAGGCAGAGTCACGCGGGGTTGCTGAGTGACTAATAATCTGTCATTTGTTAACTTGGCGAGTTTCTGCTCCACCCTTCTCCGATCCTCAGACGAAGCAGTGCGTGAAAAGGTGATCGATACAGAGAGAGATCACAATCAGGAGGCGATTCGCGTTAGGCAACGTCAAACGGACAGGTTAAAGGAGGCATAATCCATGAGTAAACACCGAGGGAGAAGCTCTACGTTTGTTCAGGCAAGCTGGCAAAACAGGCCTCCGCCCTTTTGACAAACGGCAGTAAAGTCCGTACGTAGAGGCAGCTCCGCTCACCTTGCTCTCTTATCCAAACCCCAGCGTGCCCTCGACTCAGGAATGTAAACGAGGAAGACAGAGACGTCCAGCACAATGTTTTCTTCTCCTGCATACCACAAGTTCTTGTGTCACTTTCTTCATTTTTATCTCTACACTACCACCAGGGTGTCCGCGCATCATTAAAATGTCTGAAATTCATGAAACATGGTATATGTAGGTCTTAAATACGTTACTCAAAGGTCTTAAATGTGTCGGGGCAGGACTATTTAAAGGTTGAATATGGAGAATGAGCAGCAGCACAGTCTCTGTTTGTGTGTGTGTGGGACCCCTGGGCAACTGTGGAAGAGTGGGTCGTCCTCCATCTGAGAGATCCGCCGTTCGATCCCCAACTCTTCCGGTCCACATGTCGAAGTGTCCTTGGGCAAGAGCCCCGAATTGCTCCTTGTGTTGCGCATGGGTGTGTATGGTCGTGTATGGGTGTGAATGGTTAGATTAGATGGTCTGTAGATGTCCACTGTCATCAGTGTGAATGTGACAAACACTGTGAAAGCGCCTTAAGTAGTCAGAAGACTAGGAAGGCGCTCTATAGGTACAAGTCCATTTACCCCTGGAGTTACCCAGAGTGCAGCAGGAGAGCCCTGTTAGAGGACACGCTAGTTGAGATCTGGAGGCGTAAAAACAAAGATGGAGTTGGTTTCAAAGTGAACGCCACAGCTGCCGTGTGGGAGCTTCAGGTTCAAACCCAACGACCGCAGTGAACCACTTCACCTGAGCGAGACGCTGTGACACTTTTGTTTAAAACAGGAGCAACTAAACACCAATGTGTTAAAACAGACAGAGTTCATTTGATTTATCGTTTTTGGTTGTTTTGTTTATTAATTTTAAATATTTCAAATGTCTTGGAGTTCTAGTATTAACCTTTATTGATCTTTGAAAGGGTGCACTCACATTATTATGCCATTATCATTATATCAGCGGCAATATTATCGCTTCTCACAATCATTTAAAATAACAAAATTTGTCATGGTGACCGGCCTGGCTACGTTAGCGCCTGCCATCCACGCTACACCGGTGCTGCCGTGTGTGAACGCAGCTGAGCCCGTACGTGTGTTTTAGTCTGGACGGGCAGAACCGGTGACGTTTGGAGACGATTACGCAGACACGCACGTCAGTCAGTCTTCTCCGTTAGGGCGGCTGACAGACCTGACTCGCTCGCTGTATTTGCTTTGCACCGACTCCAAATCTGTGTTTTTTCCACCGCCCTTAGGACTTCATACTCTTTCAGTAACATCTCGTCTAATTTCTCCCCCACTTCACGTCTGATTCCTGCTGGAAAATGTCTGATTGTGTCCTTTTTTGGTGGAAGTCATTCCACTGCTAACTAAGTAACTTGTAGCTACATGCTAACGTCAGGGAAAGCTGTACTCTTGGTCGCCCATGTGTCCTTTTTTGGATGAAGTCATTCCACTGCTAACTAAGTAACTTGTAGCTACATGCTAACGTCAGGGAAAGCTGTACTCTTGGTCGCCCATGTGTCCTTTTTTGGATGAAGTCATTCCACTGCTAACTAAGTAACTTGTAGCTACATGCTAACGTCAGGGAAAGCTGTACTCTTGGTCGCACATGTGTCCTTTTTTGGATGAAGTCTTTCCACTGCTAACTAAATGACTTGTAGCTAGATGCTAACGTCAGGGAGAGCCGCACTCCTGGTCGCCCAAATGTCTGATTGTGTCCTTTTTTGGTTTAGAAGCCTTTAATCGGTCGGTTTCTCGCTGTAAAAGTGCCTCTAGATAAACAAGCAGGAGACGGCTGACATTCATGTGGGAGGAAGAAGAAGAAGGAGGAGGAGGAGGAGGAGGAGGAGGAGGAGGAGGAGGAGGAGGAGGAGGAGGAGGAGAGGGGGGCTGGATAGGTAGACGGAGGAAGGGAGTGAGACGTGGAGGATGAGGAGGGAAAGGGTGCCGGGGTCGAGGGGCTGGTTTCGCCTTTTGAAAAAGGAAAAGCCGCAGCGGTGGAGCGGTGGAGCAGTGGAGGGGTGGAGGGGTGGAGGGGGCGGCTTAATTGTCTCCAGAGACAAAGAGCACTTCTTTTTGGTGTGTGTGACCCTCTCCGCACCAACACTCCACCCAAATTCCTTGCGTCACCCCTCCAACCATCCCCACCCCTCCTCGCCCGGGTTGGACTTTGAACAGTGCGGCGGCCGCATTCCTGCAGATAGACGGGGAGGGGAGGAAACGGGAGGGGAGCACTTTTGTTTTCATTCATTAACCATCACAGTCGCAGGTTTGAACGCACAGATTGTTCCTTCTCCGCTCGCTTTCCGCTTTGTTTAATGTGGTTTCTGACGAGCGGCAGCGCCCGGGAAGTTTTCAGATTGGGAAGACGTCTAACTAAATAACTCAATATGGATGATGTCATATCCTTTGATCAATAACTGTAATAATTACAGTTAATCATCATCCTGTTGATCATGTCCCTGACTTCAGACTCAACAAACACTGTCAGGAATCAGTAAACGACAAGCGACACCGTAGAAGTACGAGGTAAAGCCCGACGAGGCGTACGCGATCTGGGATTACCGGACAACGGCCCCTCGAACGGGAACTATCCCGCGCAAAAATGAAGAGCATTCATAGTGGTTAGCACTGTCGCCTCACAGCAAGAAGGTTCCAGGTTCAAATCCCAGCTGGGGCCCTTCTGTGTGGAGTTTGCATGTTCTCCCCGTGTCTGCGTGGGTTTTCTCCGGGTTCTCCGGTTTCCTCCCACAGTCCAAAGACGTGCAGGTGTTCGGTTCATTGTTGACTCTAAATCACCCGTAGGTGTGAATGGTTGTCTGTCTCTGTTCGTCTCTATGTGTCCTGTGATAGACTGGCGTCCTGTCCAGGGTGGACCCCGCCTCACGCCCGATGTCAGCTGGGATCGGCTCCAGCCCCCCACGACCCCGACAGGGACAAGAGGCTGAAAATGAATGAATGAATGATAATAACTCTGTTTCACTAGTAACGCCTGGAACAATCCTTACGCCGCCTTCTCAATTCATGGATTAGTTTCATCCACAAAACGTCAGAAAACAAGTAAAAAATGTGGATTTCCCTCTTTAGCGTTGATCTTCAGCGCCATAGAAACGGGATCGTAGCCTGAAGCTCCGCCCTCTTGTCCGCATATTGTCACGTACAAGTCTGCAACCTCTTTGTTCCTACCCTCACCTGTGGTCATGAAAGCTGGGTCAGGACCCAAAGAACCAGGTCCAGGTCCAAGCGTGTGAAATGTGTTTTCTCAGGAGGGGGTCTGGAGTCTCCCTTAGAGAGAGGGGGAGAAGTTCAGCATCCGTGAGGAACTCGGAGTAGAGCCGCTGCTCCTTTGCGTTGAAAGGAGCCAGTTGAGGTGGTTCAGGATCATCTGGTAAGGATGAACCCTGGGCGCCTCCCTAGGGAGGTGTTCCAGGCACGTCCAGCTGGGAGGAGGCCTCAGGGAAGACCCAGGACCAGGTGGAGAGATTAGATCTCCACACTGGCCTGGGAACGCCTCAGGATCCCCCAGTTAGAGCTGGTTAATGTGGCCCGGGAAAGGGAAGTTTGGTGTCCCCTGCTGAGACCTGACCGCGGATCAGAGGCTGAAGATGAGATGAGATGAGACAAGTCTGCAATCCAACGGGTGGCGTCACGGTGGCTACGTCCATCTCTCATGAAACTTTACAACCACAGACTAGAGACCTGGAGCGTTCAGAGGACGGAGGGATTTCACCAAGAGATTCACAATTTTAGTCATTTTGCATCTTTTTGTGGTGGTTTTGCATCTATTTTTAGTCATTTAGCATCTTTTTGTGGTGGTTTTGCATCTATTTTTACTCATTTAGCATCTTTTTGTGGTGGTTTTGCATCTATTTTTAGTCATTTAGCATCTTTTTGTGGTGGTTTTGCATCTATTTTTAGTCATTTTTCATCTTTTTGTGTTGGTTTTGCATCTATTTTTAGTCATTTTGCATCTTTTTGTGGTGGTTTTGCATCTATTTTTAGTCATTTAGCATCTTTTTGTGTTGGTTTTGCATCTATTTTTAGTCATTTAGCATCTTTTTGTGTTGGTTTTGCATCTATTTTTAGTCATTTTGCATCTTTTTGTGATGGTTTTGAATCTATTTTTAGTCATTTTGCATTTTTTTGTGGTGGTTTTGCATCTGTTGATCATTTCTGCACTGGCTGCAAATCTCTGTAACAAATGGTATCGACCCAAAAACTGCTGCGACAACTTATGAGACATGAGAGAGAATGTGAGTCATGAACTCACAGCGTCTTATACCAAACCCTCAAACACTCAGATCTACATCTGCTGTGACCTGCTGTCCCGTAACCCTGGTGACCACGCGGCTCCGTATCTTCAGGGACCTGAACTTAAAGCCTCCCTGAATGTGTTCGTAGTCATACGTATATAAAAAACTTGGAGCAGCAGAGTCTTCCGATCGCCTCCAGAGGTTTGTCTTTCTCTTAATTGCTAATTAGCGTCGTCTGAATATGCGGAATATTTCCCACGAACATCTGTTCACGTTGGCGTCCTCCAGCTTTCGACATAGAAAGAAAGACAGGAAGAGGTTTTTCTGAGAGAGATGGAGAAAAGAGGGGGCGCGCATGAGGTACGGCCACAAAATGTGTGTGAGCCACCTCTCCTAAACACCTGACACACACGCACACACGCACTCACGCGCACGCACGCACGCACACACACACACACACGCGGAGAACAAAGCTTTGTCTTGCTAAGTTGCTCAGCATCTCTGTTAAGACGTTATTAACCCCCTGCTGTTTTCTTCTGTTTCTGTCCACCCCCCCCTCTCTCCCTCCACCCCCCCCCCCCCCATCCTGTCGTCTCTCTCTCTCCTTCCACCCCCCCACCCCCCACCCGTTCCCTCCATCCCGTCCTCTACGCAGTCCGCATTAAG
>NC_139839.1:4366401-4496401 GCF_963691815.1 Echiichthys vipera
GCCGCCAGTCGCAGCGCGGAAATAGTCCCGCAGGTTTGTGATGCTGGGATCTACCTATCATCAATCCATCTATCTATCTATCTATCTAGCTAGATATCTTTCTATACATACAAAATAGTTTGTTTTGGTTCTTTCTTTCTCGTTTCTAACCGTTTCTGTCTTTCCTTTCGAAGGGTTTTAAACCTGTACATCCATAATTTCCGACGCGGAGAAACGTTTGCCAGTCTGTTTCCTGCACACGCCCAGTGTACGCAAACGGTCACGTCATGTGTGCTTTCAGGCGTGGGCGGACATTAGTTCTGATACGGAGTTAAACGTCCTTTTTCTGAGCAGTTTGCATTAAAAAAAAAAAACTAGCTTTTTTTGCTGCTAGCATCTTTGCAGAAAGGTCACATTTCACTGTGCTGGGAATTCTGGGAAATGTAATAATAATAATAATAACTTGGACTTATATAGCGCCTTTCATGGTACCCAAGGTCGCTTAACGGGGGGGGGGGTTAGAGGTCAAATGACTTTGTGAAAAGAAATGTTTTTGAACGTAGGCAGGGACGGGCGGAGCAGACATGGAGTGGTCGGCTGTTCCAGAGTGTGGGAGCGTTGTTTGGGAAGCCCGGTTCCCAAAAGTTCGCAACCTGGTGCAGGGGGGTGGGGGTCAGCAGGTCCCTGTCAGAGGTCCGCAGGGACCGTGACTGAGTGTAGGGGTGGAGGAGATCTGTGAGGTGTTGTGGTGAGATTTGTGGGTGAGCAGGAGGATCTTGTAGGCGATGCGTGACTTGACTGGCAGCCCGTGGAAATAACCGACTGAAGTAAGATGCGTTTTTGCTTCCTCCTCCCTTAACTCTCCTCCTTGTTGTCTCCCCCAGGGGAGAAGCCGTACCACTGCACCTGGGAGGGCTGCACCTGGCGCTTCGCCCGCTCCGACGAGCTCACCCGACATTTCCGCAAGCACACCGGAATCAAACCTTTCCGCTGCACCGAGTGCGACCGCTCCTTCTCCCGGTCCGACCACCTCTCCCTGCACCGCCGCCGCCACGTCATGATGTGACCTCCTTCTCCTCCCCTCCCCCTCGGCCCTCACAGCACATCTTGTACCAGTGCGCCCACACGTCGGGATCAGCAGATTAAAAAAAAAAGACCTCCTTCTTCTTCTTCCTCCTCCTCTTCATCATGTTGAAACCACAGGATTATCAGTGCGTATGCGTTTCAACACATCGTCTTCATCATCACCGCCGTCCACCCCAAAATAACCCCCTCCGACCGAGAAGGGATGGACTGAAGGTCGTCCGTCCATCCATCCATGAGCATCCATCCAGAGGACAGGAGGAAGAGGAGCAGTGACGTGTGTGTGTGTGTGTGTCATAACCGAACTGAAACCAGAGGAGCGCTGTCACTTCAGCTGCCCGGACACTATTCAATCTGTACATATCCAGAGTTGGGAAGTCATGTGCATCCAAGACAACACTTTTTTGGAAACAAAGGCCTCAAATGATCCCGTTTTTTTCCCAGGAACCTTCTTCAAGAACTTTCTTTTCGAACCGTTTTGACTTGAGGAACTGCGGCGGAGACATCGATCTGAATCGAGAGCTATGTGATCAAAGAACAGCTGAACGAGACTGCAAACGTTTGATACTCGGTCGGTGCTATGGACACATTTCGGTTGGTACCAAAAAAGTATTAAAATTCATAATCCCCTGCTTTTGATCCTCGGTCCAAACAAGAAAGTCCCTGCTCTTTGGGGGGGGGGGGGGGGGGGGGGGGGTGCTCTCTCGTCTCAAACAAAATACATTTGGGTTTATTCGCCAGATATTTTGAAATGTGCAGAAAGATCCTCTGAAGGTCCTGGTACTGTTTTATACAAAAGAGCCAAAAAAACAGTTTGTACAGAAGCTGTGAAAGGCTGCGTTTGCAATATATATATTTTTTAATGCTGTTGGTTATCTTGAGAAAATAAAATCATACTTAACTCCTAATTATCACAAGCAAACGACAAATAATTTCCTTTATTCTCCTTTAAACGTATATTTTATGCAGACGTAAGACCCTTTCAAAATACTATGGCGGAACCAAACAAAGAACGACGGACATAAATGAAGGTGTCATCTTCGTAGAGGAGTAGGTAGACGGCCTTTGCTTCGATATGAAAGAGATAAAATTAGTTTGAAACGTGATGGGGAACGCAGCAGTGCAGCGTTGCCGAAACACGAGGCTTGGGCCAGGAAATAGTACTTTGAAAGGGTGTTAGGACGCGACTTAAAGAGCAGAGAGAGGACGTTTCAATGGAAAGGCGCTCCGATACTTAGCTTCCTTTTTTAGTGATTTGAAAACAAGAAGTTAAAGACTTGCGGGACCTTTAATACTTGCGTTCTTGACAAAAATGCGCGGCCTACAGAGATAAAAAAGCAGCGAGCGATGTGCTTCATTGAAAACAATTACTAAAAGAAACTTTATTTGATTGTATGTCGATAAAAATTAGCAACATAAATGAAGGTGTCATCTTCGTAAAGGAGTAGGTAGACGGCCAAACCTGTGAACCTTTGCTTCGATATGAAAGAGATAAAATTACAATTTAGTTTGAAACTCGAAGGGGAACGCAGCACTACAGCGCTGTCGAAACACGAGACTTGGGCCAGGAAATAGTACTTTGAAAGGGCGTTAGGACGCGACTTAAAGAGCAGACGAGGACGTTTACGTCCATGAGTGCCTGGTGTCTGCGGTCTGCGTTACGACGCGACTTAAAGAGCAGATGGAAGTTCAAACGTCCCAAATCGAGGTGACAGTCTTGGTGGAGTTAGCGGAAGAATACATGCGTGATTGCATGCAGATTTCAAATTAAAAGCATGTACAAAAACATACATAAAATAAGATAATTTGGATTGTGTTCACAATAAGTAAAAAGATGTCAGGTTGTCCTCGTCCACCGTTGAACATGTCCCCAGTACATGTACAGTACATATATGTCCAGTAAGATGCCAGTTTATCGTCAGTGAGTGAAACATTTGCGTTGAGGACAACAAAAGAACATAAAATCAAACATTTTTACCAAATCAGATTCAGTCACGTCAGCATTATCTCATTTATCTTATAATAGAGGAGACAGATTTTATTTTCTCAAGATCCCAAGATCAAGATAACTGCGAACACGTCCGTTCTCGGCTTCTGTACATTTTGCGATCACAACTTTTTGGTTAAATAATTTCATTGCCCTTCAAAGTAAAAGCTTCCCGGTGTGTGAGCTTTTTTCCACAGCAGCTGAAGTGACGTCAAACTTTATTTTTGCCCCCCCCCCCTCTCTCCCCTGGTACAGGGAGCTACAAGACTGTGAACTTTATAAAGATTCATTTCTTTTCATTGTATCAATCACATTATTGTCATTTGCGTGCCCCCCCCCCCTCCCCACCCCACACACACCTTTCTGATTGTTCTTCGATAACAGTATTTGCTTTTTATGCGTCGTTGTTGCTGTTGTCTTATGAGATAAGGCCTTTTTCTCCTTCTTTACGCCAGGTTTGGCACTCTTAACATCCTCTTTTCTTTTGTTTTTTAAAGGCACAGATCCTTTTGTTGTGTTCTGAGGCTGTGAAAAAAGACAATAGGAGACACAAATAGTTTGAGATTACAAGTTAAACTCTCGCGCAGGGAATAAGGGGGAGCTTTTTCTGAGTGTGTGTGTTTTTTGCGTGCGTTGTTCGTGTGTCTGTGGGTGAGTGTGCATGTTTTGAGACAAACTAATAATCAGAATTTAAGATTTTTACGAGTGTGTGTTCCGGGCACTTGTTCTTTTACCTCTTGCCCGTTGAGCCTTAATAACTGAAGTCAATCTGAAAAGGGCGAAACCAGAACCACTGACAGAGGACGTTTATGTCCATGAGTGCCTCATGTGTGCGGCATTTCTCGTTGCTTTCAATGGAAAGGACGCTCCGATACTTCGCATGCTTTTTTAAGTGATTTGAAACCAAGAAGTTAAAGACTTGCAGGACCTTTTAAAATGTTTCGTTTGTGAGTTTTTCCAACATTCGGGGTGCGTTCCTGCCAAAATGCACGGCACACAGAGATAAAAAAGCAGCGAGCGATGTGCTTTATTGAAAACAATTACTAAAAGAAACTTTAATTTAATAGAATAAACTTAATTTAGTTATACGTTGATAAAAATTGGCAACATAAATGAAGGTGTCATCTGCGTAAAGGAGTAGGTAGACGGCCAAACCTGAGAACCTTTGTTTCGATATGAAAGAGATAAAATTTAGTTTTGAAACTTTGATGGGGAACGCAGCACTGCAGCGCTGTAGAAACACCGGGCTTGGGCCCGGAAATAGTACTTTGAAAGGGCGTTAGGACGCGACTTAAAGAGCAGACGGAAGTTCAAACCTCCCAAATACTAAAAGAAACTTTAATTTAATAGAATAAAACTTAATTTAGTTATATGTCGAGAAAAATTGGCAACATAAATGACGGTGTCATCTGCGTAAAGGAGTAGGTAGAAACACATTGCCTGCCATATCTTAGTTTGAAGATAGAAGACAAAAATCATGCAACGTTAAAGAAGTTATTCACGCTTAGCTGACGGAAAATGTGGTCGTAATTATTGAGCACCTTATTTCAAACACAGGTATTTTATCCAACGATGTAAACGCCGTTTGCAACGGTTTCATGGACTTACAGCATCTGTCGGTGGTTCTGTGAGAAACCAGGCACTGTGTCGGGCTGTCAGGGTCCGTAGTGCCTGCGATTTAAACCACGGGGGAAACTAAGCGCTCTCCTCACTAGCATTTCTACCTGGGTCGGGGTCAAGTCTCTTTCAACTGGACTTAAAAGAACTCAGTTGCCGACACGACTCCTCTTATATCAAACTGTTCAACAGTTGGAACAGAGTTGCACCCCTAACCCTGCCCTCTAACCTTCGGCGTCCATGTCTTAAAGTGGGCTGTTTTTCAGCTCCTGTTCTGGGCTGAACTTGATTATGCAACATAACGTAGACCTCGCTCCAAGCGCTCTTCTAGCACTAGCTGGTAGTTGTACCGTATAACAAGAACCTTTAAATAAAAAGGATGCATAGATGCCGATCGCTGAACGAAGACCACCTCTGAAGAGAAGTTGTGAATGTGGAGGAACTCAGACTTGTGTCTTAATCAAGAGTGCGATAAACAGGACACGGTTTTCACAATCCCGAAGAACCCCTTTGCAAACAAAAAGGGCAGAAAATACACTTCGCAACTCTGTTCTCCTCATCCAGACTGTTCTCGTTCATGGTCCGTATGATATCGTACAAAAGGTAAAGCACAAAAATGTGTGTGTCAGCAGAATGACCCCCATGCTCCGCCTCCACATACCCCAAGACCATCTGGGAATGACAACTTCACCAGTCCTCCAAGAATGGTCCAGCATCACCCTCAGGTGCACTCGTTCACTCAGCAGGGACCAATGACTTAAATGTCTAGAAATCCCTGTGCCCATGCTCCGTCAACTCCAAGGCCTGACCGCTTCACATATGACCCCTTTGTCCAGCCTTCTGGTCCCAGCAAGACAGCCACTGACCCTTTCTCTTTGAGCCCTATGCCTGACCTCCCGGTGTCCCACGTCCACATGACAACTATGGTCAGCCTTCAAACTATCCTATCCCACCCTCAGACCCATACTTACAGGGTCCTTCCACTCCTCGCCCCAGTGGGATGAATCAGTTCCCTCACCCTGGACAGAGGATGTCACCTTGACTGAGTCATTTTGAAGTCTAACCCTAACCGTCACCTTTTGTTGCTTAAACATAACGCAACGTGGCCGCCGCGATCCACTTCTGATGTCATATTTTTTGTGCATTCCTATTCGTACGATATCCTACGAACCTGTCAACGAGAATGCGTCGCCTCGTCGGCCAATCCGGGGTACCTGTTGTTGTCGTCATTTCAAAAGCTAGTTAGCGAGAGCAACATGTGATGCACCTGACCTTTCACGGTATGATAACGGAGATGGACGCGCGGGCTTCACGTGAGCTGTGTGCGGGCTTCACGTGAGCTGTGTGCGGGCTTCACCTGAGCTGCGCGCGGGCTTCACCTGAGCTGCGCGCGGGCTTCACGCGAGCTGCGCGCGGGCTTGATGTGAGCTGCGTGCGGGCTTCACCTGAGCTGCGTGCGGGGCTTGATGTGAGCTGTGCACAGGCTTCACTTCACGTGAGCTGCGCGCTGGCTTCACGTGAGCTGCACTCGGGCTTCACGTGAGCTTCATGTGAGCTGCGTGGGGGCTTCACGCGAGCTGCGCGCGGGCTTCACGTGAGCTGCGCACAGGCTTCACGTGAGCTGTGCGCGGGCTTCACGAGAGCTGCGTGCACACCACAAACAGAGCAAATTGTTGTTTGGTCCGTACACTGCAAAAAAAAAAGAATATCTGTCTTAGCAAAGTCACTGAATAACTTAGAATCTCACTTGTTTGGAGGGATTTTGTTTGGTTTTTTCGCGGTGCAAAGCAAAGATGCAATTTCCCCATTTCTCCGAACGTCCCCCTCTGCTTCAACAACAACAACAAAAAAAACATAGTTACTAAGCACATCTTTCTAGAAGAGTATATGCATTTGATTGCAAATTTCTTTCTTTTGTAAACTGTTGATAAAGACATTAAGGACAATGACAAATAATTAAGATAAATCCATGTACATAAATGTATATAATCAAAAAGTGCAGAGTAAATGTAACGGGTGAATTTCTATTTTTAACACTGACTAGATAATGTGAAAAAACCTCTTTTGCTTTCTTCTTCCTCTGTTGGTTTGATGGAAAGTGTTTCATCGCGTGTTGTTTCTTTTCAGACGTTTGTTTCGTAGTTTCTTAAAAGACAAAAAAAGACTTGGTCCCACTTGTGTTGTGCACTCTTTGTTGCATGGAGAGTAGCCTTCTTGTTTTCATATAGTGACGTTGGTGAGCATGTCGGTGTGTGTGAGACTGTGGGGTTCAAAAACACATTAATTAGGGATCCGTTTATTATTCAAACAGAGCTCATTCAAAAAGAAAAACAACTAAAAAGAGTCAGTGAAATGTGAGATTTAGTTTTACACTCGGAAAAACTTCAGGGCTAAAAAATATTTATACGTTTTTGATTCATTTTTTCCCCCAGATTCAGTTTTATATATTAAAAAGTCGTAAATACAAACATATCCAATAGGGTTGGGTGAGCAACCGATGACTGCGGTGAGTTCACTGCACTAATAAAACTAAATAAACTCACAAACTGTCAAGGAAAGAAAAATACAACCATATGTTTCTCTGTTTTAACGAACTAGGACGTTAGCTTAACGACGTTAGCTCATTAGCTCGTTAGCTCATCACTTCATTCAAACTGGATAGAAATTAAATTAAATAAAGCTCCTCAAACACGTCTTAGTTCATCTTTACGCTATTCAAACAATCACCAACTCTGGTTTTGGTTGAATTAAATCTGAAATTGAGCGAGTAAGACGTGAAAAGATGCCGACAGGACGCAAAGTGGGGGCTCGTCCTCCTGAAACTTGTGTAATTCTGGCGCAAAATCATCCCATGGTCTTTTTCGGCACTTACATACATCAAATATGCCATCAAGACAGTTTTTTTCAAGTTACAACTATTAACAGTCGGACGTGGCTAACAGTGATTAGCTCGGGGCAGCACGGTGAAAGCATTCAAAGGTCTTTTTTAACCACTAATGCTGCTGAAAATAACAGCAAACCTCTGCAGCAGCATGAGAAGAGTCCCTACACACAAAACAAAGCAGCAACAACGTAATAAGTGAAGCCAGAGTTTATTAAAGAGTTTTTTAAAGACTTACCTGTGGCCCCTGTACCAGCTCCTCTCATAGTAAAGTCCATTACAGTGGATTACCAGAGTCAGTGTTTGATTTGTTTCTTATAAAATGTCCCAACGTGGTGAAAAAAGTCTTTAAATGTTAAAAACATTCAGTTTAAAGTGAAATCAAACAGAGAAAATCAGAGATTTCCAGGTTTCAGAGGCTGAAAACAACTTTTTCTGATGAAAACTAAAAAAAAAAACGACTTCATGGATGAATTCATGTGATTTTATATAAACAAAAATAACATTAAATCAGTTAAAGGATCCAAACGTGACCAGAGAAAGTGTTTGAATGTATGCGGGGTTTCTGCAGCTTTAACTAAAGTCACATTCAAACACTTTCCAAACATTTCCAGGTGCATTTCCAGACTTTTCCACATCAAAACCAAAGGAAGGAGCCCATTGCTGCTTTGTTGTGTGTGTAGGGACTCTTCTCATGCTGCTGCAGAGGTTTGCTGTTATTTTCAGCAGCATTAGTGGTTAAAAAAGACCTTTGAATGCCTTCACCGTGCTGCCCCGAGCTAATCACTGTTAGCCACGTCCGGCTGTTAGCGTCTCTCCTGGATTTCTCTGTAAATAGTTGTTAAACGGAAAAAACTGTCGGATTATTTGACGTAAACAAGTGCCGAAAAGACCACAGGATGGATTTGCGATTGAATTACGCTTTAATTAGATAAATTAAATTATATCTACAGCGATAACTGTTAAATTCGTCCAATCTCCCAACCCGTCATCCATTTTGTTTCAATACAAGAAACAGGAAGTGACCCGTAGTCGCCGACAGAGATACCGTTTTTTGCACAACTAAAACGTGCCAAGTTTGACACAGAATGTCCCAAATGTGAATTCAGTGGATCCCCTTACTCTTAGGAACGTTTACCCCACATAGCACACGTGTGTGTCATTATGTACCTGAAAATGCTAATGGCCCACGGCTTTACAAGCACACTGATCCGCTCCGTTGAGCGTTACAGCAGCTGAGTTGTTATCGTCTCCAGTTCCACACCGAGGAGCGTCACTTCTTACGCCTCGGAGCCTGCGGACCACCACCCGGACTAACGCGTCGTGTTGCAGGGAGACTGACTGATGCATGTGTTTGTGTTCTTCCTGCTTCCTGTTTTGTTTTTCGTGTGCAAGTTTCCCCGTCTGTATTCTTCTAAATATTCAGTTCGTGTATAAAAGCAGGAATCTGTGAACAGAAGGTGACAGGAGTTTATCCCCGCTGAGACCTGGACGGGGTAGAGTCCGCGTCCGAGGGTGACGTCACTGACGTGCGAGTGCCTCGACTCACTTCCTCTGCAAATCAGAAACTTTAGGTATTTTCTATTGAATGCAGTAACTTATGGGCCAGTACTATATTTACTCAAGTGCAATGCAGTTATCATTATAATAATACGATTATTAATAATATTTTTCCTTTTTTTTGTATTTGTACAGAACAAATGTGTAAAGATCAGTGAGGAAAACGTGAGCTTTTTGATACTGTGACTCATAGTGTTTCAAAGTCGGTTTCTCCCTGTACAGTTGTGATTATTTCCCCTTCTTCTTTTATAGAATAAAAAATGTTTTTGGTGCAATTTAAACCCTGTTATCTCCGTGTTGTTTGTTACATTTTTGGGGGGGATGCTCATTCTCTGTTCATACATACTCCTGTAAAGTCATTTATACTCAGGGTGTGCTCCCCCTGTGCGTCCGTACCGCGCCCAAACAGGTTTCACAGCTAAAGTCTGGTTCCTTTGACCAGTGTGAGTGCAACCGTACCGCGCCTAGGAGCGGCACGCTTGCCGTCCACGGTCGTTTGGGAGAGGTGGGCTATAGTAAAGCACGTTTGCACGTGTACGAGCACGAGCGTGCGCACGTGTACGAGCATGAGGCATACGGCGACTGTGTGATGTTTGAATGAATGTAAGGGCGCACTCACACTGTCCATCCGTACCGCGCTCAAACAGGTTTTACGGCTAAAGCATAGTTTGTTTGACCAGTGTGACCAGAGTGCAACCGTACCGCGTTTTGTAGAGCGCGTTTGCACATGTACGAGAATGAGCGTGCGCACGTGTACGAGCACGAGGCCTACGGCGGTTCTGAGGTCATTTCCTGTGCGCCTGTTGGGACGTAGAAAAAAGAAGGAGGGACCATGCGCGGACATTTCAAACAATGGCGGTGAAAGGTTCACGTTGGTGTGATGCGGAGGTGGAGTGTTTACTGCAGATTTGGTCGATGAAAAGATTCAAAAACAGTCGACAAGACGCACAAAAACTCTGAGGTCTACGGAAAGATCTGGAAACAAAGCCACGCATCGCCATGACGTCATCAATGCGTGTGACGTGTTACGGCGTGATGACGTATAGGCAGCAAGAAGCATTCTCCGAGGCCCAGGTAGTGTGAGTACAAACGGGCCTGGAGGGGGGGACAAGGACCCTATAGCACGGGGCACGGGACGGGCGCACAGTGGGAGGGCGGCCTAAATACAGTAGTGTAGAGCGTTAAAATCCACGCAGTGAGGAGGATTAGGGTGGTGCACGGGTCCCAAAACACAGGACTAACAGTACCAAGTACGAAGCCAAACCACGACCTTAAAGGTTGAACGTGTAGAATGAGCAGATGAGCGCCATCTAGTGTCTCAAGATCATAGTCACAACAACAAAAAATAAGTCTAGCAGTCGGGTTGCCAGGTTTCGCACATTTAAAGTTCTTCAAATATATATATACATATATATATATATATATATTTAAATAATAATATTTCTACACAGAATTTTCATTTAGTAAATTTCATGTTTATTTACACTCTTCAGACTCTGAGTGTGAAATGGTTAGAAGTACATAAAGCAGTGATGAAGTACTGAATGTACAGATAGTCGGACACAATACACCTGCAGGTTGAGCTGTTCTCCACAAGGGGGAGCACTGGGACAGAGAATGGGAGGAAAACTGAAGGAGCGAGAGCCACAAACATCCAAAGAGAGTTAGAAGAGGCAAAGCCAGCAGAGGAGCAGTGGGGTCGTGGTAGTTCAAATATAATAGTAACAAATAAGAGGTGAATCGGACCCATGATCGGCGTGGACGCTCGGGTGGAGGGTGGCTGACGTAGATCCTTCGAGACGCAAGTGTCTGACTGAGAACGCTGAGATCGAGCCGGGTTAATAAATACAAATCATGAGCAAAGTCATAAAAATCTCTCGTTGGCTCTGAAGGAAACTCTTGTTGAGGTTTGCTCTTAATGTGTTTATTAGCCTGCTGCGGTCACGACCGCGCCAATCATTAACACGGCGTCAGTCGCTCACACCGACACAAACCACATTAATGCATCAAAGAACAGAACTTTGCTGCTTCCTTGTGATGAATCAGAACTGAATCATTTTGGAAAGCCTTCCACACAGAGGACTACTGGTTAGAAAGGAGTCTTAGGACGCCCTCCCACTGTGCCTCCGTCCCGTGCCCCGTGCTTTAGGGTCCTTGTCCCCCCCTCCAGGCCCGTTTGTACTCACACTACCTGGGCCTCGGTGAATGCTTCTTGCTGCCTATACGTCATCACGCCGTAACACGTCACACGCATTGATGACGTCATGGCGATGCGTGGCTTTGTTTCCAGATCTTTCCGTAGACCTCAGAGTTTTTGTGCGTCTTGTCGACTGTTTTTGAATGTTTTCATCGACCAAATCTGCAGTAAACACTCCACCTCCGCATCACACCAACGTGAACCTTTCACCGCCATTGTTTGAAATGTCCGCGCATGGTCCCTCTATTCTATTCTATGTCCCAACAGGCGCACAGGAAATGACCTCAGAACCGCTGTAGGCCTTGTGCTCGTACACTTGAGCGCGCTCGTGCTCGTACACGTGCAAACGTGCTTTACTAAAGCCCACCTCTCCCAAACGGGCCGTGGACGGCAAGCGTGCCGCTCCTAGACGCGGTACGGTTGCACTCACACTGGTCAAAGGAACCAGACTTTAGCCGTGGAACGTGCTGGGGAACGGTACGGATGGACAGTGTGAGTGCGCCCTTACCCTCCCACTCAGCGTCAGAGGTACAACGCAGCTTTTCCATGACTGTAGCCGACACGGAGGTTACAAAGGCGACGTCAGCGGCGGCTCGTCAGTCACGGCTGTCACGGATGGACAGTGTGAGTGCGCCCTTAGTGCACGTATTCTTTGTGCGACATTGGGAACATAAGGTCAAACAAGGACGATCAGACAGTGAAGAGCCTCTGATGAACCTGTGTCTCTCATAAAGGAAGTCTAGAAAGCTGCTCTGAGCTTTAAAGAGCCGAAGGTCTCAGCTCTGAGTCTGAGCTGAAAACCTCCTCCAGACCAGGTTTGGTAGAAAGCATCAGTAACCATGGTGATACAGCGACGCTTAAAGAGAGCGAATGACCCAGGCTTTGAGAGCTAACTCACAGATCCAGCGTCGTAGTTCGCCCATCTGCAGGCACAAACATCCGTCTGTCGGTGTTTTGCCCGAGGCTTTTATTTTTGTAACTGACCTTGAAATGTTTGCTCTTTCGGATGCTTAGTGTTTTTAACGTTTGTGCTACGCCGGCGCCCGTCTTTGCCAGATCACTCCTGTAAAAGAGATTCGTCATGTCAGTGAGTCTTTCCCTGCTTAAATAACATAAATACATGATTGTCTTCTGTAGGAGCAAATAAATGCTGTGTCGACAAAGCGCGAGGCAAAATAACAACGTCATCCAGTCGACGCTGTTGGACATATGTTCTGACACTGTTCCCTTGTGCGCTGCCAAACCTGTCGCTGGATAACAGAGCTAACAAAACATCCAGGCAGCACCGTAACCACTGACATGTTCCAACACACTCCAGAGAACATCACTTGACATGTTCGGGAGGAAATTCCTTCCTCATCGTCTCACAGACGACGGTAAAAGTACGAGCGGAGAATAGAAGTGGAACGACACGATCTCTCTGAGTCAAAGTGCCTTTGAGGTAAGGATCCTTTTGTCCACGAGGCCGGACCGGTAACGCTGCGTCTTAGGCGTAGTTTTAACCGTCGTTCGTGTGATGACACAGTGCTGCAGACAAAAGCAGGGTGTACATCTCCGCCATGCCCGCATGACATGAGAGGATGGAAAAGGGAACGCAGCCAACGGAGCTGTCAAAACAGCCCACAGCGCCTGCAGAATGTGACGTGTCACTGAGATGTGCGGGGATCCGCGGCGTTGTTTGTCCTGGCTCTGTGACAAAGAGCTGCTCAGAACAAACCCAATAACATAGATTCTGTACCATGATGTCAACATAAGCAGTCTACGGCGCACGCGTTGCACTGTTCTATGTCTGTCCTGGCTTCATTGACGTGTGGACAAATGACACAAAGTACAAAGTGCAAATGGATGGACTTGGACTTGTATAGCGCCTTTCTAGTCTTCTGACTACTCAAGGCGCTTTCACACAACTCGTCACGTTCACCCGTTCACACAGACATTCACACTGATGCAGCGGACATCTACAGACCATCTAATCTGACCATTCACACCACATTTACACACCCATGCGCAGCACGCGGAGCAATTCGGGGGTTCAGAGTCTTGCCAAAGGACACTTTGACATTCGGACGGGGAAGCTGGGGATCGAACCTCCAATCTCTCAAATGGAGGACAACCCACTCTACTACTGAGCCATAGTCCCCCCTAATTTGTGCATTTCCCACGTATTTACATATATTGGAAGCAGGAAACGTAGTATTACGTGTAGTATTAAGAGTACCGCGTCGCTTGATCACATGTCTCATTTTTGATCGTCGCTTCAGTCGCAGGTACCAGCGTAGAGGCTAGCTAACTGAAGCTAGCCCCCGGCGGGGTCATTCCTGTGTTCCCAGGTCACATAAGCCTCTGCTTCTGATTTCATTCAGCCTTCCGTGAAGGTTAGAGGTCACAGGTCACAGTTTCCGCTCTGTATAAAGCGGGGAACATCGGACCCTTCTTCTTCTTCTGTGATTATATTTTATCGTAATAAACCGATAAAACACACATTAACTATATCTGTCCAGTCAAGCGTCTCCCTGCTCTTAGACTAAACATCTAAAGTTTAAATTAAGGGCGCACTCACACTGTCCTTCCGCACCGGGCCAAAACAGGTTTTTCGGGTAGAGCCTAGTGCGTTTGACCAGTGTGAGTGCAACCGCTCCGCGCATAACTGTGGCCAGCTGACCGTCCACGGCCCGTTTGGGAGAGGTGGGTTTTAGTAAAGCACGTTTGCACATGTACGAGCACGAGCGTGCGCACGTGTACGAGCACGAGGCCTACGGCGGTTCTGAGGTCATTTCCTGTGCGCCTGTTGGGACGTAGAAAAAGAAGGAGGGACCATGCGCGGACATTTCAAACAATGGCGGTGAAAGGTTCACGTTGGTGTGATGCGGAGGTGGAGTGTTTACTGCAGATTTGGTCGATGAAAAGATTCAAAAACAGTCGACAAGACGCACAAAAACTCTGAGGTCTACGGAAAGATCTGGAAACAAAGCCACGCATCGCCATGACGTCATCAATGCGTGTGGCGTGTTACGGCGTGATGACGTATAGGCAGCAAGAAGCATTCTCCGAGGCCCAGGTAGTGTGAGTACAAACGGGCCTGGAGGGGGGGACAAGGACCCTAAAGCACGGGGCACGGGACGGAGGCACAGTGGGAGGGCGCCCTCAGGTAACATGAGGAAATGCTTAAATGTAACACAGGGCATTTAATTCTTCTGTGTTTGTTTGGCGTCTGAAACTGTGTCACTCTGCTGCTTCCTGTCTCAGCCTCTTTTAACCTGAGTCTTTTTTTTCTTGGTTAAATAAATAAAAATAACTGAATCAGGAGAGAAGAAGAAGACGCGCTGAGGCTCAAACGGAGCTCTGACGCAGGGAAGACCGGGAACAGACAAACAGGAACAAAAGGGGGAACGGGTTTAAAAGGACTGAGAGCAAATCAGAGGAACACGACGCAGCTGGAGGGGGCAGGGAGCCGGAGTCACTGATTGGTTAACGAGGTGACGAGCTGACGAGGACACGAGGCGCGCTGACGAGGTCCAACACCAAACAGGTGTCAGAGAGGAGACGGGCTGCAGGACGGGCTGCAGGACGGGCTGCAGGACGGACGCAGACGGGGACTAAACAGGCTCCAAAACATAAAGCAGAGCAGGACCTGAACAGAAACGTTTACAAGGAACTGATAAAGACACACAGGTGCAGAGCAAACACACAAACAGGAAGTCAAACACGACCAGAGGAGAGTGACTTTCAAAATAAAACTCCACAACTGCTGTCAACAACCCCTGTCTCTTTGTAGTCATTTTGTGTCTCTTTGTAGTTGTTTTGTGTGTCTTTGTGGTTGTTTTGTGTCATTTTGTAGTTGTTTTGTGTCTCTTTGTAGTTGTTTTGTCTCTTTGTAGTTGTTTTGTGTCTCTTTGTAGTTGTTTTGTGTCTCTTTGTAGTTTTTTGTGTCTCTTTGTGGTCGTTTTGTGTCTCTTTGTAGTTGTTTTGTGTCCTTTTGTAGTTGTTTTGTGTCTCTTTTGTGTCTCTTTGTAGTTGTTTTGTGTCGCTTTGTGGTTGTTTTGTGTGTCTTTGTGGTTGTTTTGTGTCCTTTTGTAGTTGTTTTGTGTCTCTTTGTGGTTGTTTTGTGTCTCTTTGTAGTTGTTTTGTGTCTCTTTGTAGTTGTTTTGTGTCGCTTTGTGGTTGTTTACTGTCCTTTTGTAGTTGTTTTGTGTCTCTTTGTAGTTGTTTTGTCTCTTTGTAGTTGTTTTGTGTCTCTTTGTAGTTGTTTTGTGTCTCTTTGTAGTTTTTTGTGTCTCTTTGTGGTAGTTTTGTGTCTCTTTGTAGTTGTTTTGTGTCCTTTTGTAGTTGTTTTGTGTCTCTTTTGTGTCTCTTTGTAGTTGTTTTGTGTCGCTTTGTGGTTGTTTTGTGTGTCTTTGTGGTTGTTTTGTGTCCTTTTGTAGTTGTTTTGTGTCTCTTTGTGGTTGTTTTGTGTCTCTTTGTAGTTGTTTTGTGTCTCTTCGTAGTTGTTTTGTGTCTCTTTGTGGTTGTTTTGTGTCTCTTTGCAGTTGTTTTGTGTCTCTTTGCGGTTGTTTTGTGTCTCTTTGTGGTTGTTTTGTGTCTCTTTGCAGTTGTTTTGTGTCTCTTTGTGGTTGTTTTGTGTCTCTTTGCAGTTGTTTTGTGTCTTTGTGGTTGTTTTGTGTCCTTTTGTAGTTGTTTTTGTCTCTTTGTGGCCTTTGTGTGTCTGTTTGTAGTCGTTTTATGGGCCTGTTCAATAATCCATACATTAGAAACACGTCAACTGAAACTCATAACTCACAGCTGTGGTTCACACGTCTTAAAGCGTAACTCTGGCGCTGCTCAGGAGAGGACGACGCAGTGGAAAGCGTGAAAACTGCGTATCAGCAGCTCCGCGGTGCCTGTTCCCCGGCGCTGCAGCATCAGTCAGACAAGTTTTAACAGGACTTTTACGGCTCTGACTGAGGAATGAGCTGCGAGCGGAGCAGCCCGCTCCACCGAGCCCTCGGGTGAACGCTCGGGACGCCGAGGCCAGAGAAATGTTCAGCAGCAATGTATCAATAATAATAATAATAATAATAATAATAATAATAATAATAATAATAATAATAACACGTGAATACAATAAAGAAATATATAAATATATATATATATATATATATATATATATATATACTACTACTACTACTAATAATAATAATAATGCTATGGGGAAATTCAATTTTCACTGTATTTTTTCATGTCACACACACACACACACACACACACACACACACACACACAGAAGCACGCACACGCACGCACACGCACGTACACGCACACGCCCACGCCCACACACACACACACACACACACAAACAGGACCTATACACATGCATCTAATGGAGAGATGTCCGAGCGAGGGGGCTGCCAGTGACCAGCGCCCCGATCAGTTGGGGGTTCAGTGCCTTGCTCAACAGCACCTCGGCAGTGCCCAGGAGATGAACTGGCACCTCTCCAGCCACCAGCCAAGTCACCTATGGACTGAGCTGCTGCCGCCCACTAATAATAATAATAATAAATGTCTGTTTGTGATTTTAAAAATCTTCTTTTCTCTCTTTATTAAACTCTGACCTCCGTCACCTTCAGCGTCTCCTCTTCACTTTTACAGGAACAGATGAAGAAACAACGAAGCTGTGATGACGTTTCCTTGGTGATGCGTGACACACACACACACACACACACACACACACACACATATAAATACATCTATAAATATAAATATATAAAGATAATAGAGCTGTGTCCCTGCACACACACGCACAGTCCTGCTCTGTACGTGTTCAGATTCAGGGCGTCGTCTCGGATGAGGAGGTAAATCTCTGCTCAAAGCGTCTTGGCACCAACTTAATGATTACTTTCCCTGCCAGCGACCTGCAGGAGCGGACTCCACCCGCTCCGCCTTTATACCTTTAAACGTATTCTCCCTTCAGCGTGTCTTCGGTGGCACGCAGCCCCGGCCGCCGTTACCTCTCAGCTGCCACGTCACGCACACACCACCACCCCCCGGGGCCTGCTGAGGCGTCCGTGACGGAGCAGAGGGGTCGATGCACGGGGGCGGTTATAACTCTGAAAGTGTCAGTGTCATGTTTTTAGTGTTTGGCCCAGTGGAAGTGAGGCAGGGAATCGAACATGTGGAAGACGACAGGAGGTTTGTTATTGGTTGGTTGGATGCTTGAAAACTTCATTTCTGCACAACTAAGGTGTGACAGTGACGACAAAATCACAGCTGCTGACAGATTACACACACACACACACACACGCACGCACACAAGCATACATGCACGCACACACACATACACACACACACACACACACACACAAGCACGCACACACACACACACACACACACACATACATGCACGCACACGCACGCACACACAAACACAGACACTCACACAAAGACACACACACACAGACGCACGCACACACACACACGCACACAAACAATTACACACACACACACACGCACGCACGCACACAAGCATACATGCACGCACACGCACGCACACACACACACAAGCACGCATGCACACAAGCATACATGCACGCACACACACATACACACACACACAAGCACGCACACACACACACACACATACATGCAAGCACACGCACGCACACACACACACACAAGCACGCATGCACACAAGCATACATGCACGCACACACACATACACGCACACACACACACACACAAGCACACACACACACACACACGCACACAAACAATTACACACACGCACACACACACACACACACACAAGCACGCACACACACACACACACACACACACGCACACAAACAATTACACACACGCATGCACACACACACACACACATACACGCACACACACACACACACAATTACACACACGCATGCAGGCACGCACTCACACAAACACAGACACTCACACAAAGACACACACACACAGACGTACGCACACATGCACATAGACACACACACGCACTCACACACATTTGTTTATAGAAGTTAATTCATCACTTTTCATTTTCCACATTCTTTTCATTCTCATTCTCGTTTGATGGCTTTTTATTTAAAACACATCTTTCACATTTTTAACTCTTTATTTCATCTTAACTGTTTTTTCTTCGTGAAGCGTTTTAAACTGCTCTGAATCTCACGACAGGAGATTTAAATCACGTCTTTACGGAAAGTTTCAAACACGAGGAAACAAAAGAAACAAGAATCTGCTGCTGATGTTTAACTTCTTTATTATTTCACTGCAGCTTCAAACAGGAAACAGATACACGAGCGTCGTTCTTATTCATTTACACACACACACACACACACACACACACACACACACACACACACACGAGTATCAAAACTGAATTAAACGAGCGTACAAACCGATCGAAAATCCCATTTGTTTAAAAAAAAGAAGAAAATATTAATATTATAATAGGAATAAAAACCAAACACATATGTACACGGTGTTGAGACGACAGTTCTGTACACGGCGGGCGCTCAGAGACACTTTCAAACGTAAACTACCGTATTTTCCGCACTATGATGTTGTTTCCTGTCACGATCATATTATTGCTTAGAACACAGAACAAACAGTCGGTCACCTGTGCATTCAGAAGCGGCGGTGGGCGAGACGACGCGGGGCGAGACGACGCGGGGCGAGACAACGCGGGCCGAGGCGACGCGGGGCGAGGCGACGCGGGGCGAGGCGACGCGGGGCGACGCCAGATACAGATTTTACTTCAGCTACCTTCGTACCTACTAGGGATGGGCACCATTACTCGAGCCCCCGCGTCTCGTTGTTGACGTCGAGTAACGGTTCACTATTCACGCTGCGTAGGCTTTAACAGAGTGAGGCCCTGTTTACGTGATACGCGGAAAAGGCGCCGTTCTTTTGTTCGAACCCATTCTCTCCACAGCGGTGAGGAGCAGCTGTTCCCACATGTTCCTGATCAGCCCTCAGTGTTCCCGCTCTGTCGTCATCACTTCTCCACCCTTGTTGCCGTGACGCTGCCCTGTACTGAGACTCGATAAAAGTACCGTATTGTCCGCACTATAAGTTGCACCTAAAAACCTTCAAATGTCTGCAAAGTCGACAGTGCGCCTTATAATGCGGTGCTCCTTATATATGGCCCAATGTTGAGCCACAACAGGTCTCCAGCTACGGTGAGCAGCCGCCGACTCTATTTTCCCCCGTAGAAGAAGTAACGCGCGGTGCATGTTGAGATATACGACTGCGTGAAGCGTGCCGTTTCATTTCCATGTGTGTGTTTGTGTAAAGAGCCCAAAATGGCTCCTGTTAAGAGACACGCTTACGACGCAGAGTTTACACTCAAGGCCATTAGTCACGCAGCAGAACACGGGAATAGAGCAGCAGCCAGAGAGTTGAACATGAACCAATCAATGGTGCCGAAGTGGAGGAAGCAACAAGACGACCTGCGCCGAGTAAAGAAGACTAAACAGAGTTTAGAGGGAACAGAGCGAGACGGCTGCAGCTGGAGGACAAACTCCAACAGTGGGTTGTTGAACAGAGAGCAGCGAGTAGAAGAGTCCGTACGATCACTGTTCCACTGAAGGCAACAGCGCTAGCACGCTAACTTAGCATCAATGGGTTTAGAGGCGGTCCTTAACGTAACCCCAGCCTCCACTGTAGCGTCTGTTCTATGCTCCTTATAATGTGGAAAACACGGTAATCGTCGTTTTGAAATATAGAGGATGCTTTTGTCACTTTACAAACAGCTGGAAGAAGTTTACGTTTACGTTAAAACGAGAAACTTTTCATGTTTTTCCGTCTAAAATAGGAAAAAACAAGGCGACAGTTGATAATAATGTCCTCACTAAGACAGTAAATAATGGAAAAAACACACATTTGCATCGTTTACCGAGGTCATGACCTACAACATACCCAAAGAACATCTGCCCCTGACAACACCGGAGGGTTCTGCGCTAAGGGAGGGCCGTGACTTTAAGCACTTGGGCGCTTTGGTCGGATCCACAGAACAGGATGTTAAAGTGAGGGAAGCTCTTAAAGCACGACCAGTGTGTGGAAATCCAACCTCAAGATCAGTTTCTTCTCTGCGACCGCCGAGGAGTCCGTTCTCCTCTATGGCTGTGAATGCCGGACAGCAGCAGCCAGAGAGTTGAACATGAACCAATCAATGGTGCCGAAGTGGAGGAAGCAACAAGACGACTTCCCCTGACTGTTGTGTTGACGTTCCCTTTAGCGCAGCTCCGTCTAATGGATGCAGAACGTAACCCCAGCCTCCACTGTAGCGTCTGTTCTATGCGCCTTATAACGTGGAAAATACGGTTCTTTGAAAACACATTATTATACTTTTTCTTTATCTTTAGTATCTTTGCAGAATAACACAAACATTAGTTATGATGTATTAAAGGATAAGTGTGTAAAATACCTCATTAATTATGCACTTGTCGTACCTTTAAGTGCATTTTGACGCTGATTCTTTTTACTTTTGTGTTTTAATGATTGTATTTTTACACTGTGGTGTTTCTGCTTTCACATAAGCACGAGATCAAAGTACTTCTTTAACATTATATTCATAAAAGCACGGTGAAAATGCATTTTTTATATCAGTATTTTCTGATTTTATAGAGTTATTAAAGAGACTTTTGACTCTAAAACCTTTTGTTTACGTTTCTGTTGTGGAAAAAAGACGCAAACGAACTCATATTTCATGATTTAATGCCTCGTTTGAACGTTTAAACAACATATAATCATAAAAACAGACTTAATGTGAGTAATAAAGTGGGAAAGTTTAGTTTTTGTCTGTGCACAAAGAAGGAAAATCAGGTTATATAAGAGGCCGATCGCCCGATTCTGAGGAACAAAAAAGAGAAAAGAGAGAAAGAAAGCGCGGAACAGAAACTACAAGCACACCGCAAACTGTCGTCAGAGGAGCCCGGTCGCCGCGGCAACAGGTAATGTCATGGATACAAACATTGGCAAAAGGCTCCGACAGGTATTACCTGCGCTGCACGGGCCGATTATTAACTTTTCCATGGAGAGTTCTTTGTTTGGCTCCTTTGAAGCAACACTTTTATCACAAAGGTAAAAAACACACACACACACAAAAATAAAGGTTCGTCAAGTATAAATCTCAATACATTCTTTGCATTCGCGGACAAATATGCACACGTTTATGTACAAACGGGTATTTACAAAGGCAGCGCTGCAGAGTCCGTGCCTCGGGACGATCGGGGGACGTCGCTCCAACGCTCCACGACGTTTCTGTTGCTGTTGTTGTTTAGAAGAAGAAGAAGTTTCCAGGGTGAGAAGGAGCCTGACACCTCAGTCCGTAGAGTAGTGTGTGTGTGTGTGTGTGTGTGTGTGTGTGTGTGTGTGTGTGTGTGTGTGTGTGTGTGTGTGTGTGTGTGTGTTAACACGAGTTGGACCAGTGCATGTTTTCAGATCAAGAGAAAGACACCAAAATCATCTCTGAATCCCCGGTGAGGGGCTGCAACTCATGATTACTTTCATCATCCACGAGTCGTTTTCGTGGTTTTTACTCATTTTGCATCTTTTTGTGATGGTTTTGCATCTATCCTTAGTCATTTTGCATCTTTTTGTGCTGGTTTTGCATCTATTCTTAGTCATTTTGCATCTTTTTGTGGTGGTTTTGCATCTATTTTTAGTCATTTTGCATCTTTTTGTGGTGGTTTTGCATCTATTTTTAGTCATTTTGCATCTTTTTGTGTTGTTTTGCATCTATTTTAAGTCATTTTGCATCTTTTTGTGCTGGTTTTGCATCTATTTTTAGTCATTTTGCATCTTTTTGTGGTGGTTTTGCATCTATTCTTAGTCATTTTGCATCTTTTTGTGGTGGTTTTGCATCTATTTTTAGTCATTTTGCATCTTTTTGTGCTGGTTTTGCATCTATTTTTAGTCATTTTGCATCTTTTTGTGGTGGTTTTGCATCTATTTTTAGTCATTTTGCATCTTTTCTGGTGGTTTTGCATCTATTCTTAGTCATTTTGCATCTTTTTGTGGTGGTTTTGCATCTATTTTTAGTCATTTTGCATCTTTTTGTGGTGGTTTTGCATCTATTTTTAGTCATTTTGCATCTTTTTGTGGTGGTTTTGCATCTATTTTTAGTCATTTTGCATCTTTTTGAGCTGGTTTTGCATCTATTTTTAGTCATTTTGCATCTTTTGTGGTGGTTTTGTGGCCTCATGAGTGCGTCCTGATGTCTGAGCTCCGTTGTGTTTCACTCTCAGATCAGTCTGGTGACGTTTGAGCAGTTTGAACCAATCAGCGTTGGTTTCTTTGGTGGATTGAAGTGAAACAGCAGACACTGTTGAGTGTAAACAACATGGAGGCTTCCACGGATGAGATGAGCAGCTATGGAGCAAGCCGCTCACTAACTCTTTGTTCTCTGGATCCTTCTGTTGAATCTGGACCGGGCTCCTGAAATTGGGCCTTTGATCCGTAAATTCACGTTAAACACAAAGGGAAAATCTCCTTTACCCACATGTTGTTTCCTTTCTGAGCTTTGCCTCCACGCTGTTAGCACGTCACACGCTTCACTCATCTGATTGGTTGGTTTGGCCCGTGTGTTGGTGACAGACAGATGGTTTATCCAATCAGAAACCAGGATTTACACCCCTTCACAAAGATCTTTAAACCAGAGTTCAGACGGATCTGCTGAGACCAGGAGAATCCATCTGGAGGAGTTTTGCATCTATTTGCAGACATTTAACGTGTCTTTGTTGCACTAAGTGCTCGTTTTGCGTCTGTTTTCAGTCTTTAAGCATCTCTTCATGGAGCGGGGCTTTAAGTTAAGTACCTAAGTGAAAAGGAGTTTACTTTTGGTTTGACATGACACATGAACACCTCTGTTTTGGGGCCCATCCACCACCCGACCCTCCTCCTCTGACTCTTTCCTGCCGTCAGAGAGGAGCTTCACCAGGAGAACGTCACGTGTAAAGAGCGCTCCCTCAGACCTCAGGCGTCTCCACTGAGCAACACGGATGCATCATCACCTACGGATACTTCTACATATCTTTATCTAAGTCGGCACGGAGCGGCCTCCAGGGAGGATTTTGGTGTCTGTTCAGTTCGGGTGGCTGCGCTGTGTGTGTGTGTGTGAAGGTGTGATGCTTTGTATGTACAGATGTGTGTGTGTGTGTGTGTGTGTGTGTGTGTGTGTGTGTTAATTCTGGTGGCGCTTCATGTGCAGGGCCAGGTGGTCGGAGCGTGAGAAGCAGCGGCTGCAGGCGATGCACTTGAAGGGTTTGGCCCCGGTGTGTTTCCGGTAGTGTCTGGTGAGCTCATCGGAGCGGGCGAAGCGCCAGTCGCAGTTCTCCCACGTGCAGCGGTACGGCTTCTCGCCTGCAAGAGAGAAGAGGGAGGCAGGACGCAGGCGTTAGACTCTTTACATACTCTCTACACCGTGAGCCACAACACCACAGTGTTTCACATTAAGGTGCTTTAGTTCATAATTCACAGGCATTTTACACAAGCAGTCAACCATCAATCATGTCATATCTATATGTGTGGAGTGGTGGTTAGCACGCTCGCCACACAGCGAGAGGGTCCTGGTTTGGTCAGACGTGGGCTTTTGTAAAGCGCGTGCGCACGTGTACGAGCACGAGCGTGCGCACGTGTACGAGCACGAGGCCTACGGCGGTTCTGAGGTAATTTCCTGTGCGCCTGTTGGGACGTAGAAAAAAGAAGGAGGGACCATGCGCGGACATTTCAAACAATGGCGGTGAAAGGTTCACGTTGGTGTGATGCGGAGGTGGAGTGTTTACTGCAGATTTGGTCGATGAAAAGATTCAAAAACAGTCGACAAGACGCACAAAAACTCCGAGGTCTACGGAAAGATCTGGAAACAAAGCCACGCATCGCCATGACGTCATCAATGCGTGTGCCGTGTTACGGCGTGATGACGTATAGGCAGCAAGAAGCATTCTCCGAGGCCCAGGTAGTGTGAGTACAAACGGGCCTGGAGGGGGGGACAAGGACCCTAAAGCACGGGGCACGGGACGGAGGCACAGTGTGAGTGCGCCCTAAGACGTAAGACGTTCGTTGATGAGAGCACGTTGACTTGTTTAACAGGGAACTCTTGAATCAGCCGGAGACAGGGAGTGTTTTCTGTTCCTGGCTGTTCGGGGTCATCGGGTGCTCGTTACCAGCGCGGCCCTCGTTAGCGCTGATTAGATAGCCCCAGCTATTGACCATCAATCAGCCGGTGACAGCCGTTAGCCAAGCGAGGGGGTCCAAAGAGCACGGGGAAGGGTCGGGTCAAGTGCACAGTACATTTAAAAAGATCTCAAAGTGGTTTAAAAGCACGATAATGGATTTTAAACACACGTGTGTCTGTTTTAGCCCCACAGGATTAAACCAAAGAAGCTTTTTTAAATCCAACAGGCCCCTGAAGGCAACACCGCAGAACCTCCTATCAGGGAGATATCCTGTTTCTACAGTTAACCGCTGTGTGTGTGTGTGTGTGTGTGTGTGTGTGTGTGTGTGTGTGTGTGTGTGTGTGTGTGTGTGTGTGTGCGTGTGTGTACAGAGGTGGAGTACAAATGTCTCCGTATAAAAGGCCGAGGCTCTCGAGCCGCAGGTGTGTTTGGTTTTGCTCTAAAGCTGCGCCGTCGGGGTCAAAACCACAGCCACCTCTCCGAGACTATTATCCAGAGGTCGAGCAAACAGGCGGGTGAAATACGACACACGCACACACACACACGCACACGCGCACACACACACACACACACACGCACACACACGCACACACACACACAAAGTGAAGTACAGAGTGTTTTTGGAAATGTTTCAGCTCTGCAAGTTCAGTCTGCAGTGATTTCGTCTGAACTTAACCGTCTGCTTAAGTCGTCTAAACTAAACCGTCTCCTTTAGTGACTAAACTTAACCGTCTCCTTTAGTGTCTAAACTTAACCGTCTCCTTTAGTCGTCTAAACTTAACCGTCTCCTTTAGTGACTAAACTTAACCGTCTCCTTTAGTCGTCTCAACTTAACCGTCTCCTTTAGTCGTCTTAACTTAACCGTCTCCTTTAGTCGTTTAAACTTAACCGTCACCTTAAGTGACTAAACTTAACCGTTTCCTTTAGTCGTTTAAACTTAACCGTCTCCTTTAGTCGTCTAAACTTAACCGTCTCCTTTAGTCGTTTAAACTTAACCGTCACCTTTAGTCGTCTAAACTTAACGGTCACGCGTGGAGGATTTGAATCCGTCAGTTCCAGTCGTCTCCTCATTTGGACATGTTTGATCAGGTGGACCATTAAAAACAACCGAACTATTCTCTCTCTGTCTCTCAGACACACACACACACACACACACACACACACACACACACACACACACTGGTGAATGGATGAATACGTCATAAGCCATAATGGAGAAACACAACAAAACAGTGCATCAATCACAGTGGGACAGAAAAGGCTTTTGTTACACGCTGATGTGAACTTTGTGCGGATTCCGTATTTGCTCTTTGAGGAGCTTCACGTGTCTCTGACAACGTCAACCTGCTGCGCGGAAACCTATCGTACAGTCAGAACAAAGACAACATGAGGTTCACACCAATAAGTTCATAAATAATGACGGAGACGATGTAGAAAGGAACGCAAAAGTGCCGTTGCGTTTCCTGTTTTTACCTTTACACGCAAACACAACGCCGGAGCAGATCAGAGCTCACTTTAGTGTTTTTACCTTTACACGCAAACACAACGCTGGAGCAGATCAGAGCTCACTTTAGTGTTTTTACCTTTACACGCAAACACAACGCTGGAGCCTTCTTAACATTTACACTCTGGAGGGGGGGTTTAGCTTTTTATGTTTTTATGTTTACAGAACGACTAAAACAGATGAAAACACCACAAAAACATGACAAAACGACTAAAAACAGACGCAAAACACCACAAAAACGTGACAAAACGAATAAAAACATACGCAAAACACCACAAAAACATGACAAAACGACTAAAAACAGACGCAAAACACCACAAAAACATGACAAAATGACTAAAAACAGACGCAAAACACCACAAAAACGACTAAAAACAGACACAAAACACCACAAAAACATGACAAAACAACTAAAAACAGATGAAAACACCACAAAAACATGACTCAAACGACTAAAAACAGACGCAAAACACCACAAAAACATGACAAAACGACTAAAAACAGACGCAAAACACCACAAAAACATGACAAAACGACTAAAAACAGACGCAAAACACCACAAAAAAATGACAAAACGACTAAAAACAGACGCAAAACATCACAAAAACATGACTCAAACGACTAAAAACAGACGCAAAACACCACAAAAACATGACAAACGACTAAAAACAGACACAAAACACCACATAAACATGACAAATATGACTATATTTCGGACCACGTGCATTCTGACTTCCTCTACATCGAACCCTTCGTCCCCTAGACTCTGGTGTCATGCGTGAAGAGGAGGTTAATAACGTTTTATGACCGGGTTTTACTGAGTCAAAGAGCAAACACCTGCAGGCTCAGGCTCTCCAGGACGCTCATAAAGTCTTTGTGGCCCTCTCAGCTTTTATCAGCTCACCGAGTGTTTGTGAAGAGGGCTGGAGGGTTCCCTAATCAGGCTGATTACTCTTTACACACACACACACACACACACACACACACGTATACACACACATTATTATACCAAGAAAAGTCAACGTGCAGAGCTCAGATGGTCGCTGAGGCCACGGTCAAGGCTGCAGATAGTGAGGAACATGGACAGCTCAGTGGTCGGCAGGTCACACCGTGGTCAAAGGCACGTGGGCAATGATTCAAAGCCGCAGTCGCTTCACGTCGGGCCGCACAACGCCCCTTAGCTGTGATATAGTCCCAATATGCCGCCGCCTGTCAGGAGCTATTGCTTAATTCGATTGTCACGTCTGAAAAAAGAGAGTTTGAGGGAGTTTGGCGTGGTGGTAGAGTGGGTTAGGTTTGATTTCGCCCCCTTTTCTGTTATTTTATTTCTGTTTTTTATCATTTTGCTGTTGCTAGTTTGAACCCACACATGTAAACATTTGTTTTACACTCTGTAAGTTGTTTGAACTATAAACATTTTTTAAGGAAACACTCCCACTGTGCCTCCGTACCGTGCCCCAGCACGTTCCACGGCCTAAGTCTGGTTCCTTTCACCAGTGTGAGTGCAACCGTACCACGTCTAGGAGTGACACGCTTGCCGTCCACGGCCCGTTTGGGAGAGGTGGGCTTTATTAAAGCACGTCTGCACGTGTACGAGCACGAGCGTGCGCACGTGTACGAGCACGAGGCCTACGGCGGTTCTGAGGTCATTTCCTGTGCGCCTGTTCGGACGTAGAAAAAAGAAGGAGGGACCATGCGCGGACATTTCAAACAATGGCGGTGAAAGGTTCACGTTGGTGTGATGCGGAGATGGAGTGTTTACTGCAGATTTGGTCGATGAAAAGATTCAAAAACAGTCGACAAGACGCACAAAAACTCCGAGGTCTACGGAAAGATCTGGAAACAAAGCCACGCATCGCCATGACGTCATCAATGCGTGTGACGTGTTACGGCGTGATGACGTATAGGCAGCAAGAAGCATTCTCCGAGGCCCAGGTAGTGTGAGTACAAACGGGCCTGGAGGGGGGGACAAGGACCCTAAAGCACGGGGCGCGGGACGGGCGCACAGTGGGAGGGCGCCTTAAGGGGATGTCAAGCGTACAACGTGGTGACGGGAGAGACAGAAGCCTTTGCTTTCTGTTGCAGGTGTCATGTTTTACACGATCACATAAACAACAACCACCCACTGGCGCTCTGTTTCTGTCTGTACTGGCCTTTAAATCCCACAGTCACACTGAAATGCGGACACAAAGAGTGAATTTTACTCAGTACGTCTGTAAATCACGTGAAACGCCATTAAAAACACGTGTGCTGAGGAATAAAGCTTGTGTCTGGAGCCGGGCAGCGAGGAACCCTTTAAAGGGAACTGGGCGCTGATGGAAGGAGGTCACAGTGTGAGCGATGTTATCTCTGCTTGTGTGTGAGTTTAAGGTGTGAACAGGTTTCGAACACTCGAGTGGGCAAACAGAGAGCTGCATTAATCAATGAGGGAAGAGACAAAGCATGAAGGACTTTCTACAAGTCAGAGAGTGAAAAACCACACCGCACAAAAACAAACCCCGTCCTCTCACAGAGGAGAGGACGGAGAAGGCACCGACTGATTTAGGGTTCGACCACACGATCGAGAACAACCTTTTTTTCCGTCCACACGACCTCGACTCCTAAATCTCTGCGTCCAAACCAGGTGCAGCGACTCCAAACGCTGTAGTACCCATGCCAGGCCTGGAGGTGGCGCTGTAACTGCCACAGAAACACACCAACAACGGAGAAGAAGAGACGGGGAGACGCTGTGGAGAATCCAAACACCGGAGAGTTCCTCTCCAAATCCTCCTCCATCCTAGAGACAAACCGGTCCCTGGTTCTGGTCTTAGTGGAGACTTTGGTGCTGTTCTGGACTCTGATGCACCGCTCAATCTGCAGTTAGTGTCCTCACTGAGCAGAGGGGGCTGCTGGGAGCCCCTTCACTCTGCAGTTAGTGTCCTCACTGAACAGAGGGTGCTGCTGGGAGCCCCTTCACTCTGCAGTTAGTGTCCTCACTGAGCAGAGGGGGCTGCTGGGAGCCCCTTCACTCTGCAGTTAGTGTCCTCACTGAGCAGAGGGTGCTGCTGGGAGCCCCTTCACTCTGCAGTTAGTGTCCTCACTGAGCAGAGGGTGCTGCTGGGAGCCCCTTCACTCTGCAGTTAGTGTCCTCACTGAGCAGAGGGTGCTGCTGGGAGCCCCTTCACTCTGCAGTTAGTGTCCTCACTGAACAGAGGGGGCTGCTGGGAGCCCCTTCACTCTGCAGTTAGTGTCCTCACTGAGCAGAGGGGGCTGCTGGGAGCCCCTTCACTCTGCAGTTAGTGTCCTCACTGAGCAGAGGGTGCTGCTGGGAGCCCCTTCACTCTGCAGTTAGTGTCCTCACTGAGCAGAGGGGGCTGCTGGGAGCCCCTTCACTCTGCAGTTAGTGTCCTCACTGAGCAGAGGGGGCTGCTGGGAGCCCCTTCACTCTGCAGTTAGTGTCCTCACTGAGCAGAGGGGGCTGCTGGGAGCCCCTTCACTCTGCAGTTAGTGTCCTCACTGAGCAGAGGGTGCTGCTGGGAGCCCCTTCACTCTGCAGTTAGTGTCCTCACTGAGCAGAGGGTGCTGCTGGGAGCCCCTTCACTCTGCAGTTAGTGTCCTCACTGAGCAGAGGGGGCTGCTGGGAGCCCCTTCACTCTGCAGTTAGTGTCCTCACTGAGCAGAGGGGGCTGCTGGGAGCCCCTTCACTCTGCAGTTAGTGTCCTCACTGAGCAGAGGGGGCTGCTGGGAGCCCCTTCACTCTGCAGTTAGTGTCCTCACTGAGCAGAGGGGCTGCTGGGAGCCACCACTTTCTCACTAGATTCAGGGCGCACTCACACTGTCCATCCGTACCGTACCGTGCCCAAGCACGTTTAACAGGTAAAGTCTAGTTCATTTGACCAGTGTGAGTGCAACACTTGCCGGCCACGGCCCGTTTGGGAGATGTGGGCTTTTGTAAAGCACGTTTGATGACGTATAGGCAGCAAGAAGCATTCTCCGAGGCCCAGGTAGTGTGAGTACAAACGGGCCTGGGCCGCGGGGGGAGAGGGAGTGGGGGACAAGGACCCTAAAGCGCGGTGCACGGTACGGACGGACCATGGGAGGGCGCCCTTAGAGACTTTTCACACCTTCTTAGAACTGGATTTAGAAACAGAGCCTAGAGCAGTTTAGCTCCTTATTCAGAGCATCAGGGAAAAGGGAGAAATCTGTGCTGGGCCTCATCCGGCCCCATGCATGTGGCTCAGAGTCCAGGTCAGTAAACAGTTTATCTATACCGAGGTTGTCAGGATCCCAAATCCATCATGAATATGAGTTTAATGAGCACAAAAACATAAGTTTCCCCTTTAAATTGAAGCAGAAAGGTTTAAAAATAAATAAAAAGGGCACCTAGGACGGCGCCTTGAGGCACTCCACAGTGAAGAGGATGGAGATTCGTGCAGGATTTTATGACTACAGGTGTCCACACTCTTTTGTTTGATGCTGTTTAATTTGCCTGAAACACGTCCTGCAGGTTAGGACAGTCAGCTCGATCACTTCTCTACATGCTTCCCTCATGAGTCATCATCAACCGAACGCGAAACAAGACGAGGCAAGACCGTGTTGAACCGGGAACCAGGCGGCGTACTGCATGAAAATACCGTTCTTTCCTGCAGTTCAACGGGTTGTTGTGTTTACTCTTCTCACTGCCTTTGTCCTGTGCGCCGCTGCTACAACCCAACTTCCCCACCGGCGTCCATAAAGTCTCATTTGATCTATTTACGACCGCTTCTATTTGCACGTTCATACATGTGTCCGCTCGCCCACGCTGTCGTCGTCACTGGTGTGTTTTTTGCAGCCCTTTTTTTAATCTGCACGAGTGAATCTCCAGGTCGAGGCCGCTGGGGATCAACAGGTTTCATCTTACAGAAGGGAAACCCATCGAAACCAGCCATTCTGCTACACCAGCCCCCGCCTTCCTCCTCCCTGCTCTGAAAAGGGACGGAAAAGCAGGAGTAACAGGTTTGGCCTTCGTTTTAACAGCACGTCTTCCCTCTTCCCTGCATCCTCCCCTCCTCCCTGCCCTCTCTCTCTCTCTCTCTCTCTCTCTCTCTCTCTCTCTCTCTCTCTCTCTCTCTCTCTCTCTCTCTCTGGGGAAGCTCACAGGACACGTACGGACACGTAGAAACATGACGCAGGAGAATAAAAACCCAAAACTCTTCAGCAAACTGATGTTTCCCCTCTTCTTTGTCTCCTTTATTAAAGTTACGTGGTGTAACAGAACAAGACCATGTGACAAAATATGCAATATATAAATAAATAAGCCAAATGTGGTGAGATGTATCACTTTATATCATCACTGCATTACTGTATTTAGTTGTACTGTAACTTGGTTCTTTAGGAAATGCTGCTACACTTTAACACTGTTATCACTTCTTTAGTTTGTACGTATTTTATTTAATCTGCTGCTAAACTGCACGCTGCGTGTTGTTGTTTATTGTATAAACCTGCGTTTAACCACAATGTCTGTTGCACTCACATCTAGTTAATTGTTTGATTTATTTTATGTTACGACGTAGCTGTGTACCCGAACATGTTCCACGGCTAAAGTCTGTTTCCTTTGACCAGTGTGAGTGCAACCGTACTGCGTCTAGGAGCGGCACGCTTGCCATCCACGGCCCGTTTGGGAGAGGTGGGCTTTAGTAAAGCATGTTTGCACATGTACGAGCACGAGCGTGCGCACGTGTACGAGCACGAGGCCTACGGTGGTTCTGAGGTCATTTCCTGTGCGCCTGTTGGGACGTAGAAAAAAGAAGGAGGGACCATGCGCGGACATTTCAAACAATGGCGGTGAAAGGTTCACGTTGGTGTGATGCGGAGGTGGAGTGTTTACTGCAGATTTGGTCGATGAAAAGATTCAAAAACAGTCGACAAGACCCACAAAAACTCTGAGGTCTACGGAAAGATCTGGAAACAAAGCCACGCATCGCCATGACGTCATCAATGCGTGTGACGTGTTACGGCGTGATGACGTATAGGCAGCAAGAAGCATTCTCCGAGGCCCAGGTAGTGTGAGTACAAACGGGGCTGGAGGGGGGGACAAGGACCCTAAAGCCCGGGGCACGGGACGGAGGCACAGTGGGAGGGCGCCCTAAAAGTCTCTCAGAGTGTGTGATTCAGCTTTTTCCCGCGTTCTAGTGTTGAAAAAGGAAACAAAGTAATGTAATGCACCCACGTTTCGTGACGGTAACGATTGGGGAGAAGAGCGTATGGTCCCATCTGTGGTGAGACTGTGACTGTGGATATCGGGTCAGAAAGAGTGACTCCCAGACTGGCTTAGGCATCAGGGATTTAATTTTTGACATTCTTTTGAACCCAAGAACACTGGCAAACCTTTTGTCATCACTTCAGTTTCACTCACAAACTACAACCAGCGATGTCTTCGGTCGTCGCTGACAGTCGATGTGTCCGTCCGATCGCTTGAACCTTGATGGTGAGGTGCAATAATACACCGTGGCAAACAAACGCTGATATTGCCCTACTGCGAGGGCATTGAGAGGAGTGTGTTCTTACCCGTGTGCGTCCTCTGGTGCGCCTTCAGATGAGAGCTCTTTGTGTAAACCTTGGAGCAGCCTGAAAAGAAGCCAGAGGAGAGAGAGATCGTGAGCCGGGCCGACTGCAGAAACAGCACCCTGGTTCCTGTTTGCCACATCGTGTGTTACTGACAGATTTGCATTCGTGCTCGTGCTCCTGGGATCGGAGCTTATTGACACAACAGTGACACTGGTAGAAAGCAATTTGAACCGACTTGTTGGGGTGGTTATGTTAAAAACCTGTTTTCTTTTCTTATTTGTGCAGCAATAAAGGCCAGGAGACCTCGACAAGCTTGTCATCGTGCAAGGGTTTGAAGTGGAAATATACAGTAGCAGCACTGTGTGTGTGTGTGTGTGTGTGTGTGTGTGTGTGTGTGTGGGTGTGTATGTATGGGCTTTGTATGTCGCCTAAAGCGCTCTTGACATGATCAGCAGCACATGCCGTGCTCACGCAGGGTGCAGAGGTCACATGTGGCGTCATGTAACAGGAAAGCTAACCATGATGTTTGACACGAAGAGCATTAAACGCCGTTCGTAACCGTCACGGACACCTCGTCAGCTGCAAATCCAAAGGTCACCAACAAGGTCGAAGGGACTGAACTCTGGGATAACGTGTGCAACAAGCCAAAGAAATGGTTTACGGTGTTCTCCTCATTGATTGACTGTGATGTGTTCTAAATTGTTCATTTAACACCAAGCTGCCAAAGGGTCTAAAGACGGAAATAAGCATATTTACATGTTAATGTTGTTTAATATGCACTTTCCCTGTTTTAAATGAGTGCATCTGAAAACCTGAATGACTGCATTTCATACTTTTTTACACCAGGCCTCAGAAAACCTTGATTTCATCAACACTGTCTTGCATCTACTACAACTCTTTGCTTTGTTTAAAGCCCAGACGACAGACCTGCAGCGGCTCTTTACATATCCCCGACTTCCTGGATTCACTTCCTGTTTATCCGACTTCATTCACCGTTTTCCAACAGCACTTGCTTTATCTACATTTGAGTACGGAGCAAACCGTCTTCTTTCCCTCTGGTACGATAGTCTGTTGAGTGTTAACACCATGCCACTAAAAGAAAGTCTTCGTCGACTGATACTTTTACCGTGTTGAGCATCACTTTAAATGTTGTGTTTACCAGAGAAGTGCTCATACGTTGTACGTAGATGCATAAAAAAGACTAACTGAATAATAGAAGAGCAGCCCTAGTCACTAAAAAGTAGAAGATCTGTTGAAACCAATCATCTCACTGTGCAGAATAACTAAAACATACAGTTTAAAGTCTAAAATGCCGACCTGGATAGTCGCAGAAGTGGATCCTCCTTTTCTCCAGCTCTGGGTTGTTCCGTCTGTTGTATTTCGGACCCGTCAGGACACCCTGGCCGTGTGTCATCAGCATGGCGTGCGGGGACAACCCTGTCACTTTTATCCCTCCCAGACGCTGCTGGTACGCAGGCGGGTACTGTGACGCTAAGCTGAGCAGCTCTGCCTGAGCGTCCGGGCTCCCTGGCTGAGAGTTTGGGGGTGAGGGCGGCAGGCTGTGGGGTGCCGCGTGCTGGGACGAGCTGCTCGGTGAGGCTTGGTAGTAACCGTGGTGCTGCTGCAGTTGGTGCTCGGCCATCATGAAGTTGCCGTTGCTCGTCGGCAGGGCGACGTTGCCGAGGTTCAGCATGGTCCTGCCGCTCGTGGAGGCTAGTGCCGATGGGCTGCTGTGGGACAGAGTCATGGTGAGGTCGGCACAGCTGGAGATGGGCATGTGGTAGACCTGCTGCTGCGGGGCCGGGGGCCCGATGTGAAGCTCTGTGTCCAAATTTGGCTGCTGCTGCTGGGACCCCGCGGACACACTCACCACTCCTCCAGAGCTCATGTCCGGTTTGATGAAAACATTGTTGACGACAGGTGACACGCTGAAGACGGAGGTGAAGTCCGGCAGGGCCTGGGTGTTGGTGGTGGGGATGGAGCAGGGCACCTCCAGCCCAGGCTCTACCTTGATCTGATGTGCTGAGAGAGTCTTGGTGTTGGGCCGGTAGAGGCCTGTGCGGAGGTGAGTGGTGCTGGGAAGGATGACGTTGATGTTGAGGCTGTACGGAGCGGCCGTTTTGTCCTCTGAGAAGTACTCGTCCACCACGGAGGCGCTGTCTCGTCTGTATTTCTTGTCAACAGTGTCGATCAGGTTACTCAGGAGAGGACTGTTGCCCTGGGGGAGGTATTTGTCCAACTCTAATTGAGTCTGAAAAGAAACAAAAGAGAGGGACGGTTATGGGAGGAGTTCAACACGTGCAATGAAACCGCAAGTAACAACAACAACAACAGTTCCTCAACAGCTGGTTACACACCCGAGGCCTGCACCACGAAGCCAGCTCAACACACCCTGCATCTCTCCTTGTTAATCGCTAATCCTATAATCCAGTTCATACCAAAGATTTGCGATAAGACGCGCTGAAACATGCAACTATTTACAACGTACAGGTCTGAAACCTTCCAGTTCACACCAATGAGACGAGACGAGACGAGACGAGACGGTGTATCATCTGCATAGAAATGAATCTCTGTACTTCTGTTCTATCTTCTAACTTTCAGACAGAGATGGTGAGAAACTCGCAGCTGCATTTGTAGCAGTGACGTAACACTTACAATCACAGTTTTATTATTTGATTCACTGCTTTGGCGCTCCCTCTCTTCATTTATTCTCTAGCTCGTTCGACCCGCTCTCCCTCTCCGTCTCTTTTTTTCGCGCCTCCGTCCAAATCTGCGATTTCGACCATCTGACGGTTCGTAAGTGACTTGAACGGCGGACTTTGCTCTGATTAGTTGAAACAGGTGACGTGTGTTACAGTCTAAAACCACTTGGTTCACAGCGCCTGTTCTCAGTCTTGTAAACAACAACAACAACAACACTAACCGAGCCAACTGGTTCATGAACACTGAGGCGTGTCCAGGATTGGCTGTTCATACTCACACATCCCAGTCTAGGAGCTGATTGGTAAATGGTAAATGGACCTGTACTTATAAAGCGCCTTTCTAGTCATCTGACTACTCAAGGCGCTTCACAGTGTTTGTCACATTCACCCGTCCACACAGACATTCACACTGATGGCAGTGGACGTCTACAGACCATCTAATCTAACCATTCACACACATTTACACACCCATGTGCAGCACGGGGAGCAATTCAGGGTTCAGTGTCTTGCCCAAGGACACTTCGACATGTGGACCGGGGGGAGATGGGGATCGAACCACCAATCTCTCGAACAGAGGACGACCCACTCTGCCACCAAGCCACAGCCGCCCCGGTTGGTGCAGAACTTAAGAGAAAAGCTTAACACTCGTTTTCAGACACTATAACAAAAACATGCCCCCAGCTGTGCAGGTAAACGCTCTTCTACTGTATTGAATAATGGTATTAATGAGTATTTGTTTAGTTTGTGTATTACTTTGTGAGATTAATGAGTTTCAGATCTCAGTTCACAGACAGATACAGTACATGGAGAGAGAGAGAGAGAGAGAGAGAGAGAGAGAGAGAGAGAGAGAGAGAGAGAGAGAGAGAGAGAGAGAGAGAGAGAGAGAGAGAGAGAGAGAGAGAGGGAGAGAGAGATGTTGGTGCTATGTTTTCCTCCTCCATCATCCTCCCCTCCTTCATAGCTCACATTCCTGTTTCCCAGCGGAGCTCGCTGCCCTGACGAACAGCCAAAACCAGGATTACACACCGGTTCCTCCAGATGTGTCTCAGAGACTTTAAGGGCGCCCTCCCACTGTGCCTCCGTCCCGTGCCCCGTGCTTTAGGGTCCTTGTCCCCCCCTCCAGGCCCGTTTGTACTCACACTACCTGGGCCTCGGAGAATGCTTCTTGCTGCCTATATGTCATCACGCCGTAACACGTCACACGCATTGATGACGTCATGGCGATGCGTGGCTTTGTTTCCAGATCTTTCCGTAGACCTCAGAGTTTTTGTGCGTCTTGTCGACTGTTTTTGAATCTTTTCATCGACCAAATCTGCAGTAAACACTCCACCTCCGCATCACACCAACGTGAACCTTTCACCGCCATTGTTTGAAATGTCCGCGCATGGTCCCTCCTTCTTTTTTCTACGTCCCAACAGGCGCACAGGAAATGACCTCAGAACCGCCGTAGGCCTCGTGCTCGTACACGTGCGCACGCTCGTGCTCGTATATGTGCATATATATATATTTCTTTACTTTAAACATCGTAAACACACTTATATCTGGTAATTTCAGTTCTTCTCTAAATTACCAGGGAGCTGTCAATCAAATCGGATCAGATCGACTCGAGTTGCAGGTGATTGTGGCGTTGAAACAATTGTGGAAACACAGAGAAAAGTCGTGTTTTTGCAGCAGCAGGACTCGACAGGTAGACGAGCGTGCACGTAAATAAACTGCAGGTATGTTCCTGTGTTTGCGGAGAACCTTAATCCTGATGAACAGGTGTGTGTGAGCGTCATTCAGAGTCGATGGAGCAGAGGATCAAACCTTTAGAGGCGCAGGAGCCGTGACGTAAAGAATCCGAGCTGCAGACCCACACACACACACACACACACACACACACACACACACACACACACACACACACACACACACACACACACACACACACACACACACACACACACACACACACACACAAATGTACACGAATGAGGGCGTGCACGACACACGCACACGAGCAGAGTTCCCTCGGCGGGCGCGGCCGATGGAAGTGGTTTGAAGCGTGAAGAAGAGGAAGAAGACAAAAACAAAAGGCTGAAGACATGAGAGAGAGAGAGAGAGATGCAGCGAAACTTCAACACGGGCACGTAAAAATATTCTCGCCGGACAAATGTGATCGTCACGGCGACGACAGAAAGAAATGAGAGAGAGCAAAGGGCATGCAACAAGCTCTCGCACCGTCCTTTATCACTTCTTTAAGTCTTCATCAAACACGCTCAGGACCGGCTCACACTGCAGATTAACTCCAAATACTGTGCACCTGCAAAACCACCTGAAACTAACCACACGCTCATCATGAGACAATTCAAATGATGGGTTGGATTCATACGACGCCTTTCTCAGTACTCAAGGTGCTGTAGGGCGCCCTCCCACTGTTCCTCCGTCCCGTGCCCCGTGCTTTAGGGTCCTTGTCCCCCCCTCCAGGCCCGTTTGTACTCACACTACCTGGGCCTCGGAGAATGCTTCTTGCTGCCTATACGTCATCACACCGTAACACGTCACACGCATTGATGACGTCATGGCGATGCGTGGCTTTGTTTCCAGATCTTTCCGTAGACCTCAGAGTTTTTGTGCGTCTTGTCGACTGTTTTTGAATCTTTTCATCGACCAAATCTGCAGTAAACACTCCACCTCCGCATCACACCAACGTGAACCTTTCACCGCCATTGTTTGAAATGTCCGCGCATGGTCCCTCCTTCTTTTCTCTACGTCCCAACAGGCGCACAGGAAATGACCTCAGAACCGCCGTAGGCCTCGTGCTCGTACACATGCGCACGCTCGTGCTCGTACACGTGCGCACGCTCGTGCTCGTACACGTGCAAACGTGCTTTACTAAAGCCCACCTCTCCCAAACGGGCCGTGGACGGCAAGCGTGCCGCTCCTAGACGTGGTACGGTTGCACTCACACTGGTCAAAGGAATCAGACTTTAGCCGTGTGTGTGTGTGTGTGTGTGTGTGTGTGTGTGTCAGTATCAGAGTGTGTGTGTGTGTGTGTGTGCTGTAGTGTCAGTGTCAGTATCAGTGTGTGTATTGAGTCGTGCTCGGGGGCTGACAGATGTCTGAACTCACCGCTTGTCTCCTTGTCACTGGTGCAATCTGAGCGCGGGGTGAAATTAAAGTCTTGGGTTTTTACTGAGAAAACAAAAACAGCCTCTCTGTCTCCGTCCCCTCTGAGGGACGTGTCCTTCAGGACCGGACACAGACAGACCCTGTGCTTCTGCTGCTGCTGCTGCAGCCGTCACCCACGGGTGCCCTTGGTCGCTGTCAACCTCTTTAACCTTGCATCTTTTCACACTGTGCGGAGAAAGGTCCATTTCACAGAGTGTAGAGGTGAAAAAGTCACAGATCACGGATAAAGCGGCTGATGATGAGCTGCAGTGAATGTTTGTCACTGTCCGTTCACCTGTGGATCATTTTCTCCGTTAAAAACGGAGAAAAACTGAGCCACTCTGTGTCATTGATGTGTTTTTAAAGACACTAACTTTGCACACGTGCTAAAGAAACGTCCAAATGCCAAAAAAACAACTATAAAATATAAAAATGATGACCCTTTAAAACACGGACTGCTGCAGGTGGTCGTTGTTTAAATGATCGTTTAGAAAACGATTACAATAAAAACCACTGAGATGTTGTTTTCACGTCACGCGACGTCAACGCAAAACCTCAAAACTAATAATGTTTATAGTTTAAATAACTTAAAGTATCAAGAAACATTTTCTTTATGTCTCCACATTTAAAAATGTTGTGGATTTTGTGTTTATTCAGTCAAAATGATGAGTTTTTAGTTTTTTTTTATGACACAATTCAAACACTTTTGTTAGTTATTGTTGTTTAACGTCTGACTCGACCTTTGAGCTGAGGCTGCACAGATTTTAGGAATATGTAGATATTAAAGATACTTTTATAAATAACATGTAAATAAATCATAAATCATTTGAAATCAGTCGTTGGCAAAAGCAGGTTCCTCCTGTTTCTTCCTTTAGAGAGAGAGAGAAACTAAAATCTCATCTTTTCAGATTTCAAACCCTGTCGTTTTCAATAAGAAGCTTTTTATTATTATTATTATTATTTATTATAAGAGCGGCTCATGTGAACGTTCCTCCGCACGTCACACGAGAGGCTCGAACCGGCGAAACTCAAAAAGAAAGTAGCTGATGAACGATTCAGAATGTCTTTGTATCGTTGTGTGTTGAACGTCTCGGGGCCAAGACTCGGTTAATAATTGGAGAACGTGTCCGACGGCTCCGCTCTGAATCCTCCGCGCTGATAAACTCTCTTATCAGGTGAGTTCAGGTTTATGGGACGCAGTGGGAGTTTCCACACTTCCAGCCAACACGGTGTCCGTCCTGAGAACGCACTTCAGCAATCAGAGCAGCGTTTCAGACGTTTGGTAAATGGACTTGTACTTAGGGCGCACTCACACTGTGCCTCTGTACCGTGCCCAAACAGGTTCCACGGCTAAAGTCTGGTTCCTTTGACCAGTGTGAGTGCAACCGTACCACGTCTAGGAGCTAGAAAAAAGAAGGAGGGACCATGCACGGACATTTCAAACAATGGCGGTGAAAGGTTCACGTTGGTGTGATGCGGAGGTGGAGTGTTTACTGCAGATTTGGTCGATGAAAAGATTCAAAAACAGTCGACAAGACGCACAAAAACTCTGAGGTCTACGGAAAGATCTGGAAACAAAGCCACGCATCGCCATGACGTCATCAATGCGTGTGACGTGTTACGGCGTGATGACGTATAGGCAGCAAGAAGCATTCTCCGAGGCCCAGGTAGTGTGAGTACAAACGGGCCTGGAGGGGGGACAAGGACCCTAAAGCACGGGGCACGGTGATGACGGCTGAGTGGGAGGGCGCCCTTATAAAGCGCCTTTCTAGTCTTCTGACTACTCAAGGCGCTTTCACAGTGTTTGTCACATTCACCCGTTCACACAGGGGTGTCTAAGTGAACAATCTCACGTGTTACTCATAGACAAGAAGAGAGGGAACTGCCTCCTTCCTACACTCAGATTCAAATGAAGCAACTGAATCATGAAAATCATCTATGGAACAGATGCTGAAGCGTTTGTCTTAATACGGAGAAATAAAACATTTAGCCCCCTCTCTGCTTCCTCCTGTGTCCGCCATCTTCCTCAGACGCTCTCTCCTGCTAAGTGCGGCACAAACGGCCGCGTGTGCACGTCCGTTTCATTTATGGCTCTGAGGAATGCGGGGAAACGGCGGCCGCTCGCCTTTGGATCTCCATAAAATAACTGAACTGATAGCGTCGCAGCCCCCCGCTCTGCTCGCTGTGAGTCAACAGAGCAGGAAGCATCACGGGGTCATCGGAGCCGAAGCAAAACCTTTGAGACCGCCGTGGTGTTTATGGCGGCTCAGGAAGGAGAAGATACGGAGTCTCCGCATGAGTGCGGGGGCTGGATCCACTTGGTACATGATGACGTGTCTTCACTGGCACGTCGAACTAAAAGCCCCCGCAGAGTCGTGGAACTGCGACTTCATGACATCTTATGAACGTCTGAAGCAGCTGTAGAGTATAATAGTATAATAGAAATGTAATATAATGATAGAGGGAAGTTTCCTCAGTAGGTGAAGCTGGTGTCAAAGGCTCCGTTCAGACTGCAGGGACTTGGACCTGATGTTTCCCCTCATGTGTGACCCAGATCTGATTCTTCTGACAGTGTGAAAAGCACCAGTCCCATTGAATCTGACAGGAAATCAGAATTAGTTCACTTTTAAATGTGCGACTGAATCAGATTTTTAAATAACGTTCCGTACGTAAAGTCACCGGTCCACCATATTCAACATATTCCAGTCCTTAAGGGCGCCCTCCCACTGTGCCTCCGTCCCGTGCCTCGTGCTTTAGGGTCCTTGTCCCCCCCTCCAGGCCCGTTTGTACTCACACTACCTGGGCCTCGGAGAATGCTTCTTGCTGCCTATACGTCATCACGCCGTAACACGTCACACGCATTGATGACGTCATGGCGATGCGTGGCTTTGTTTACAGATCTTTCCGTAGACCTCAGAGTTTTTGTGCGTCTTGTCGACTGTTTTTGAATCTTTTCATCGACCAAATCTGCAGTAAACACTCCACCTCCGCATCACACCAACGTGAACCTTTCGCCGCCATTGTTTTAAATGTCGGCGCATGGTCCCTCCTTCTTTTTTCTACGTCCCAACAGGCGCACAGGAAATGACCTCAGAGCCGCCGTAGGCCTCGTGCTCGTACACGTGCGCACGCTCGTGCTCGTACATGTGCAAACGTGCTTTACTAAAGCCCCCCTCTCCCAAACGGGCCGTGGACGGCAAGCGTGCCGCTCCTAGACGTGGTACGGTTGCACTCACACTGGTCAAAGGAACCAGACTTTAGCCGTGAAGTGTGCTCGGGCACGGTACGGAGGCACAGTGGGAGAGCACCCTAACTGAGTGAAAACAGTTGAAAGTGCTGGATTTATAATACAAGACCAAACGGGAGCATCGTTGAGAAAAGGAATGTGACACAACAACCTCGATGATCTTGTTTTTATAATCGCCAGAAGCCAAAAACATAATTGAAAAAGCAAATGTGATGAACACGAATCACTGTGCAGAAGCATCCGCGTTAAATCACATTCTGCAGAGTTCAAACCGCCTGGAGAGATGTGAACAAACAGATCCAAAGAAGAGGGGACTGCCGGGACACGACACCGGGTTTTGGCGCTTCCTGCGTGTAACTGCGTGTTCAGAGATACACGAGAGAGATTTCTCTGTCTCACCACAAATGATTTCACCTTTTCTTTCAGACTAATGACGCGTAAAACAGTGGCAGTCATTACAGAGCTCCCGCAGGAGGTGAGTGCGCAGACCGCAGGTATTAGTCCTACTGCTGTCTGTCTGCAGGGGCGACGTGTGCTGTCTGGTGCATGATGGGTACACGTGACATCAGCAGACCGAGCGGTTCACACAGATAAAGCTCTGCTCAGTGTCTGGGTGGTCTGACGGAGGATCAGACTGATGTACTGCATAAATACTTCATGAAAAACCTGTTTATCAGCCGCTAATGACATTTTACTGACGCTGTTTACATGTTAGGAGGATGTGAGGCCACGAACCTGCAGGAAAACCGAGAAAGATCGTTGTTTTTTACTGTTTTTATTAAACATCTTAGGGCGCCCTCCCACTGTACCTCCGTCCCGTGCCCCGTGCTTTAGGGTCCTTGTCCCCCCCTCCAGGCCCGTTTGTACTCACACTACCTGGGCCTCGGAGAATGCTTCTTGCTGCCTATACGTCATCACGCCGTAACACGTCACACGCATTGATGACGTCATGGCGATGCGTGGCTTTGTTTCCAGATCTTTCCGTAGACCTCAGAGTTTTTGTGCGTCTTGTCGACTGTTTTTGAATCTTTTCATCGACCAAATCTGCAGTAAACACTCCACCTCCGCATCACACCAACGTGAACCTTTCACCGCCATTGTTTGAAATGTCCGCGCATGGACCCTCCTTCTTTTTTCTACGTCCCAACAGGCGCACAGGAAATTACCTCAGAACCGCCGTAGGCCTCGTGCTCGTACACGTGCGCACACTCATGCTCGTACATGTGCAAACGCGCTCTACAAAAGCCCACCTCTCTCAGACGGGCCGTGGACGGCCAGCTGGCCGCAGTTATGCGCGGAGCGGTTGCACTCACACTGGTCAAACGCACTAGGCTTGACCCGAAAAACCTGTTTTGGCGCGGTGCGGAGGAACAGTGTGAGTGCGCCCTTAAAGAAATAATCTGTTGAGTTTAATGACCCCAACACAGCAGAACGAGCTGGAACTCTCTTACGGCCTCAGCGTCGAGTAAACGCAACATTACCTCCCAAGTGTTCGACCCCGAGAGCGGCCAAAAAACAAATGATTCATGCTTCTGCACATCACCACGCAGTGAGGGAGCCGGGCTGCGAGCCGGGGCTCGTTGCTCAGATGCAAAGCAGCTGCATGTGTTTGTCTGGAAGTCAAATCGTTAGTCAAACCAAAACCATTTCAGCCTTGAGCTGTGCAGAAAAACGTCTGTCAGCTGGTGTGTGTGTGTGTGTGTGTGTGTGTGTGTGTGTGTGTGACATCATTCAGAAGCATAAAGTCCCAGGATGTAAAAAGAACATGTTGAAAACCATATCTGAGTATTGATCTTCAGGAATCATTAGGCACCACGACGGCGACCCGCTCTTGATCCGTACGCCACAAAGTTACTCTGTAACTTCCCCCGTCTGCGCTCCGTCTAACAGGAAACCTGCCAGTGATTCAACGACACAAGAATCTGGGGAATAGGTTTCATATTAGTTACTTATTCTGCCATAACTGCCGAGGTACAGCGGCGGTTCAGATCAGATGAATTAACGCACTGTTGAAATGAGGCCTCCACCTCAACTGGCTCCTTTCAACACAAAGGAGCAGCGGCTCTACTCCGAGTTCCTCACGGATGCTGAACTTCTCCCCCTCTCTCTAAGGTAGTCTCCAGCCCCCCTCCTGAGGAAACACATTTCAGACGCTTGGACCTGGACCTGGTTCTTTGGGTCCTGACCCAGCTTTCATGACCACAGGTGAGGGTAGGAACCAGGACTGAGCGGCAGAGAAACACACGCTTTCAAAAACACCCGTGTTCGTGCGGACGGCCCCTGAGTCAAAGAACACATCTGCTCACCTGCGTGGTGTTAATGTTATTACAACAGGATATTTATCCACTGTAACCGACGCGCTGCTCCAGTGGGAAGCAGTGGCACTTGACTTGAATGTCACATACATGGCATTTAACCCCCTGTTGCACAGAGAGATGCTTCAGATCGAGCTGCTGTTTCCACCTTTACTCAAAAAGATCTTTTTACAAACACTGCAAGCTGCACTGCTGTCATCTCGCCATGACTCCTTCTCGTGTGAAGAGTGAGTTTCACGTCATTGTTCTGCAGAAAAACACGCCGGCATCAATAAAAAGAGTCCATGAGCTCGATTCGTTAGCGGTTCTTAAATGCAACAGGCTCTCGACTCCCATCATCACTCGCAGCTACATGTTGCTCCATCGAGCGGCAGCTGGTGAAGACTCATCCAGGTGACGTCTGCATGACTCCTTAAATCAGGGGTGTCAAACTCAGGCCCGTGGGCCAAATCAGGCCCGCGGTGTAATTATATTTGTCCCCTAAGATCATATCAAGGTTCTCTGAGAGCTGGCCCGCGAGTATAAAGCACATCCACGTCTACTTTTCTGTTCACACACATGAGCATCCATGCTACCAGTCTCTGCAGACACACTGAATCCACCCCTCCCCAAAAACGACCCAAAGAAAGATGGAGGACAGCAGCTTTCAGCAGATGATCTGTGTATGAAGGTAAAGAGCTGTTTGACTAAAAACAGATGCAAAACACCACAAAAACGTGACAAAATTACTAAAAACAGACGCAAAACACCACAAAAACGTGACAAAATTACTAAAAACAGACGCAAAACACCACAAAAACGTGACAAAATTACTAAAAACAGACGCAAAACACCACAGAAACGACCCAAAGAAAGATGGAGGACAGGAGCTTTCAGCAGATGATCTGTGTCTGAAGGTAAAGAGCTGTTTTTCACCGTGGCTGTAACCAAAGAATCAAACAGAAGAAACACCACGACAAGACCAAGGAGCTGCACTGGAAAGATTCAACGTTACACATCTGGAGAGAAGGAGCACATGCACATTTGCACTCTTTGTTTTTTAGTAAATATTGAGTTTGACCCGCAACTTTATCCCAGTTTTTAAATTTGGCCCACTGTGAATTGGAGTTTGACACCCCTGCCTTAAATAGTCACTGTGGGTTTTTACGTCCCTGAAACGGGTCAGGCATATGATTTACACCGGCATATGTTTTACACCGGCGTGGTTCGGATTATAAAACCGGCTTCACTGTTTGCTCGCTGCATTAACAAACACAAACGCAGCAGTTTGAGAGTTTTCAAGGTCACGAAATGTTCCAACCATCACAACACCTCAAAGAAGGTTGAACAAGATTAGTATCTTCAGTTCCTCTTTTCATGCATCAGTCAACTTTGCAAAATACACTTATTTTATGACATTTTGTCTGTAGATTTCTCCTAACTTCATCTAAAGTTTGCATTAAATAACGCCTCATTTGCTCAGATATGATTCGTCTTGATGTCAATAATCACCCGGGGATGTTTCACGCTGATCTCTATTAGTTAGTGTCTCAAAATGTTCTTACATCATTCACAGCGTCATTTATGAAACATCTGGTTCATAAAAACAGAGGCGTATGTCATAACCTCTGGCTCTAATATGTCAAACGAACGAGGCAAGTTCTAGAAAATGTTGCTTATTAGCTCATATTTCACAAGAGAACGCCTCATTTGCATATTTAAAAACATGACATTTCAAGAAACTTATAAAACGTAATCATGTCAATCAATCACAAGCGTGGGGAAAATGGCCGACTTTTGGACACAACCAGGACACAAACGGCTCGAATAATCAGGTACTGAAGGAGCTCTCTGGGTCTGTTAACCGGGGTAGGAGACCTCTGATTTACCCGGGGTACGGTGTTTACATGATGTTAGAGAACCCGGATTCTGCCCTTAACCCGAGTATAATCGGGTTTTTTAACTGCATGTACACTGAATGTTTTTCAGCCCACTGCGGTTCCCTCCAGCTCTGCAGAACTCTTTCGGCTCATTGTTTTGGTTCTGCAGGCTGCAACTTCAATGTGCGGTTCACTTTCTCAAGCTGTTTTCAGGAAATATAGCTCACAACAACAAGCTCATCAAACATGGTGGAGCGTTTGGCAGCTTAAACGTCACATATTTAAGAGTTAAAGCATTTCATTTCCCTCCATTTTCTGAAGATTGAGCTTCTCCTCACAAACAAACAACTGTGGAAAACGTCTGTCAAACACAAACACTGATAAAAGACACCTGCATGTGACGAGCGTTCGGAGGCCTTTCACTGCTCGCTGCTGTGACTTTCTCATGAGGTCGGCCTTTGTCATCCTCCCTCTTGCCTCGAGGCAGCCTAATGGAGATGCGGGCCCTGCTCAGACAGGTCGGGCAACATACTGCTGTCACGACAACGGCTCAGTTAAACGCTCTTTCAAAAAAACACCAAGACAAAGGCATGTCTCAGAGAGGGGGGAAGTGGGAAACCCTGTGTTTGAAACTAAACTGTAGCCCGGAGAAGAAAGAGGATTGACTGACAGAACCAGACCCGAGGGACCTGTGAGGAATGTGTTATATGCACATTCACGGTGGAGCGAGAGCACGTCAGGTGAAGCGTTACATCGCCCGAGGGCTGACTATTGTGCGTCTCATCAAGCAAAGCATGTTGCAGCAATGAGACACGAGATGAGCAGCAGGTTAATGTTGGGACATTTTGTCAAGAGTGGCGCAAAAACCCCACGGCTGCAGAGAGGAAGCGTCGCCTGATGCTTCTCCTGTTTAAAGGACGTGGACGCAGCTCGACACTGCTGACTGTCAGAGGACTGTCACGCAAACGAGGCAACGTTGTGTCCCATGATGCTCCAGTTAATGATCGACTAAAACCTGCCAGGGTTTGATTCATGGAATCCCACGAGCGCTAAAACCAGATCATTTAGGCCATAAAAGACTTGACTTCTTGCATTTATCTGCAGCGAGATAAGCAGAGAAGGTGAACAGTGGGTTTTCTACATGACGACAGATTAACTACGGCTCAGCGGCTGTGGATTCAGCCTTTGAGCTTATTGTTTTATAGGGGTGGGAATCTTTGGGAGCCTCACGATTCGATTCAGAACTATTCTTGAATGAGTCCACGCTTCAGGATCTACTCCCGTCCTGATTATGGTGTGAAAACATTCGATTATACTCTATTCTTTGACGAAGATATCAAAGATTTAACAAAGATCAACAAACAGGATCAGCTTTTTCTCCGTGGTTTATTTTGACAAAGTATTTTCCTCTGCAGATAGAAAAACGTTCACCCCTGCGTCCTCACAAGGCTCAGAGTTTAGCAGGAATGACCCCGAGCCCACTGGTGCTCAGCCTTTTTAAGGAGGAGAGGAGACCCCCCCATCCAGACAGACAGGGTCACAAGGTCACAGACAGAACGAGCTAAGCCTTGGTTGGGTGACGTCTTTAGACAAAAAAAACACACCTTAGACATTACAACCCCCCTCTGAACCTCTCTCATCACAAGGTCTCTAACACAGGGTCCACACAGGCCAAGGTCTCTAACACAGGGTCCACACAGGCCAAGGTCTCTAAAACAGGGTCCACACAGGCCAAGGTCTCTAACACAGGGTCCACACAGGCCAAGGTCTCTAAAACAGGGTCCACACAGGCCAAGGTCTCTAAAACAGGGTCCACACAGGCCAAGGTCTCTAAAACAGGGTCCACACAGTCCAAGGTCTCTAAAACAGGGTCCACATAGGCCAAGGTCTCTAAAACAGGGTCCACATAGGCCATAAAAACAGTCCTGAGCTATCTACAGAAACAGGATGTACAGAAGCACAGATCTGCCATTACACCGTCATGAGGCAGTTATTTACGTTCTCCATTTAGCACAAACGAGCTCTGCACCGGTCACATGATCAGGTTCAACAGAGGAGACACTGAACTGCGTCTGACCGCACAAAACTACGAATTACAACGATCCAAAATTCCCACAACAGCACCTTTTGCATCAACGCTTTCATGGGAAACTCAGAACGCACAGGCAAAGAATCCGCCACCTAAACAAAACAAGCTAGCTTCCTTCAACAGGTCACATATGAAATAACTTTAATTTTCATGTGGCGACTACGTATCAGCCTTTACAAACTGCTCGCTGCTTCCATGGGGTCGTTGGTAAAGTGGTCAATGATTCTTAGTATTTAAAGTTCAAATAACTTCCAGAGCATTAAGAATTAATGCATCAAACATGTTTTGCGGCTCCAGACAAATTTTATCTGGTGGAAGACAAAAAGGCAAAGTGGCTCTTTTGATAGTAAAGGCTGCAGACCCCTGGTATAGATGGAAGTGGCTGCACACTGTGATCAGACATGTGCAGAAACATTGGGACTGACCTGTCCAGTCGACAATGCCAATAAAGTCAGTTCAAAACCTCCGCAGGCGTCACTTGACGGCTTTCATTCCGCCTTTGCATGAAAATCAACAGCGTGAGCCCGGACTACAGAACTCCACGCACGATGCTTTGTGTGGATCCACGTGCACGAGCGTGACCAGAATAGAAAAGGCTAAATTAAGAAGAGCACCAAGAGTAAACAAACACGTTTAACCTGTAGAGTCCACCGGGGGCTCTGCGCTGGTGGCCACGGAGCGGTGGTTCAGCCCCAGGTCTCAGGGTCCGCTGCCTGTTTACCAAACACCTGGCAGAAGGCCAAGCTCAGCACCGGAGGCTAACGAGGCTTCTGGTTTCTGTTTGCGCTCCGTCCGCGTACAGAACAATTCACAGCAGTTTGACTTGGATGCAGCTGTCGTGTCTCTGCTGTTTCATATGTAACAAAGGAGGCCACAAAGCGTCGTTTGTCCTTTTGTATTTCTACTTTTCTGCCATGGATTAGGCACAACCCTGCTAAAACATGACACGAGTTGATGCTAGTCAATACCCGCTAGACCTGTCGGCACTTAGGCTTCAGCAACACGCAACAGACGGCTTTAGACGGCCTATAAGCATAGCATGTAGCTACATGTAACCTGGTTAGCGGTGACTAACATTTTTGCAGCAACTTCTTCCGTCAAAAACGACCAAAGAAGGCGTTTAAACCAAAAATGACACAATCAAACAAGTTCCAGAAGGAATAAGATCTGAAAATGAGGATAACTTAACATCAGCAGCCATGATGCTGCCTCCTCTGATGTTAGCATGTAGATACATGTAAGCTAGTTAGCGGTGACTGTGGAGAAACATTTTCGCAGCAACTTCTTCCGTCAAAAACGACCAACGAAGGCGTTTAAACCAAAGTTCCAGCAGGAATAAGATCTGAAAATGAGGATAAGTTAACATCAGCAGCCATGATGCCGCCTCCCCTGATGTTAGCATGTAGCTACATGTAATTTAGCAGTGGAAGGACAGTAGAGTAACGTTTCAGCATCAAACATCACCAATAAAGACTTCTAAACCAAAAACTACACAAGAGCATAGCGTGTAGCTACATGTAAGCTAGTTAGCTGTGACTGTGGAGTAACATTTTCGCAACAACTTCTTCCGTCAAAAACGACCAAAGAAGGCGTTTGAACCAAAAATGACACAATCAAACAAGTTCCAGCAGGAATTAGATCTGAAAATGAAGCTAACTTAACATCAGCAGCCATGATGCCGCCTCCTCTGGTGTTAGCATGTAGCTACATGTAGCCTAGTTAGCTGTGACTGTGGAGTAACATTTTCGCAGCAACTTCACCGTCAAAAATGACCAAAAAAGGCGTTTAAACCAAAAATTACACAACGAGGATAAGTTAACATCAGCAGCCATGATGCCGCCTACCCTAGTGTTAGCATGTAGCTACATGTAATTTAGCCGTGGAAGGACGGTAGAGTAACGTTTCAGCATCAAACATCACCAATAAAGACGTCTAAACCAAAAACTACACATGAAGTTCAAGCTGGAACATGTTTGATTGTGTAATTTTTGGTTAAATGTTATATTTAATATTTATAAAGGCACTTAGGCTTCAGCAACACGCAACAGGCGGCTTTAGACGGACTATAAGCGTAGCATGTAGCTACATGTAATCTAGTTAGCGGTGACTGTGGAGTAACATTGTCGCAGCAACTTCTTCCTTCAAAAACGACCAAAGAAGGCGTTTAAACCAAAGTTCCAGCAGGAATAAGATCTGAAAATGAGGATAACTTAACAACATCAGCAGCCATGATGCTGCCTCCCCTAGTGTTAGCATGTAGCTACATGTGACCTAGTTAGCTGTGACTGTGGAGTAACATTTTCGCAGCAACTTCTTCAAAAACGACCAATGAAGGCGTTTGAACCAAAAATGACACAATCAAACAAGTTCCAGCAGGAATTAGATCTGAAAATGAAGCTAACATCAGCAGCCATGATGCCGCCTCCTCTGGTGTTAGCATGTAGCTACATGTAGCCTAGTTAGCTGTGACTGTGGATTAACATTTTCACATCAAATTCGTCAAAAACGACCAATGAAGGCGTTTGAACCAAAAATGACACAATCAAACAAGTTCCAGCAGGAATTAGATCTGAAAATGAAGCTAACTTAACATCAGCAGCCATGATGCCGCCTCCTCTGGTGTTAGCATGTAGCTACATGTAGCCTAGTTAGCTGTGACTGTGGAGTAACATTTTCGCAGCAACTTCACCGTCAAAAATGACCAAAAAAGGCGTTTAAACCAAAAATTTCACAATGAGGATAAGTTAACATCAGCAGCCATGATGCCGCCTACCCTAGTGTTAGCATGTAGCTACATGTAATTTAGCCGTGGAAGGACGGTAGAGTAACGTTTCAGCATCCAACATCACCAATAAAGACGTCTAAACCAAAAACTACACATGAAGTTCAAGCTGGAACATGTCTGATTGTGTAATTTTTGGTTAAATGTTATATATAATATTTATAAAGGCACTTAGGCTTCAGCAACACGCAACAGGCGGCTTTAGACGGACTATAAGCGTAGCATGTAGCTACATGTAATCTAGTTAGCGGTGACTGTGGAGTAACATTGTCGCAGCAACTTCTTCCGTCAAAAACGACCAATGAAGGCGTTTAAACCAAAGTTCCAGCAGGAATAAGATCTGAAAATGAAGCTAACTTAACAACATCAGCAGCCATGATGCTGCCTCCCCTAGTGTTAGCATGTAGCTACATGTGACCTAGTTAGCTGTGACTGTGGAGTAACATTTTCGCAGCAACTTCTTCAAAAACGACCAATGAAGGCGTTTGAACCAAAAATGACACAATCAAACAAGTTCCAGCAGGAATGAGATCTGAAAATGAAGCTAACTTAACATCAGCAGGCATGATGCCGCCTCCTCTGGTGTTAGCATGTACCTACATGTAGCCTAGTTAGCTGTGACTGTGGATTAACATTTTCACATCAACTTCGTCAAAAACGACCAATGAAGGCGTTTGAACCAAAAATGACACAATCAAACAAGTTCCAGCAGGAATGAGATCTGAAAATGAAGCTAACTTAACATCAGCAGCCATGATGCCGCCTCCTCTGGTGCTAGCATGTAGCTACATGTAGCCTAGTTAGCTGTGACTGTGGAGTAACATTTTTGCAGCAACTTCACCGTCAAAAACAACCAAAAAAGGCGTTTAAACCAAAAATTACACAACGAGGATAAGTTAACATCAGCAGCCATGATGCCGCCTACCCTAGTGTTAGCATGTAGCTACATGTAATTTAGCCGTGGAAGGACGGTAGAGTAACGTTTCAGCATCCAACATCACCAATAAAGACGTCTAAACCAAAAACTACACATGAAGTTCAAGCTGGAACATGTCTGATTGTGTAGTTCTTGGTTAAATATATTTATTGTGATATAAATGTCACAATAAAGTGTCGCTAAACTCCATAATTATGTGTTTACGCTCCTTCCCTGACCAAACTGTGTGTAATAACCAAAATACATGGAGGTCGGCAGGAAAACCTCCCGTCGCGATTAACCTGGTTCACGATATTAACACGGTTTCACGCGCACAAAGTCTTTTAAACGGGCACACTTGCATTTGTTTTTGTTGGTGTTGTTGTTGTTGTGGTTGGTGGTAAACACACGCACAGCAGGGTCAGTCGTACAGGAAAAAAATACTTTTCTAAATGAAGTGAGAAGATGATTTTCTGTAAAATGGAGTAAACTGTGTCTTCCACGTTCATGTGAGTTACAGTTAGAAGCAGACTGGAGTCAAATCATCGTTTAAGAAGCTCGAGGATATAAATTCTGTTTGTTGACGGCGGTTCAAACCCCTTCTGTCCCGTCCCTGACGGCACGTTCGCGTCTTTATCTGCACGTTAACTTAAACAACTAGGATTATTGTTTCTTCCCCATAACTAAAACTTTGTTTATGTGTTTTTTTTCTGGCAAAAGAAGTTTAAATAAAGTTTTTTAAGGAGCCCCCGCTCCGATGACAGAGATCAGAGGGTAAATTAAGCTTTTTTTTGTTTTTACAAGATCAGTGTTTTTGGCGTCTTCTCCTGTTAAATAGCCTCAAATAAAAAAATTAATAAAATATAAATGATTATAATAAAAAATAATAATATTGAACATTTTAGTATATTATTATATTTCATAATATTATTATAATTATATTATTATAGTAATATAAATAATAAATAATAGAGAAATAAATAAAATACTATCATTGCCATTTCTTTCCTTATTTTTAGTATTTTGTTTCTTTCTCATTTTCTTTCTCTATTCTTTATTTAATTATTTATATGACTATAATTATAATTTATGCTATTTTTTATTTATTTTTTCTCTATTTTTGGTAATTTTTTTTCTTTCTCTATTATTATTTATATTACTATACTTATAATTTAATAATAATAATAAAAATGATAATATTAAACATTATACTATATTACTATATTTAGAATATTATTATAAATATAGTAATATGAATAATTAAATAAATAATAGAGATAGAATAAAAAATACTAAAAAAAATTAAATTAAAAATAGCATAAATTATAATTATAGTCATATAAATAATTAAATAAAGAATAGAGAAAGAAAAATTACTAAAAATAAGGAAAAATTAAAATATAAAGAGTTTGTCACGTTAACAGTGACGGAAACTGCTTTAAAGCCATTTTGTTATAACCTCTGAAAAACAACACACACACACACGCACACACACACACACACACACACACACACACACACACACACACACACACACACACACACACACACACACTAACAACAACAAGTGCAAACCAAATAGAAATAAAGTGTGTAACCCGGATCTGAACACCGTGCGGAGCTGCCTCCGGCCGCCGCAGGTGAACTTTACCTGCACTTCCTACCCTGTCAGGTGTGCGTGCAGGACTTTAACCCGGGTTAAGCAGCTCGGCTTAGATCAGGTTTGTGATGTGTCCGCCTGGAGCCGCAGCTGCAGCCCTTTGTCTGCGGGAGTGAAGCTAAAGCAGAAGAGACCCGAGGACAGGCCGGAGCTCCGGGTCACCGGGAGCCCGGCCGTCCTCAGCGGCTCGGCGGAGACTCTCACCCCGGGTTTGACGTCCTCGAACACGGACGCGTCCTCAGCGCCGTCCGCCCCCGGCATCCTCACCGGCTTCAGCTGCGTGAAAACCTGCCGTTCCTCGGTGGTGTGCGGCGGGTTCATGGCCGGTCCTACCCTCGCTGCCATCGCGGGTCTCACCTTCACGAACAGGCCGGTGGAGCTTGTGGTGAGTGCGGGGTTGTAACGCGCACACAGGGTTATTACTGTGCTACAGCTGCGTGGTTATCCCGCAGCCCTCCCCGCTGTTCTGGCGCACAGGTAGGGCTGCACCTGAGCTCATGCGCGGAGCTGTTACCTGAGACGCGCGGCGCGACCAATCGGAGCAGAGGATGAGAGCTGAGGGCCAATCAGCTGCGAGGAGGGGGCGGGACTCACCTGAGCGACTGCAGGGGAGGAAGGAGAGGCAACTGTATCACACACACACACGGAAAAACACACACATACACACAATAAAAACACACATGCACACAGATACAAACACAGGCATACACACACGTATACTCACACAAAAACACACACACACAAAAAAACAAACACACACATACACACACACATATACTCACAAAAAACACACACACACACACACACACACACACACTAAAACACATAAAAACACACACATAAACACAGGTATACACACACAAACACACACACACACACACACACTGATGAAAGCCAGCGTGCCAACATTTTTATAGCTAGTTTAGATTTTGTGATATATTTGTTACAGCTGGGAGGAGGCCTCGGGGAAGACCCAGGACCAGGTGGAGAGATTAGATCTCCACACTGGCCTGGGAACGCCTCAGGATCCCCCAGTTAGAGCTGGTTAATGTGGCCCGGGAAAGGGAAGTTTGGGGTCCCCTGCTGGAGCTGTTGCCCCTGAGATCCGACCCCGGATCAGAGGCTGAAGATGAGATGAGATGAAGTATATATACTGTAACTACAGTCGCTGTGTTGTACAGACTTTGACTCTGACTTTATTAAACTTCCTCTCTTCCTGGTCATCTTTCATGAGTCTGAGATTTGTTTGCATGAGTTGAATAACCGAGCGTCACACAAAGAGAAATAAATGAGTCATGCTGCTAAAGCTGAGGGCGTGCACGCACTTCAAACTGTTATTCAGCCGCACGCTGGGGGACAGAGGAACCAGCAGCAGCAGTAACCCTCTCTGAGCAGGAGCTGCACACTCTCTTTAATAATCACGTGCACACACACAGAGAATGTGTGTGTGTTGCATGTTCATGATGAAGCTCTAGTCACGGTGCGTGTGCAGGTCTCTGCTGATGGTGGTGGTGCCTGCTGCCGTGGTCCTGTGTGCAGGTCTCTGCTGATGGTGGTGGTGCCTGCTGCCGTGGTCCTGTGTGCAGGTCTCTGCTGATGGTGGTGGTGCCTGCTGCCGTGGTCCTGTGTGCAGGTCTCTGCTGATGGTGGTGGTGCCTGCTGCCGTGGTCCTGTGTGCAGGTCTCTGCTGATGATGGTGGTGCCTGCTGCCGTGGTCCTGTGTTTTGTCGTCTCTGCTGATGGTGGTGGTGCCTGCTGCCGTGGTCCTGTGTGCAGGTCTCTGCTGATGGTGGTGGTGCCTGCTGCCTTGGTCCTGTGTGTGTGCAGGTCTCTGCTGATGGTGGTGGTGCCTGCTGCCGTGGTCCTGTGTGCAGGTCTCTGCTGATGGTGGTGGTGCCTGCTGCCGTGGTCCTGTGTGTAGGTCTCTGCTGATGGTGGTGGTGCCTGCTGCCGTGGTCCTGCATGACGCTTCCTGCTGCTGTTATAATCTATCACCTTAGCTGTGCTTGTTCCTGCTGTTCTGCTGTATTAACTGCCATAAAATATAAGTCACATTCACATAACTATAGATATTATTATAGTTACTGGAAGTGTGTTCGTCTTTTCTCTCTCTCTCTCTCCTTCTCTTCCTCTCTCCGGTGCAGACAGATGTGCGTCCTCCACAGAGCTGGGTCTGTCTGACGTTCCTGTCTGTTATAGTGAAGGTTTGCGTTGCCACCGTACTCTACGGGGGAATTGTTGGGTCTCTGTAAATCATAAATAAGTCATAGAGTGTGGTCTTTACCTACTCTGTAAAGTGTCCTGAGATCACTTTGGTTATGATTTGACACTGTAAATCAAACCGAACTGAATTGTAATTGCATGTTAAGCAGCATGTATGATAAGTGAATATGTAAATAGTTATTATACCGGTTTGTCAGACAATTTGCGGCACTTTCTCAACATAACGGGAGGTTCAGCGCGTTGTAATAACAGGTGGTAATGTCCTCGTCAAACCTGACTGGAACATTCTGTGTGCTGTCAAAGCCGAGGCCTACGAGCGTTGAGTACGAACCGTGAGAAAACTCAAACTCTGTTTATACTGAATATAACAACAGGAACGTTTCTGATCCCGTCGAGTTGGTCCCACTGGTTGGCCCGCATACTTGCAGAGTATAATTACACCACAGTGGAACATGAGTGACACGTGATAGAAGAGCTGGGACAATGTGCAGGTTGAACAACTGTCGATGGGAGGAATTCCAGGAGGGCTGATATACAGACTGCTAAAAATACCACCCAACCCAGCGGGGGGGGGGGGTCCGGGTCTATCTGCAATCTTGGCTTTCTGCTGAGCTTTACTTTTCTTTATGTGTATAAATCCCATAAAAAGATCAAAAAACTATGGGTTAGTGCATCTGTCAATACTTTCATTCATTCATTCATCTTCATCCTCTTGTCCCTGTCGGGGTCGCGGGGGGCTGGAGCTGATCCCAGCTGACATCGGGCGTGAGGCGGGGTCCACCCTGGACAGGACGCCAGTCTATCACAGGACACATAGAGACGAACAGAGACAGACAACCATTCACACCTACGGGTGATTTAGAGTCATCAATGAACCGAACACCTGCACGTCTTTGGACTGTGGGAGGAAACCGGAGAACCCGGAGAAAACCCACGCAGACACGGGGACAACATGCAAACTCCACACAGAAGGGCCCCGGATGCGAACCTGGAACCTTCTCGCTGTCAGGCAACAGTGCTAACAACTACACCACCATGTGTCAGTACTTCACGGCTAAAGTCTGGTTCCTTTGACCAGTGTGAGTGCAACCGTACCGCGTCTAGGAGCGGCACGCTTGCCATCCATGGCCCGTTTGGGAGAGGTGGGCTTTAGTAAAGCACGTTTGCACGTGTACGAACACGAGCGTGAGCACGTGTACGAGCACGAGGCCTACGGCGGTTCTGAGGTCATTTCCTGTGCGCCTGTTGGGACATAGAAAAAAGAAGGAGGGACCATGCCCGGACATTTCAAACAATGGCGGTGAAAGGTTCACGTTGGTGTGATGCGGAGGTGGAGTGTTTACTGCAGATTTGGTCGATGAAAAGATTCAAAAACAGTCGACAAGACGCACAAAAACTCCGAGGTCTACGGAAAGATCTGGAAACAAAGCCACGCATCGCCATGACGTCATCAATGCGTGTGACGTGTTACGCCGTGATGACGTATAGGCAGCAAGAAGCATTCTCCGAGGCCCAGGTAGTGTGAGTACAAACGGGCCTGGAGGGGGGGACAAGGACCCTAAGGCACGGGGCACGGGACGGAGGCACAGTGGGAGGGCGCCTTTAGAGTCCAAAGGCTTCTGTGAATGTCAGTTTTGGGCTGAAATGTCCTCATTCAGGGTGACGAGTGGCTTCTAAAGGTGATTTTGTTGACTTTGAAATGCTTCACGCACTGATTTGGCCTCTGTGTTTCAGGGTATAGACAGATCGGAGCCACAGAACCAGATTTATCAGCTACACTTTCGATGATTAAGATTTAATAACAGCTCTTTAAATCTGCTCAGCTTTTTTGTCATACGTATATTAAACATACATAATCATACCATGTGTAATGACTTTCAAATTATACCCCACCCACAGTCTTTGAGTATGAAGCACTCACTCCCAGGATTAAAATGTAGCTCCACGGAGTTTGTTTGCTCACCGCCCCTGCAGCACACTGCTTCAGTTACAATGATACACGTAAGCAGACTTGTCGGACTCATTTGGTCCAAGTCTCAAGAAATACTTCATAATTTTATTTAGGCAAGTCGAGTCGAGTCCTTAAGTCACACCCCCCCCCCCCCCCCCCCACGGAAACTGCAGTCTTACCTTCAGTATCTGGTGTTAATGAAAAAAAAAAAGAGTATATTGATTTAATTTGTGCTCTAACTTTTGATATTCAGTGATTCAGTTTAGCCTATTTTTGATTGGATTTGAAAATGTCAATGTTTTATACTGGTGATCCGGCTAATGTTAGCTAGCTACAGAGTTGTGAGTGAACAGATTGTATTAGGCTAATGTTAGCTAGCTACAGAGTTGAGAGGCAACCATTGTATTAGGCTAATGTTAGCTAGCTACAGAGTTGAGAGGCAACCATTGTATTAGGCTAATGTTAGCTAGCTACAGAGTTGTGAGAGAACAGATTGTACCTAAGTTCCCCGGGTTCGATGTTCCCCGCTTTGTATGTTCCTCGCTTTCCACAGAAAGGATCCTATGTTCCCCAGTCTGTTGTTTTTTCCCTAACCCGAACAAAATGCTGAATTAAATCAGTGGAGGCAGAGGCTTATGCTACTGGGGAACACAGGACCAGGGGAACATAGGGATGACCCCGTATCAGGCTACTGTTAGCTAGCTACAGAGTTGTGAGAGAACAGATTGTACTAGGCTAAGGCTAGGTAGCTACAGAGTTGGGAGGCAACGATTGTATTAGGCTAATGTTAGCTAGCTTCAGAGTTGAGAGGCAACAATTGTATTAGGCTAATGTTAGCTAGCTACAGAGTTGGGGGGCAACGATTGTATTAGGCTAACATTAGCTAGCTACAGATTTGTGAGAGAACAGATTGTATCGGGCTAACGTTAGCTAGTTACAGAGTTGTGAGGGAAATGAGGCTAATATCAGTGTCAGGGGGAGCGTACCTATGTTCCCCAAGTTCGATTTTCCCCGCTTTGTATGTGACCGGGGAACATCGGACCCCGTCTGTTATTTTTTCCTTAATCCTAACCTCGAACCCGAACGAAATGTATAAAATGTATAGCCTGATGTTTAGCTAGCTACAGAGTTGTGAGGGAACAGATTGTATCATGCTAACGTTACCTAACATGAGCCCTCACAGACACCGGATAACGTTACACAGGCACTAATAATGTCAGCATTGACAACGCCGCAATTTAATATTAAAGCTAAAAACATAAAATAACACAAACCATGAGTCCACAGTGCAGTGTAACAGTCATTGCTAGTTTTAAACCCGACTATTTACCGGCTAAACCGGAAAAGCCCGAAGTGTTAGCAGTTGCCCAAGAGGTTAAATCGCAATCAGACCGTTCAGTGGATGGGTTGACTGATTTGGTTGACTCCCAACTTGGCCTGAATCCTATTTCCAGTGAAGCGTGACACCTCAAACATATTTCATCTCGTACTAACAGAGTGAACAGCGTGTACTATGACGACAGGCTGACACAGGTGGTTCCAACTGAGAGGGTTGTAACGACTGAAATATCACAGCGAGTCACTGGAAAACTATTCGTATTGAAAGGTACCTTTACAGTTTGTCATGTGAAATAACAAAACGTAGAGATTTAAAATGTCTGCTGTGAAAATGGCTAGAAAGGCACAAGTTTCAGTCTTTTTAGACAGCGGAGGGGGATAACCCGTCATACACACCTTTATTTAAACCTCCAGAACCGTATTTCAAGTTGTAGCGGAGAATATCAAACATTCATTCATTCATTCATCTTCAAAAGTTTGGGGCAGTGACTTTAACCTGAGCGTTGCACTGATGCTGTGGCACAGAGCTCAGCTATATTAATATTATTATAATATATTATACACGGATGGTTGCCCTGTGATAGACTGGCGTCCTGTCCAGGGTGGACCCCGCCTCACGCCCGATGTCAGCTGGGATCGGCTCCAGCCCCCCGCGACCCCGACAGGGACAAGCGGTTGAAGGTGAATGAATGAATGAATATATGGATGGTGGCTCAGAGGGAGTCTGCTGAAGACAGGGATGAGGAGTTGTGATTAGAGATGCAGACGGGATCGGCTCGGCCCCATCTGTGGCTCTGATGAGTCATTAACGAGGGTTTCCTTTTTCAGAGCTAAAGTTTTACATTTGCAATGTTCATTCATTCATTCATCTTCGACCTGTTGTCCCTGTCGGGGTCGTGGGGGGCTGGAGCCGATCCCAGCTGACATCGGGCGTGAGGCGGGGTCCGCCCTGGACAGGACGCCAGTCTATCACAGGACACATAGAGACGAACAGAGACAGACAACCATTCACACCTACGGGTGATTTAGAGTCATCAATGAACCGAACACCTGCACGTCTTTGGACTGTGGGAGGAAACCGGATAACCAGGAGAAAACCGGAAAGATCTGGAAACAAAGCCACGCATCGCCATGACGTCATCAATGCGTGTGACGTGTTACGGCGTGATGACGTATAGGCAGCAAGAAGCATTCTCCGAGGCCCAGGTAGTGTGAGTACAAACGGGCCTGGAGGGGGGAACAAGGACCCTAAAGCACGGGGCACGGGACGGAGGCACAGTGGGAGGGCGCATTTAGAGTCAAAAGGCATCTGTGAATGTCAGTTTTGGGCTGAAATCACTTCATTCATGGTGACGAGTGGCTTCTAAAGGTGATTTTGTTGACTTTGAAATGCGTTACGCGCTGATTTGGCCTCTGTTTTTTCATTCATTCATCTTCAGCCTCTTGTCTCTGTCGGGGTCGCTGGAGTCAATCCCAGCTGACATCGATCCCAGCTGACATCGGGCGTGAGGCGGGGTCCACCCTGGACGGGACGCCAGTCTATCACAGGACACATAGAGACGAACAGAGACAGACAACCATTCACACCTACGGGTGATTTAGAGTCATCAATGAACCGAACACCTGCACGTCTTTGGACTGTGCGAGGAAACCGGAGAACCCGGAGAAAACCCACGCAGACATGGGGAGGCTCAGTTGAAGAGAAATTCAGGTTTAGTTCAACAGATTATTTGTAATATTGCATCTGGAAGAGAAACAACCCCGAACGCCTGTCACAACAAAACCTGTAAGTATAGACTCTCGCTGCGGGCGTGTTCCTTTCTCCACCCCTGTCTGATTTATTGACACAGGCTCTGTTTAACTGTCTCTGACCTACTGTAACGCATACATCTGCTTTGTGTTATCTTCTATTTTCTTACATGGAACCGACTTGAATACGAGATGGAGTGACGTGATACGGGGGATGATTCTCCGCAACAACAACAACAACAACAGGCTGCAGCTCGGGACAAAGGCAGAACCGGTAGAACCACTTTCCTTTTACTCAATTGGGATCTGCGCGTGTGCTTTTGTAACGTTTGTATAAAAGGACAGAGTAAACAAAGGGCACACAAAGACATAGAAAGAGAAAGAGGGGATGCAAAAGACAGATGCGGAGGAAAGGGAAGGCGTATTCGTTGCGGTTTCTCATGCTTTATTGTCTAATAGTAGAGGATGAGAGAGAGAAGTTACAGGACACACCGCATTCCTCTCTTCTCTCTCCAGCAGCGGTGTGTTGTTATTACGCGGAGGGCAGGTGAGGACACACTCGGATGGTTGACGCCCTCCAGGTCTCTGCTCGCAAGACTTCCTCCGCACGACTACGATTTCATCCTAAAACGGCGTTTTCATCAAAACTAAAACTTAAACTCCGTGCAGTAGCAGAATAATCTGCGTACACTGAGCACGTGCGTGCCGATGTAAACAGGAAGCAGAGTGTCTGATGTTGCTGTGTGGTTGAAAATCATGGACGTGTAAATGGACGACGAGGTGGACCTGTTCCTGACAGTACCACATGGGTGTAAGGTGGTCACAGCGGTGGAAAACCCAGACTGGGAGTGGACGTATTAGAGGTGTACGGAACATTCTCCATCTCCAGACGAAGGCTCATTTCTGCTCTACGTTAGAGACGCAGCCTTCTGTGCGTCCTCTGCGTCCGTCTCCTCCGTATTTCTGTCGTACCCTGAAAGCTCACGGATGCGTACAGATACGGAGCAAACGCTGCAGTACCACCTGAAATCGTGGGAGCAGTGTCGAGCACCGCACACAAAAAAGTGAACAAGAGACAAAAGGACCAGGAACCAATCAGATGGTGGTGGAGTCACGTGATCGCCACCTTAGACTTTGGCCAGATGATGAGCGATCACTGTTGTCAGAGTCAAACGCTGCACGAGGAGGAGGCCACAGACATCGACCACCACTCAAGAGAACCAGGACTCATTGGAGTACGGAGCATTCGGTCGCTAACACCTGACACAGAAGTGCTGCAGTGTCGAGCACCGGACACAAAGAAGTGGCGTGAATATCAGGAGCGAGCGAGTCATCGAAGCCCCGACGGACGTCCTGAAACACTGAAAGAGACGTCGGTCGTCACTTTGTCTCATCCGTCAAACCAACGTGTGGAATTCTCCGTCCACACTCTGGGATGTCTTTAGTGTGTCACAGACCACCGCCGTCTACAACGCTGCCGCCATTTTGACTCAGGATGGTTATCCTGCAAAATGACTGAAAATAGCAACCGCTCCGCGCCTAGCTGCGGCACGCTTGCCGTCCACGGCCCGTTTGGGAGAGATGGGCTTTTGTAAAGCACGTTTGCACGTGTACGAGCACGAGCGTGCGCACGTGTACGAGCACGAGGCCTACGGCGGTTCTGAGGTCATTTCCTGTGCGCCTGTTGGGACGTAGAGAAAAGAAGGAGGGACCATGCGCGGACATTTCAAACAATGGCGGTGAAAGGTTCACGTTGGTGTGATGCGGAGGTGGAGTGTTTACTGCAGATTTGGTCGATGAAAAGATTCAAAAACAGTCGACAAGACGCACAAAAACTCCGAGGTCTACGGAAAGATCTGGAAACAAAGCCACGCATCGCCATGACGTCATCAATGCGTGTGACGTGTTACGGCGTGATGACGTATAGGCAGCAAGAAGCATTCTCCGAGGCCCAGGTAGTGTGAGTACAAACGGGCCTGGAGGGGGGGACAAGGACCCTAAAGCACGGGGCACGGGACGGAGGAACAGTGGGAGGGCGCCCTGAGGGTGAGGCTTGTGGTAAAGGTATTTGTGTACTTGTTGTGGTCGATGGTTTGACGATAAGAGGAAGTTGATGACAAACAGGAGAAAAATGCACGGAGGTGGTGAGGAATTGCTGCTGTCGGCTCCAGCTGTTCTCATGTGAGGAAGAAATGTGAACGTTGAAACCTTTTTTCTAAAACAGTGTTTGATGATAAAAACACGTTTCATCGTCGTTTTGTGTCTTTTAGTCGTCATTTTGTGTCTTTTTGTAGTCGTTTTGTGTCTTTTTGTAGTCGTTTTGTGTCTTTTTGTGGTCGTTTTGTGTCTTTCTGTGGTCGTTTTGTGTCTTTTTGTCGTGGTTTTGTTTCTTTTTGTCGTGGTTTTGTTTCCTTTTGTAGTCGTTTTGTGTCTTTTTGTCGTCGTTTTGTGTCTTTTTGTCGTAGTTTTGTGTCTTTTTGTCGTCGTTTTGTGTCTTTTTGTCGTCATTTTGTGTCTTTTTGTCTTCATTTTGTGTCTTTTTGTGGTCGTTTTGTGTCTTTCTGTGGTCGTTTTGTGTCTTTTTGTCGTGGTTTTGTTTCTTTTTGTCGTGGTTTTGTTTCCTTTTGTAGTCGTTTTGTGTCTTTTTGTCGTCGTTTTGTGTCTTTTTGTCGTAGTTTTGTGTCTTTTTGTCGTCGTTTTGTGTCTTTTTGTGTCATTTTGTAGTGTTTTGTGTGTTTTTGTAGTTTTGTGTGTTTTTGTAGTGTTTTGTGTCTTTGTAGTCGATTTGTTTCTTTTTGTAGGGATTTTGTGTTTTTTTCTCATCGTTTTGTTTCTTTTTTCTCGTCGTTTTGTGTGTTTTTGTAGTGTTTTGTGTCTTTGTAGTGTTTTGTGTCTTTTTGTAGTCGTTTTGTGTCTTTTTCTCATCGTTTTGTTTCTTGTTTTTTGTAGTTTTGTGTGTTTTTGTCATGGGACGCCCAGTAGCTTGTCACCATGTGTCCTCTCACTGCATATGAAAAGCAGAAGTGTAATGAAAACACTTTTGAAAGTGTGTTTAATGAGTTTCATCCTGCAGCTACTTAGCAGATATTATAGTGTGCAGGGAACTTAAAGACAGACTAATTACAGACAGGACGCAGCTGGTGAGGGCGACACAGGTGGAACAAATCAGGACCAGGGAGACGATCACAGACAGGAAGACAGGGCCAGAGAGGAGAGAACTTCAAAATAAAACCACCTCCGTCTCACACCAACGTGAACCTTTCACCGCCATTGTTTGAAATGTCCGCGCATGGTCCCTCCTTCTTTTTTCTACGTCCCAACAGGCGCACAGGAAATGACCTCAGAGCCGCCGTAGGCCTCGTGCTCGTACACGTGCGCACGCTCGTGCTCGTACACGTGCAAACGTGCTTTACTAAAGCCCACCTCTCCCAAACGGGCCGTGGACGGCCAGCTGGCCGCAGTTATGCGCGGTGCGGTTACACTCACACTGGTCAAACGCACTAGGCTTGACCCGTAAAACCTGTTTGGTCACCGTACGGAGGCACAGTGTGAGTGCGCCCTGAGATACCTGCAGAGAACAGAAAGAGACAGACAAAGCTGGACCTAGGACAGCAGAGGGCCCTCACAATTACCACACAGCTAAATGTGAATGGAACAAGTTCATTTAAAAAAAAGCAGAACTATCCCTTTAAAACTGTTCTTCTTCTCTTCTTTGACCTGTGAAACAAATACCTCGTCCCGCCTCCTCCTCCCACCACCTTAAACTTGACAATGTCTCACCTCTGCACACACTGCTGACGCCTGACGTAATGAAGTATAACATTTCTCAGAGTTTACTCGGATCAATGCCTAAGCTCTTACCTTTAAAGAAAGGTAAACACCGTCGTAGGCGTCATTCCTGAGAACAATCAGAGGTTGTTCACAGGTTACTCCCTCAGTCAATAAGAGGCCTCCGAGTCCAATACGCCAATCTGAAGCTTTTGGTTCATCACACCTACCTGCAGTGGATGACACGACGGCATATTAGGGCCAAGTATGAAAAAAAGAAATAAATACGGCAAAGCTCTGGATCTACCCTCAGTCCTGGTTCCTACCCTCACCTGTGGTCCTGAAAGCTGGGTCAGGACCCAAAGAACCAGGTCCAGGTCCAAGCGTGTGAACTGTGTTTCCTCAGGAGGGGGTCTGGAGTCTCCCTTAGAGAGAGGGGGAGAAGTTCAGCATCCGTGAGGAACTCGGAGTAGAGCCGCTGCTCCTTTGCGTTGAAAGGAGCCAGTTGAGGTGGTTCAGGATCATCTAGTAAGGATGAACCCTGGGCGCCTCCCTAGGGAGGTGTTCCAGGCACGTCCAGCTGGGAGGAGGCCTCTGGGAAGACCCAGGACCAGGTGGAGAGATTAGATCTCCACACTGGCCTGGGAACGCCTCAGGATCCCCCAGTTAGAGCTGGTTAATGTGGCCCGGGAAAGGGAAGTTTGGGGTCCCCTGCTAAAGCTGCTGCCCCCGAGACCCGACCCCGGATAAGAGGCTGAAGATGAGATGAGATGAGATGAGCGTCCTGAAGTGATGTAGTCGAACAGGGAGTGTAAAACAAAACACTGCAGGAGAAAAATAAAAACACTGTTTTTTTACGTTGAATCTATAAAAACTGCAACTTTCTTCTTGTTAAATCACGCCCTTCCCCCGGGTCCATATACGCTGTCGTATGAAAGACCCATTTGCCTCATTAGTTAAACATTGTTATCATTAACCTCATCATCAGAATATTAATTGTCCTTTTAAAAAATGCTGGTGTATAAAATTATGTAGAATAAAAACACTAATAACAAAGCATTCGTTCTTTTTGCAGCAGAAAGCTTCTGTCCGCAAGTTTTACGCGTGATGCCGCAAAAACCGCCTTCACACACGCTAATAAAAAGGAGCGTATCCCAAAAACTAAAACACACACAGTTCAAATAACTTGTTATTGTTAAGAAATATTTTGTTAATGTGTCGACATTTAGAAATGTTACATCGATACGTTTTGCGTGTTTATTTAGTCAAATTTAAATTTAGTATTTTCCTTTTAATGACACAACCTCAATAGATTTATTAAACATTATGATTTGACGAAAATAACCTTTTATCTTAACTTGTACAGATTTCAAGGATGTGAAGTGTTTGAAGACACTCACATGCAGCAAAAACACCAGTGTAGACACATTGTGGACCGTCCATTGCGGCGTTTAAAGGGTTAATTAACATTATGATTCATTTTCTGACCCTTGTGTAATCTGGGTATCTTTTTCCTCATGAACGATAACAAAAACAAACAAATCAAAACTGACAAAACAAACATGACTCAACACAAATGCAAGATAAAGCTGAGTTAATCAGACGGTGGGTGGTGTGTGTTTGTAGTTAAACACTTCAACGCTTTACCTTTATTTTATAAAACCATCGTTTCACTGGGTGTGTCCGTTACCTAGCCATAGTGCGTTCGCCATAAACACGATATTTTCACATATTGGTTTTTCATGCACTGGTCAAATTTGACATTTCTTTAATCTCTGACACTTATTCTGTCAGACTGGTGGGAAAAAAAACATTTATTTGACTTCACTTTGTCTGTTTGCGTTTGTAGATATCTCCTAAATCTACCAAAAGTTAGCGTTGGATCAGTGATTCTCAAGATAAGTTTCTAAAATATATGAATACATTTTTGTCTAATTATGTTTCGTCTATCCAAACCTGTTTTGGTTCAACCTTCCATGTGTAGTTTTTTTACGTTAATTGCATATTTGTTGGATCTACTCTTGATTTTTGTCAACACCATCAGAATCATAAAAATGCATATTTGAAAATGACCTTACGTGTACGAGCACGAGGCCTACGGCGGTTCTGAGGTCATTTCCTGTGCGCCTGTTGGGACGTAGAAAAAAGAAGGAGGGGCCATGCGCGGACATTTCAAACAATGGCGGTGAAAGGTTCACGTTGGTGTGATGCGGAGGTGGAGTGTTTACTGCAGATTTGGTCGATGAAAAGATTCAAAAACAGTCGACAAGACGCACAAAAACTACGAGGTCTACGGAAAGATCTGGAAACAAAGCCACGCATCGCCATGACGTCATCAATGCGTGTGGCGTGTTACGGCGTGATGACGTATAGGCAGCAAGAAGCATTCTCCGAGGCCCAGGTAGTGTGAGTACAAACGGGCCTGGAGGGGGGGACAAGGACCCTAAAGCACGGGGCATGGGACGGACGCACAGTGGGAGGGCGCCCTGAGGGTGAGGCTTGTGGTAAAGGTATTTGTGTACAGGTTGTGGTCGATGGTTTGACGATAAGAGGAAGTTGATGACAAACAGGAGAAAAATGCACGGAGGAGGTGAGGGATTGCTGCTGTCGGTAGATTTCCTCATGCGGCTCCAGCTGTTCTCATGTGTGGAAGAAGAAGTTTCATGATTTGAAATGTGAACGTTGAAACCTTTTTTCTAAAACAGTATTTGGGCCTGGAGGGGGGACAAGTACCCTAAAGCACGGGGCAGGGGACGGACGATAATTTATATGCTAACATGGGGTCCCTCCACTATCTCTCTATAAACTGAGGGGACCTTGGCATGGACAAGCATTGAAGACCTAAGAACTAAACTATCCAATGATGATCCTACAATGAAATAAACAATCAACGACAATCTGTGCTGGGCCTCATTCAGTCCCATGCATGTGGCTCAGAGTCCAGTTCAGTAAACAGTCTCTGGGTCCGTCTCTGTCCTCTCACGCAGCAGCACTGTTGTGGTTATGTGACACCGCAGGGTCAGAGGTCGGAGGTGGGGCCATGACGCCGTCCTTTAACAAAGTCTGAGCTTTCATCGTCCAGACCACAACGCCATGGGGGGCGTTTACAATCCTCACACTCTGAGACTTGGTTTCTGAAGATCCTGTTTTCAGGCTCCGATAACGCCGGCTGCTGTGGAGGGTCGACCAAAACGATACTGAAGTTGTGCGGGCCCTTAATTGTGTATCTTTTAAAAATCAGGATATTATATGTCTGTGTATGGTCATTTGCTGTGACATTATGTATCTTGTCTTGTCCAGGGATTACCTTAGGGGTCGGGTTAGGGTCTGACCTGCCCCGTCGACTGATGGAGTAAACATGCTCCGAATGATAATATCTTTGCGTGTTGTCCGCAGCCGACCAGATGAACCAAGCGCAGTCGCTCTCACCTGTTCTATCATCCGTTCATATGTGTGGCAGAGGTGAAGTAGTGCACAAGGATCTTATTTCACAACAGCGCCTCATACGCTACTCTGGAAGACACATTACGTAAGACGTCTCAAGGTGTGGGCCAGAGTCAGAGGCATCTTAGCGTATCGTATTACAGTCATCAGACCAGTGTTTACACAGTGGTTCAGATTTTGCAGAGATGTAAGTGCTGCGTCCAAAAGCGCCACACCTCAGCACTTTCCTCTCTAACAGCTCTGACACACTTCAAACACTTCAAAGAATTCACGCCGACAAAACTGATTCACGCCGCCCCCCGGCCGTCTTGGATCAAACGTTTAAACGCTTTAAAGCCACCGTGAAGTGTTCACTTCGCTTTCATCTTTTCACTTCATGACGTTACTAAGCAACCAAAAAATTGTTTCAGTCTTTGTTTTACGATGTTCCTGTTGGGACGTAGAAAAAAGAAGGAGGGACCATGCGCGGACATTTCAAACAATGGCGGTGAAAGGTTCACGTTGGTGTGATGCGGAGGTGGAGTGTTTACTGCAGATTTGGTCGATGAAAAGATTCAAAAACAGTCGACAAGACGCACAAAAACTCTGAGGTCTACGGAAAAATCTGGAAACAAAGCCACACATCGCCATGACGTCATCAATGCGTGTGACGTGTTACGGCGTGATGACGTATAGGCAGCAAGAAGCATTCTCCGAGGCCCAGGTAGTGTGAGTACAAACGGGCCTGGAGGGGGGGACAAGGACCCTGAAGCACGGGGCACGGGACGGAGGCACAGTGGGAGGGCGCCCTCAGTCGGCGGGGCTTGAAACCAGGAGAACCTTGCCAGTCTCCTGGAGGTCTCTCTCTCACCAGAAGGACCTGGCTTCCCTCTGTCTCCGCTGTGTTGTGTTTTTGGCTTCGGCCTGGTTCTCTACAACTACACGTTCACACCTCATAGCATTGTTCTTCTTTGTGCACTTCACTTTAATAAACATTGTTATTCCTCACGTTTATCCGCGTCTCACCATCTTTTGTCTCGCCTTCTCGAGCCAGTGCTGACAAAGTGGGGGCTCGTCCGCTCATTAACTTGTGTTTTCACTCACGTTCTTTCGTGCTTTGTGTCAACAACGATCGGTGAATTCATGAATGGAATCATCGGCTTACGATCAGCGAGTGACGCCGGCGTTTGTAGTACTACGAGACAGCTTTTGTTAACGAGTTGCCGGTGCTTTAGCAGTGTTTGGTCAGATGTGGGGTAGGTTGTTCGCGTTAAGTTGCTGGTGAGGATATCAGAGAAACTAGAGGTAAGGTGCGTGTCGGCTAATTCAAATTCTAATGAAAATCTTGTTTTATCATTTCAATTCCAGCCGTCCTCTCGTGAAATAACCAATAAAATTCATATTGTGTGTGCAGCGGGATAAATAACAATAAAAAAAATACACAATGAGAGCGTCACAGCACACATGAAACAAATTATGAGACATTTTAAAGTTGGAGCTGTCAGCAGCGACGTTAAAACATGCAACAAGTTCATAACACAAACTATTGCAATCACTGCCCGGTAATCGTATACGCTGATGACACCTCACTTCCGGATCGGTCATTTTTTAAAGCTCTCATCCATCCGTCCGGACATGACAGCTCACTGATCACTGCTGCAATCCTTTTAATTGTGCTAACAAGCAGGAGTCAGACAGTTTATAACCTTTACCGTCATAGTGCACAATTAAAACACTGTGCACATTCATGGCGTTTGAGAAATCGGGAGATTACCATGAGCAATAAAGCTCGAGTGTGTTTCCGTCTCAGGCCGTTTATGACCTAACAACCAAACCAACAGGCTGACAAACACAAAGAGTCGTTCTACCTGTAATACGGATTATTTAGCAACTATTCCAAACCCAAAAATATTAGTTTTACCTCTAATTACTTAGAAAAGTAACTAATTCAAATGAGTAAAAGTTATAACAACTGCATGTCTTAATAAATTCTGCTCCATTTCTTTTATGAATAGTTTCTAATCTGTGGTAGGAAGTCTATCATCCCTTAAAGGGGATGTTTTTGTATTTTTTTAGCCAATTTCCTCACGTGTTTCTGTGTCAGTGACTTTATTTAAAGGTGTCCAGTGAAGCGCTGCAGCCTGGCTGCTGTGAACCGGCTGAACCTGCACACCGACATCATAAAGTGTTAGTTTTTACACTGATTGTTATCAGAAGTGTCTGATCTGAACTGTTGGGCCTGCAGTTTGTCCGGGACATCCTAGAAGAGTTGAAGAGTGTGTGTGCTTTGTCGTCTCTCAGGTCTCTGATGGTGGTGGTGGTGCCTGCTGCCGTGGTCCTGCATGACGCTTCCTGCTGCTATCATCACTATTACTCATATAAACTATCATTAGTCTTATAAATCATACAATTTGTAGCCATAAAAACATAATGAGTAAGATATCTAAGTGTATCACAGCTGTTATTACCACTACCAAGTAACCAATTATAGTTACTGTTACTTCTGTGGTTGTTTGCATCTCTGGGACTATCTTTCTCTCTGTGTTTGTGTCTGTCTTTGTCTCTCTCTGTCTGTCTTTTCTCTCTCTCTCTCTCCTTCTCTTCCTCTCTCGGGTGCAGACAGATGTGCGTCCTCCACAGAGCTGGGTCTGTCTGACGTTCCTGTCTGTTATAGTGAAGGTTTTCAAATGAATAAGTCACAGAGTGTGGTCTTTACCTACTCTGTAAAGTGTCCTGAGATAACTTCAGTTATGTTATTGGAGACACTTGCTGCAGACAGAGCGGAGGGACGCTAATGCTATAAGCTAAATCGACTGTGTTGACGTGCATTAGCAGATACACACCAAAAAATGGCATTGTCAGAGTGCAGGTGCTGCGTTTTATTACATTGCAGCCTGGTTCACAGTTACATTTCCCTGATACGTCTTATCAGTGAGGGAACAAGGGCAATTTATGACCATATATTACTGTAACTATGGCGCTCATATGTCTGCAATGCATTGTGCAATAATGCGAAAAGCTATATAGCAGTTTATTCTCAGACACAGTCCTTATCTAGAAAAGGCACTTCGTCCATTTTATCAGACAAAAGACTGAAGTTTACTCCAAAACAGACGTTACACGTGTAAAGCTGAGCTATCTCTCCTCCTGCAGATACTTGTTAGTTTCTTTATTTTAAAAATTAATTTAGTCAATGTTTCAAAATCTGCTTTTTATTTATTTTTTTATCAGTTATTCAATGTACTAAATCTGCTTTTTATTTATTTTTAAATATATTTAGTCAATGTACTAAATCTGCTTTTTATTTATTTATTTATTTATTTATTATTCAATGTACTAAATCTGCTTTTTATGTATTTATTATTCAATGTACTAAATCTGCTTTTTATTTATTTTTAAATATATTTAGTCAATGTACTAAATCTGCTTTTTATTTATTTATTTATTTATTTATTATTCAATGTACTAAATCTGCTTTTTATGTATTTATTATTCAATGTACTAAATCTGCTTTTTATTTATTTATTTATTATTCAATGTACTAAATCTGCTTTTTATGTATTTATTATTCAATGTACTAAATCTGCTTTTTATTTATTTTTAAATTAATTTAGTCAATCTACTAAATCTGCTTTTTATGTATTTATTATTCAATGTACTAAATCTGCTTTTTATTTATTTTTAAATTAATTTAGTCAATCTACTAAATCTGCTTTTTATTTATTTATTTATTTATTTATTTATTTATTATTCAATGTACTAAATCTGCTTTTTATTTATTTTTAAATTAATTAATCAATGTACTAAATCTGCTTTTTATTTGTGCTTTTTATTTATTTTAAAATGAATTATTCAATGTACTAAATCTGCTTTTTATTTATTTTTAAATTGATTTAGTCAATGTAATTGTTATGATTTGACACTATAAATTAAATTGAATTGAATTATCATGTTAGAAAAATTCACGTTTGATCCTTTTTCAGATCAGAATTTAGTAAAAAAATGTACAAAAAGAGACTTTTAAGTATTTTAATTTCACAACAATAAAACAAAGTATTGTGTCTTTTGCCGAACGCTTCGAGCACGAGGAGAGAAAGTAAGAAAAGTGTCCCCCCCCGGCTGCTCACAATCCTGCAGGATGTGTGCCCATGTTTGGGCGTCAGGAAGTCCTGGAATTTCTTTTCCAGTGAGATATGAAGGTGACGTCACCGTGCAGGGGGCAGAGCGCACACTGAGTGGCGTGTTATCCGTTTCCTGTAGCTGATAAACGGACTGAGGCAACCCACGCCGTTCCACCGCAGCGTCACACAAGAATCTGCACAATCACTGCAGCTTCCAGACGTTTTTCTATGAATGAAATGACTCTTGAATCTCTCTGTGAACAGCAGATTGATGTTGTTTTAACCCCTGAGGACAGAAGGGCTCCCACCGTATCAAGTTCCCCCTCCACCTGTCTGCGAGGGAGGAAAGGTGAGAGAGAGACACGACGACTAGGAGCAAAGGGAGGCCGGCTGAGCTGTTATTAACTCTTCTTTGTTGGTGTGTAAAGTGGAACCCCCCCCCCACACACACACACACACACACACACACACAGACACAATAAAGACTCCAGTGAAATGCTTTTGTTTCCTGCTTTGTCCTTCAGTGCCGCGTCTTCCCACCGAACACCTGGTTCTCAGGCGAACGAGTGTGTGCAGCAGGTTGGGTGGATTTCCATAATTGTGAGGGCCCCCTGCTGTCCTAGGTCCGGCTCTGTCTGCCCCTCAGTGGGCGGGGCTTGAAACCAGGAGACCCCAGCCAGTCTGCTGGAGGTTTCAAGAGCACGGCGTCTTAGGGCGCCCTCCCACTGTGCGTCCGTCCCGTGCCCCGTGCTTTAGGGTCCTTGTCCCCCCCTCCAGGCCCGTTTGTACTCACACTACCTGGGCCTCGGAGAATGCTTCTTGCTGCCTATACGTCATCACGCCGTAACACGTCACACGCATTGATGACGTCATGGCGATGCGTGGCTTTGTTTCCAGATCTTTCCGTAGACCTCAGAGTTTTTGTGCGTCTTGTCGACTGTTTTTGAATCTTTTCATCGACCAAATCTGCAGTAAACACTCCACCTCCGCATCACACCAACGTGAACCTTTCACCGCCATTGTTTGAAATGTCCGCGCATGGTCCCTCCTTCTTTTCTCTACGTCCCAACAGGCGCACAGGAAATGACCTCAGAACCGCCGTAGGCCTCGTGCTCGTACACGTGCGCACGCTCGTGCTCGTACACGTGCAAACGTGCTTTACTAAAGCCCACCTCTCCCAAACGGGCCATGGACGGCAAGCGTGCCGCTCCTAGTCGTGGTACGGTTGCACTCACACTGGTCAAAGGAACCGGACTTTAGCCGTAAAACCTGTTTAGGCCACGTTTGAACCTATGAATTGGAAGAAAAGCTGGGATTATATTCAGGAAACACTGAGTCAAACACATTCAACTTGCTCTAAAGATCCATTTCATCCATTTAGTAATTATGCTGCAGTTTATTTCCACAGAACACACAAAAAGGTGTTGTTTTGTGTTCGCTATCATTAGAGTTTGTGATTTTAAACGCTTTAAAATAGACCGTAAGGAACCAATGTTGTGGGTTACCTGTATATAAACTCCTCCTATAGGTGGAAACAACAGCCTTGTGATCCAGGATATCACCTCTAATGCGAGGGGGTGCATTTCACGGCAGGGGGGCTGAATACGGCACAACACCGGTTCCAGGTTCCTCCCCCGTCTTTGCACAAAAGGAGGGAGGGAGCCTCAACCGTAAATGACGATGATGAGTGTGTGCTTCAAGACAGATGATAAGAATCAAGGGTACAGCGCTTCCTCTTCCATAAAACTGGTATATTCAAGTTAAACCTGCGCGTGAGTGATGCTTATTGTGACACGCTCGGAGGGACGAGACCCGTCAGTGTGGGAATCTAACGTTTCATGAGATAACGTGCGGTTCACCCACACGACAGGGGCGACAACTCAAAATGGCTGCTATGAAATGACATTTATATGTGTTTAAGGACGCACACCGCAGAGTGAGAACGGCACGGGAAAAAGAGGCAGGAAGCGAAGTTTTGGAGTCGAAAAGCGTCGAATGTCGTGCACAATAAGTGAAACTTGAGTCAGCGCGGCCGCGTAGACGGGCAGGAAGCCTCTGGAGGGACGGGAACGACCGCGGTGGATGATTCACTTTGAGCCAAACACCATAAACGTGCGGCTGCACATTCATCGCACACACACACACAAACACACACACACACACGCTGATCTGTCAGCATCAGGTTCTCTGGCTCTCCGCGCAGGTGTCAGAGTAACACGCCACTGTAACTTCAGCCCGTCACGACACCCTCAGGAGCTCCGCGGACCACAATGCAGCAGTAAAACGATGCGCCGGCGAACAGTGGAGCTTCATTTACCGCCAGGCTAATCCCCGGAGACCTGAGATGATCCGTGTGTGTGTGTGTGTGTGTGTGTGTGTGCGTGTGTGTGTGCGTGTGTGTGTGTGTGTGTGTGCGTGTGTGTGTGTGTGTGTGTTCAGGTGTGAAGTTATTATCAGTGCGGTCCAACAATGTTTCATCTCTGTGTGGAATTACAGGTGACCGTTAAGTTTAGTCTCTAAAGGAGACGGTTAAGTTTAGTCTCTAAAGGAGACGGTTAAGTTTAGTCTCTAAAGGTGACGGTTAAGTTTAGTCTCTAAAGGAGACCGTTAAGTTTAGTCTCTAAAGGAGACGGTTAAGTTTAGTCTCTAAAGGAGACGGTTAAGTTTAGTCTCTAAAGGTGACGGTTAAGTTTAGTCTCTAAAGGAGACGGTTAAGTTTAGTCTCTAAAGGAGACGATTAAGTTTAGTCTAAAGGTGATGGTTAAGTGTACTCTCTAAAGGTGACGGTTAAGTTTAGTCACTAACTTGGTTCAGAACAGATAAAGGTGGTTTGTCTAAGTTCTTCAGGACTTGAACCCCCGGTCCTCCAGGTCAGAGTTAGGTTAGTGTGCACATCACAGACACGGCAGTGGTGTTGATGAATTAACAGTCATTAATAATGAATGAGACGTTTCGCACGATGGACTCTGGAGCCGACACCAGACTCCCAGAACCTGCTGACTGACCCAAATAAAGTGGGTCAGTCCAACGAACAGGGACACGTTTTATTGCTCACTCTCATTCATAAGGTAACTGATGATGGCGTTTGGCGTTGGGCGGGGTGTCATCTTGAGTGAATTGGCGTCGGAGGGCGTTCTCGTTCTGTTTTACAGCACGTAAACATGGAGGACAAACATGCAGCACCTCTGCTCTGCTGCGTCTGATCCTCTAATAATCGCCTGTAATTAGATCATTTGCATGTAACTGCGGCCGCAGCAGCCGCCCGAGGGCAGAGCCGAGAGCATGCAGCTGCGTGTTCGAACGCCGTTTGGAAGCGGCTCAGCACGCACCGTCAGCGGCACTTCCTCCCTCTGCGTCACAAACAGCATTCCAGGCTTCCCTCGGGCGTCCTGATTGGTCGACAGCACTAAAGTCAGGTGATCAAAGTCATCAAAGTGTTGTTGTGTTTTGGCAACGGAGACGAAACCACGATGGAGCGCAACGGCCGCAAGGCAGCGAGTGGGTGAAGGGCAGCAGCGGCGTGTGCTGCCAGCAACTTAACCGTCACCTTTAGAGACTAAACTTAACTGTCACCTTTAGACTAAACTTAACCGTCACCTTTAGAGACTACACTTAACCGTCTCCATTAGAGACTACACTTAACCGTCTCCTTTAGAGACTAAACTTAACCGTCACCTTTAGAGACTAAACTTAACCGTCTCCTTTAGAGACTAAACTTAACCGTCACCTTTAGAGACTAAACTTAACCGTCTCCTTTAGAGACTAAACTTAACCGTCTCCTTTAGAGACTAAACTTAACCGTCACCTTTAGAGACTAAACTTAACCGTCTCCTTTAGAGTCTAAACTTAACCGTCTCCTTTAGAGTCTAAACTTAACCGTCACATTTAGAGACTAAACTTAACCGTCACCTTTAGTGTCTAAACTTAACCGTCACCTTTAGACACTAAACTTAACCGTCCCCTTTAGAGACTAAACTTAACCGTCTCCTTTAGAGACTAAACTTAACCGTCACCTTTAGAGACTAAACTTAACCGTCTCCTTTAGAGACTAAACTTAACTGTCACCTTTAGAGACTAAACTTAACCATCACCTTTAGAGACTAAACTTAACCGTCACCTTTAGAGACTAAACTTAAACGTCACCTTTAGAGACTAAACTTAAACGTCACCTTTAGGGACTAAACTTAACCGTCTCCTTTAGAGACTAAACTTAACCGTCTCCTTTAGAGTCTATACTTAACCGTCTCCTTTAGAGACTAAACTTAACTGTCACCTTTAGTGTCTAAACTTAACCGTCACCTTTAGGGACTAAACTTAACCGTCTCCTTTAGAGACTAAACTTAACCGTCTCCTTTAGTGTCTAAACTTAACCGTCACCTTTAGAGACTAAACTTAACCGTCATCTTTAGAGACTAAACTTAACCATCTCCTTTAGAGACTAAACTTAACTGTCACCTTTAGTGTCTAAACTTAACCGTCACCTTTAGAGACTAAACTTAAACGTCACCTTTAGGAACTAAACTTAACCGTCTCCTTTAGAGACTGAACTTAACCGTCACCTTTAGAGACTAAACTTAACCATCCCCTTTAGTCACTAAACTTAACCGTCACCTTTAGAGACTAAACTTAACCGTCACCTTAAGTGACTAAACTTAACCGTCACCTTTAGTGACTAAACTTAACCGTCACCTTTAGAGACTAAACTTAACCGTCTCCTTTAGAGACTAAACTTAACCGTCACCTTTAGTGACTGAACTTAACGGTCTCCTTTAGAGACTAAACTTAACGGTCTCCTTTGGGAGCCTTGAGGTTTTGCGTTGTGTCCGCGGAGCGCTGAGAGCCGGAGGAGTTTTCCACTCGCTCTGGTCGTTCCTGCTCGTCTACGTGACCTCCGTGGGCGTCAGAGAAGCTTCCTCTCTGACGCTCGACGGCCTTTGAAACCACGCTGACTCAGACTGGCTAACGTGCTCACGCGTGCCTGCAGACAATGCACAAAGATCTGGATGGTTACGCATGAGGAGGAAATGACACGGAGAGAGAGAGAGGAGGAGGAGGAGGAGGAGGAGGAGGAGGAGGAGGAGGAGGAGGAGGAGGAGGAGGAGAACGTAAAAACTGCTCTTCATCAGCTGATCTGCTGTCACACATCGAACATCCATCGTCCCCAGTGTGCAGAAATACTCACACACTCCGTTTTAGTGTCTGGATGATCATAACGTGGGCGTGTCTGTAAAGAGGCGACCCAGAGAACCCGTTTACATTCAGACAACTGGAGGTCAGAGGTCAACGGACCCCTTTGAAAATGGCCATGACAGTTGTCCCTCGCTAACAGTTAGCTAGTTAGCTGCCTGGCATGCTAGCATGTTAAAGTCGGTACTGATGGACTCCTTGTATTATTACGGTTCTTATGAAACCAACAGGTGCTCTCTAACTTTCAGCCAGACCCGGTTACATCCTCGTTAAGACCCCCCCACAGGTCTCTGACTGGCAACCCCCTAGAAACGCTGCTGTGGGAGGCGAGTCTCAGAGTTTCCTGGAGTTTACCTATTTCCTTCAGGTCCTATGTTCCCAGGGTCCTATGTTCCCCAGGTCCTACGTTCCCCAGGTCCTATGTTCTGGATGACCTCGGGAAAGGGTCCGATGTTCCCCGAGGGGGTAACACGGGACCAGGGGAACATAGGTCTTAACTGCCTCGTCGCTCCAAACATGTCACTTGATCATATTTGGACTATCGTGGTCCAAATATGATTAAATGTCACAGTCACAACAGCGCGACTGTGGCTCAGTGGAAGAGTGGGTCGTCCTTTCGAGAGATCGGCGGTTCGGCAGTTCTACCCAGCTCCCCCCTTCCGCATGTCGAAGTGTCTAGGGGCAAGACTGAAAAAGAAAAACCACGAAACAAAAAGATGCGAAATGACTACAAATAGATGCAAAATCACCACAAAAAGATGCAAAATGACTAAAAAAAGATGCAAAACCAGCACAAAAAGATGCAAAACCACCACAAAAAGATGCAAAATGACTAAAAATAGATGCAAAACCACCACAAAAAGATGCAAAATGACTAAAAATAGATGCAAAACCAGCACAAAAAGATGCAGAACCACCAAAAATAGATGCAAAACCACCACAAAAAGATGCTAAATGACTAAAAATAGATGCAAAACCAGCACAAAAAGATGCAAAACCACCACAAAAAGATGCAAAAAGACTAAAAATAGATGCAAAACCACCACAAAAAGATGCAAAAAGACTAAAAATAGATGCAAAACCACCACAAAAAGATGCAAAATGACTAAAAATAGATGCAAAACCGCCACAAAAAGATGCAAAAAGACTAAAAAAAGATGCAAAACCACCACAAAAAGATGCAAAACCACCACAAAAAGATGCCAAATGTATGAAACTCTCTCTTGAATCATCTGAACCCTCTCTACCCGCTAAAGTCATGCTATAGAAATGCTCATGATGGATGTGCGTGGGCTGTTTGCTCTGTCACCGCTCACTTTACGCTGTTTTCTCTGAGATTAAGGCGACGAAAGCTGCGTTCGCTGCGTTCGCTGCGTTCGCTGCGTTCGCTGCGTTCGCTGCGTTCGCTGCGACCTTTGACCCCGTCCACTCTGACTGTGTGAGACTGTGATGGACGGACACGTGTGCGTGTGCTGACTGTCCAAACACAGCTGCACATGTGAGGACGTTGGATTGGTTTACTTTCACATTAAAGCACAACTACTACGCACTTAACCGCCCTGACCCTGACGCCCTGTGTGTGTGTGTGTGTGTGTGTGTGTGTGTCTGTGTGTGTGCTGAGAGGCTCACAGCGCCCTCTGCTGTACAGACAACAGCACCTTGTTTTAAGACACAAGGGTCACATTTTTAATTACCACTTTCTATTTTTAGTCATTTTGCATCTTTTTGTGGTGGTTTTGCATCTATTTTTAGTCATTTTGCATCTTTTTGTGGTGGTTTTGCATCTATTTTTAGTCATTTTACATCTTTTTGTGGTGGTTTTGCATCTATTTTTAGTCATTTTGCATCTTTTTCTGGTGGTTTTGCATCTGTTTTTAGTCATTTTGCATCTTTTTGTGCTGGTTTTGCATCTATTTTTAGTCGTTTTGCATCTTTTTGTGGTGGTTTTGGATCTATTTTTAGTCATTTTGCATCTTTTTGTGCTGGTTTTGCATCTGTTTTTAGTATCTAAAGGATCTGTCGTGGGTAAAAAGAACAGCTGATGAGAAGGAAGTGGACAAACGGAAGCAGAACTCACAGAGGAAAGGAAACAAGCTAACAGTGGGAGGTAGAAGCAGGTGTCATGGGTGCTTCCTGCCACACGGTGTCAGTGTTGGAGCACGGAAACGAGTCCTGCCCCTAAAACAACATGTGAAACCAGGAGTTTCAGACAGTCTGCTCCACGCCTGCTACCTTCAGGGAGCTGCAGCTTCAACAAACACTCAGTGGCAGCAGCTTAGTTCAGACCCACCTGTGCAGGCTGCAGCCACCTCCTCTGCAGCTCCTACAGGAGGACGCTGACTCAGCACACATGCTGCTGTCTCCAGCTCCTGCATGTTACACTCTGTCACACACACTCACACCTGGGAGGTGCTCAGACGCCCTGGAGCAGATTTTGGCTTCAGCGCTTTAATAGAGTCTCAAAATCACTTTTTTAGTGGAGGATCCAGCGTCTGACTCTCTGACTCTCTCACGCTACGAGATCAAATCATCAATTCATGATGTTTGACACGATCCAGGAGATATTCTGGGATGAAGTGTTCGACCGGCCTGTTTCTAACTCAGTGACTTTCTCTCCCTAACACCACAGAAGCTTCTGAACGCTGCAGGATTGCATCAACGTGGTGTTTCCAGCTCCGACAGAACGCAACAAAGCGTTTATTTCAGCTGAAGCAGAGCCGCGTGGAACTCTCAGGGCGCCCTCCCACTGTGCATCTGTCCCGTGCCCCGTGCTTTAGGGTCCTTGTCCCCCCCTCCAGGACCGTTTGTACTCACACTACCTGGGCCTCGGAGAATGCTTCTTGCTGCCTATACGTCATCACGCCGTAACACGTCACACGCATTGATGGCGTCATGGCGATGCGTGGCTTTGTTTCCAGATCTTTCCGTAGACCTCGGAGTTTTTGTGCGTCTTGTCGACTGTTTTTGAATCTTTTCATCGACCAAATCTGCAGTAAACACTCCACCTCCGCATCACACCAACGTGAACCTTTCACCGCCATTGTTTGAAATGTCCGCGCATGGTCCCTCCTTCTTTTCTCTACGTCCCAACAGGCGCACAGGAAATGACCTCAGAACCGCCGTAGGCCTCGTGCTTGCACACGTGCGCACGCTCGTGCTGGTACACGTGCGCACGCTCGAGCTCCTACTCGTGCAAACGTGCTTTACTAAAGCCCACCTCTCCCAAACGGGCCGTGGACGGCAAGCGTGCCGCTCCTAGACGCGGTACTGTTGCACTCACACTGGTCAAAGGAACCAGACTTTAGCCGTGAAACCTGTGTGAGTGCGCCCTCAGAGGCTTTTTAACGCCATACGCTTATATGTGCGTCACTTCTGACACACGGATAGGAAACACACCGCAAAGCAGAGATGTGGACTCGAGACTCGGTGACTTGAAGTCACCGTTATAACTCGCAACTTGACTTGTTAGAAAATCATCCCATCTGCACTTACATTCATCAAATAAGCCGTTGAGACAGTTTTTGTCCTGTAACAACTATAAAGGTAGAAATCCTGGAGAGATGCTAACAGCCGGACGTGGCTAACAGTAGTTAGCTCGGGGCAGCACGGTGAAGGCATTCAAAGGTCTTTTTTAACCACTAATGCTGCTGAAAATAACAGCAAACCCCTGCAGCAGCATGAGAAGAGTCCCTACACACACAACAAAGCACCAACGGGCTCCTTCCTTTGGTTTTGATGTGGAAAAGTCTGGAAATGCACCTGGAAATGTTTGGAAAGTGTTTGAATGTGACTTTAGTTAAAGCTGCAGAAACCCCGCGTACATTCAAACACTTTCTCTGGTCACGTTTGGATCCTTTAACTGATTTAATGTTATTTTGTTTCTATAAAATCACATGAATTCATCCATGAAGTCGTTTTTTTTTTTAGTTTTCATCAGAAAAAGTTGTTTTCAGCCTCTGAAACCTGGAAATCTCTGATTTTCTCTGTTTGATTTCACTTTAAACTGAATATTTTTAACATTTAAAGACTTTTTTCACCACGTTGGGACATTTTATAATAAACAAATCCACTGTAATGGACTTTACTATGAGAGGAGCTGGTACAGGGGCCAGTAGGTAAGTCTTTAAAACACTCTTTTAATAAACTCTGGGCTCACTCTCTACGCTGATGACGCTTCGTTCGTCGTAACTGTGTCTGAATCTGAAATGTTCAGACGTCTTGAACAGCAGCTAAGTGACCTGATAGTGTGTCAGATAGATTCCTGCTGCCTGGACCTGTTGAGCACAACAGGGAGTTCATACAAGGGTCAGTGAAAACTATATTTATACACCCCCCTCTCTACACACACATACACACACACACACACACACACACACACACTGGGCATGTGTGTGTTGCAGCAGCAGAGTCCCAGGCTGATCAATAAGCAGCGCTGAGGGAGGTTAGTTGTCACTCATCCAGTGTCTGACATCTGCAGCGAGCGTGTGATACCCTCACTGTCTGTCTGTCTGTCTGTCTGTCAGGATGCTTTTATTATAATAATAATACATTTAATTTGAGGGCGCCTCTCTGGGCACTCGAGGACACCGTACAATTGCAAAATAGATAAAAATAAATAAAATAGATAAAAACACTAAGAAGGAAATACAAAACAGATAAGAAAAGACAATATGGATGGTTAAGTGGGGTAGGCAGTCCGGAATAGGTGAGTTTTTAGTTTTGATTTGAAGTGTGTGAAAGAGTCCAAGTTCCTGAGATCCGGTGGAAGTGCGTTCCAGAGTTGGGGGGCAGAACGGCTGAAAGCCCTGCTCCCCATGGTGACAAGGCGGGCGGGGGGGACAGAGAGGTGGACAGAGGAGGCAGATCTGAGGGAACGGGAAGGGTTGGCGATGTTGAGGAGTTCAGACAGATAAGGAGGGGAGAGGTTGTGGATGGCCTTGAAGGTAAACAGGAGTATTTTGAATTCGATGCGGAGTTTGACCGGGAGCCAGTGGAGTTGCTGCAGAACAGGGGTGATGTGGTGGATGGAGGGGGTTCTGGTGATGATCCGAGCTGCAGAGTTCTGGACCAGTTGGAGTTTATGGAGGTGTTTGTAAGGTAGACCGAAGAGAAGGGAGTTACAGTAGTCGATACGGGAGGTGACAAGGCTGTGTACAAGAATTGCAGTGGAGTGAGGAGAAAGGGAGGGGCGGAGGCGATTAATATTGCGTAGGTGGAAGTAGGCAGACCGGGTGATGTTGTTGATATGGGATTGGAATGATAACGTGCTGTCGAGAATGACACCCAGACTCTTAACCTGAGGGGAGGGGGAGACAGAGGAATGGTCAATGGTGAGGGGGAAACTGTCAGTTTTTGAGAGGGTTGATTTGGTGCCAATTAAAAGGAATTCTGTTTTTTCACTGTTGAGTTTGAGGAAGTTGGAGGTGAACCAAGATTTGAGCTTGGTGAAGCAGTCAGTAAGGGAGGAAGGTGGGAGAGTGGAGTTTGGTTTGCTGGAGAGGTAGAGCTGGGTGTCATCCGCAAAGCAATGGAAATTAATGTTGTATTTACGGAAGATATTGCCAAGTGGAAGGAGGTAGATGATAAAGAGAAGGGGCCCCAGGACTGAGCCCTGGGGCACACCAGTGGTGACGGGGGATGGGTGGGAACTGAAGGATTGGAGTTGGATTAACTGAGTGCGGCCTGAGAGGTAGGATTTAAACCAGTCAAGGGGTGTGTGAGAAATGCCAGTGGAGATTAATCTGTTGAGGAGGATAGTGTGAGAGATGGTGTCGAAGGCCGCACTCAGATCGAGGAGGATGAGGATAGTGAGTAAACCAGAGTCGGCTGCCAGAAGGAGGTCGTTTGTGATTTTGATTAGTGCAGATTCAGTGCTATGGAGTGGGCGGAAACCAGATTGGAATTGTTCGTACAGGTTGTTATGGGTTAGGTGAGAATGAATTTGAGAAGCAACAGTTTTTTCGAGGATTTTCGAGAGGAAGGGTGTTGACACAATAATGGACCTGTCAAAAGTCAAACGTCAGCGTGCCTTACCTCCACACTCCAGGCCGGATCTCACGTCTACACATGCTGTCTTGAGGCTAACGCGGTGCTCCAACTCTCGCCTGCTGTCAGTCTTGTAGAAGCAAAGGCTCCCATCTATCCAAAGGTCACACCAGTTCAACTTCCAGCGTTTTAGGACAGAAGCTAGAGAAGACCAAGTGTCACAGTAGACCATTAGTGTTTGTTCTTGAACGGGACATTTGTTAAAAATATATATATTTAACTTAATTGTTGAGTCAGTGCTATCATCAATAACCTTTATAAGTCAATTTCTCCCCTTTTTAAAACAAACCGGGTAAAGGGAATAAGTTAAATCACATAGCTTCACCCTATTTATATAAGCAAAGCTGACAGAACAAGCTCAAGGAGTGTTCATTGGTTCGATTCCCTCATATTGTAAGATTAAAGCTTATTGCGTTTGTCTGGTAGTTCTGTTTCCCAGCAGATACATCCCCACTGACTTTCCTGGGCAAGCCACTTAAGAGCATGGCCAGGAACAATTAATGGGATTAGTAAACCATTAAAGGGAAGTTACAAAAGTCAGAGTTTCATAACAGGAACGGTTTTCACCTTCTAGAAAATGCTCAGTATCCCTGTTATCATGTTAGTCCCCCTAAGACAAAAACGGCTCAAAATGTATGTTGAGTGATGAGGTTGAGGTGAGGATGCAATCTCAGAACCCAGTGACTATCATCTGATGAGGATTTAGTTATTTATATTTTAAAATTTATTTTAATCTAAGCAGTGCCACCATACATTTTTCTGTTCATTTGGCTGCGCCCAAGTCTTACAATGGTAGGAGCACTCTCCTGTTTATTCTGGCATCACGTTGGCTAAACTGTTAATGCCATTCTTATGTAAACAAAGACACATGTAAGCGCAATGGGCATTTAACAGGATCGCCAACATTTTCGGTCATGGCTATATATTGTACGATAAGTCGATATTGTAAGCATCATGAGGCCTGACGTTGGCTGTTGCCACCAGAGGCTAACTTGTCATCAGACCCATAGCTGATGGGTTGGTAAACTCTGTAGCCTAGTGGTAAAGGTAGTCCACTAGTCTCATCTCATCTCATCTTCAGCCGCTTATCCGGGGTCGGGTCGCGGGGGCAGCAGCTCCAGCAGGGGACCCCAAACTTCCCTTTCCTGGGCCACATTAACCAGCTCTAACTGGGGGATCCTGAGGCGTTCCCAGGCCAGTGTGGAGATCTAATCGCTCGACCTGGTCCTGGGTCTTCCCCGAGGCCTCCTCCCAGCTGGACGTGCCTGGAACACCTCCCTAGGGAGGCGCCCAGGGTTCATCCTTACCAGATGATCCTGAACCACCTCAACTGGCTCCTTTCAACGCAAAAGAATGAGTAACTTCCATTAATATCTAGTTTGACAGTCACAATGGAAAAACAACAGAAATAAACGGGGTTATTCTGTTACGATACCAACATTTTGGGCAATATCTGAGGCATTTCCGATAAACAACTCCATAATAACTCTAGCTTTATACTAAAGCATAAAATCCACCAAACAGAAAATAAGAACAAATGCCCCTCACAGGTTCCCACAACCCATGGTGTCCCCATTACAATAGCAATAATAAGATATAGACACTGAAATCCTCACATTGGAGAAACTGAAATTGTGTTCTTTATCATAACAGCCAGAGCTATTATTATTTCCGACTTGATAGCTGTTAAAAAAGAAAAAGATAAAAAGGGAAATATCCTGTTTGTACTCACTCTGTCTCCACAGCCAGCCGGACCTCAGGAGCGCCATGTGTCTCTGCTGTTATGATAATGATAATCCAGTAGAAGAAAAGTTTTGGTGGTTTACAAGACTAAAAGGTCCAGCAACTGGTTTTGGACTCCTTTGTTTATATTCCCATCTGTCGCACAAACAGCTAGGTACTGGTCTAATCTGGACTAAGGCTGACTCAATGGATCATTGTGGATGTGTTTGGCCACTCCCTGGCGTCCTGTCTCCTCTTCGTCTCTCTTTCTCCACCGATTTTTCTTCCTGACTCTCACTGTGTGCCATGCCTTGTTTGTTGGTTACATGCTCCTAAACTAAACTCATGTGAGCCATGTCCTATTCATTTATGTCCACATACATACAGCATGCCTTTACAAGTTAATCCCTGCACGTAAATAACATGGGGATTAGCCTCATAGTCCTGAGGCAGGTCAGTTATGAGAGTCTTCCCAGGATGTGATACACCGGTGACATGCTCTGTGTCAGCCGATTATGTACTCACAGTCATTTCTTAATTCAGGAGCAGTGTTTTCTTACATTTATGGTCATAGTCTGCAGTGACAGTGACAGGTTTGAACCGCAGATAATAAAAGATGGACGTAGCTTCGGGGGCTGAAAAGTGAAGCCGGTGGTGAGGTGATCTATAAAGGGTCTGATTACACAAGACTCAAAGGAAAGACTTCCAGTTGAAGACTGGCAATTGTTAAATACTGTTATTTATTTGATTAGTCCAAATGAGTCCTTAACCCTGAATGATTCATCACTTGACATGGAGCAGGCCGATCGCTTGCCACACTCAGCAACAAACCTGGCAACCCGACTGCTGGAGTTATTTATTGTTGTTGCGGCTACGATCTTGAGACACTAGATGGCGCTTTTCTGCTCACCCGCCATATTCAACCTTTAAGGAGCAGTTCATGTGAGGTGTTTTGTTCTTGTTTTAATTTTGTTCTTCACCTGGTAAGTCGCGGGTCAGAGAGGGCTGGGAGTTCAGCAGCTGAACAGCCTCGGGGGATGAAGGTTGCTCTGCGTCCTGCAACCTGGACAGCGAAGCCGAGGGAAGTCGCTCAAACGAGGGAAACAGGGCATGTAAGGGGTCATTCGGAAACCCACTACCAGTTTTGAGCATCTCCTGTTCACAGAGGGAGGAGAGGGTCCTGAGGGGCAGTCCAATCATTTAGGAGCAGATTTTGACAGTGCTCTGCAGACGGTACCTGTTTTGCAGGCTGAGGGGGAGGAACCAGCGGGTGAAAGAGAACGTAACGACACCCTGAATGAAGGAGTGTTAAAAGGCGATGAGGATTTCTTGGCTGACCTCGGAGGAATCAAGCTTTTTCAGCAAGTACTTCCCCTGCTGGCATCTCCTGATGATCTCCTCTGTGTTGGTCTCAAACCCTCAGCGGGAATCTCTAGTGAGGGTCCCTGAAAATCAGATAGAACGAGGCTGGGGATGGTTATGGGTGTGTAACGCCTGTAGCTTTATACACAAGAGGAATCCAGGCTGGAATTACCTCCAAAGGTGCTTCGACAGCGTCCTGAGTAAAGGCTTCATAAACTTTTGCACAGGCTGTTTCAGTTGTTCAGTACAGTTTTTTTTATATATATTTGCTAAAAATGTCTAAATATCTGTTTTTGCTTTGTCATTTTAATGTATTTTCTGTAGATTGATGAGGAATAAGATGGATTTTATCTATTTTAACAGCAGTGTAGTGTATAGTGTTCTCTATCACCGCATAGTGGACATAGGAAGTAGTACAACATTTCCAGTGCCACGCACCCCACACAGAAAATAATCTCTTAATTTTTACATTGCAACAGAAACAATTTCCCCCTGGGATTATCAAAGTATTTCTTATTCTGATGCAGTGTCTGATGGCCTCGGGAGTGTGTCCCGTCAACCTTAGGAAAGCAGTCTTCTGGGTACCTTTGCAGTCATATTTGCTGCCATATCGTCATTAGTAAAGTCCCATCAGTTGGGCCCTAGTTGTTGCAGTGTTTCCTTCCTCTTGTTGTTTGGATATTTTCTCCGCAAACCAAATTTAAAACTCAGTCGACGTCTCTTAACTGTGTAAATGATCTATGACGCAGCTAACTACCCAGAAAAAGGTCAAATTTCTTAAAAGAGATGGAAATCTAATGGAGTCTGGCGAGCTAAAAACCCTTCAAGGTCTCAAATAAATGTCAGTGATCAGGGGTCGCTGTGGCGGCACCTCCTGCAGTCATGGACCATGATTCCACTCGGTGTGCGCGGCCCCCAAAGGTAGATTCTACCTCGCCTCAGATCTCGGTGCCCAGCCATGTCTCCTCAGCAACTGCATGTTTGTTTGTATGGCTGTGTGTGCGTGAGTGTGTTTGTCTTTGGGTATCTCTGTACGTATACATATGGGGGTGGGAGGTCTGGGTTTTCATGGTGTTTCTTTGTTGTTCATATTTTGTATTGGTTTTGGGTTAGGGTTATTTTCTGTGAGGCACTTTGTGCTACTGTAACTCTGGAAAGTGCCATATAAATAAAGATGCTGAGGTCCTTGTTAGCTTCAACAGGTCAACATCATCTGTTGCTGTGAATGAACTATTGCCCCTTTCAAAGTTGTAAACATAAACATTCATGTGTCCGAGTTTGATTCCTGTTGCGGTGATTGTGAATGACAGGTTAACAAGGACCCAGGATGTTGCCTAGCAACTGGGTTCCTTGAACAGGTGTCACTGCCTTTTTTAAACAGGACAGTAAGATGACATCACACGTTTTCACCTGAATGGGGGCGTGGCCTAATTAATTCCAAATTTGAATTGGACTGTTGGTTAACTTTACGACATCATAATTGGCTTTGATAAGTCATCCTCATACACAGTATAAATTGAACAATACTCAAATTTTCTCATATACTTCTAGACTTGCAGAGCACAAGGCACTACGAAATTTCAGGCATTGCGTTCTTTTAGATTTATAATACTTGTACGCCGTACGTATTTACTCTCCAACAACTCTTTCAGGTGTGTTTCCTAACCCCTAGAGACATCATCAACAGCACCCTTCTCTCATTTCAACACACTGTTTAACCGGTTTGTTGGTTGAAAATCGAAATAGTGATGGATAGATACATCGATCAAGAGGACGACCTACCTGAGATGGAGGCCATCGAGAACAAAAGTGAACCTTCACTGACCGACAGGATGTTCACTGCTAAAGATTTGCCAGAGATCCAGAGGGTATTTCGGGAGGCGGACGCTGATGGCGGTGGCGGATTGGACATGGATGAATGGTGTGAAGGAATGAAGGGAATAATCAATCCAAATGTAGATCTCAAAATCCTCCACATGAAGATTGACACAAACTGTGATGGCACTGTGGACTTTTGCGAGTTTACGGACTACCTGCTACAAAAAGATTCTGCTTCGCAAAAATGGGACGATAAGAACCAAGTTTTTCCCAAACCAATCAAAGTGATACCTGTGGATCACTACAAAGATATTGTTCGGGTAATATTCCGACCCTTCGAGAATGACAAGAAACCCAAGACCTTCTCTCAGGTTTCAACAGAGCGACCCAGGACCTACCAAAAAGGTCAGTACATCACCATCAGCTCGGATGCTATCCTCAACTTCTGGACTGACAGCTTCCACGACCCAGTTGAAATTCCATTGACGAACATAGAAAAGCCACTTCCCTTTTCACACAACAAGAAAATGCATATCACTGACATGGTTTTCATCAAAGACCTCAAACAGCTGGCTGTCTCCACCGATGAAAGAGAACTGAGATTCTATCTGTGCTCTGAATTGCCGGGACTGTTTGCCATCAGTCACTCTTTAATAGTAGAGGACAACAAAGTGAATGCGATGAACTACTGGTCAAATGGCACTAAAGCAGTGTTTTCCTTCGGTGATGTGAAGGGTGTTTTGTCCGTGTTCATCTCCTACGACATAAAGACGAACGGCCTCTTCTGCAGAGATATGTACGAGAAGATCTCCCTGCGGGACTATCCAACGGTGTATGATTCCTCCCTGTTCAAGAACACCTCCAAAGACTTCCTATGTGTTAAAATCAACATCTTTAATGACATGTGCAGTCAGATCCGATACATCCCATCACTTAGCACATTTGCCATCTGCGGTAGTTCATCCAAGAAAATGGTCCTCACTCACCTACCCAAAGCAGCAGCAAGCAAATTACCGAAAAAGGTCTTTGAGAGCAGTGGAGGAAAGGCGTTTTTCACCTGTGTTGAATACTCCCCATCGGCTGGCCATCTTTTGACTGGTGGTACAGATGGCAAAGTGCGGGCATGGTTTCCCCACAAAACCACATCGTGCAGACACGTTTTGGAAGGACATGTCAAACCCATCACCCACATCTTGTTAAATCCCAATGAAAAATGTTTCATCAGTTATTCTGTAGACATGAATGTACGTGTGTGGTCCGATGATACCATGCAGTGTATGCAGAGCTTCCATATTCAAAAAATGCAAAAGGGCCCCATTGCCAGTGTGTGTTACAACACAGACAATAACGAAATAGTCCTGGCTAACAAACATATAGGGAAATATCTTGGAAGAGGAACAGATCTTTTCCAAGATACAATAACATCCCATGAACAGCCCCTGTGCTCTGTTCTCCTTCACAACATTTATCAACAAGTCATCTCTGTTTGCCAAAATGGCATGGTGACAGTATGGGATGCCTTAACAGGACAAGCCGTCATGCAGTTCAAAGTCACCCCAGATTGGCATGTAGGCCATGTTGCCATCACATTGGATGGACCACAGCGCAGACTCATCACAGCTTCCCTTGGGAAATTGAAACTGTGGAACTTCAACAACGGAACAGAACTTGCCGTTTTGCCTGCTGACGTACCGAAGGACGTGACAGCTATCGTCTGCATGGACGATAGGGTGTTTGTGTCTGGAAGGAACTCTAAGGTCATTTATAATCTGGATATCGACGGACATGACAACAGATACTTGGAGCATGAAGACTTAAATGACATTTCCACAATGGATGTGCACGAAGACAGACTGGTTTCTGCCTCCAGCAACGGAAATATTGTAATCTGGGATGTCCACAATGGCAAGGTTATCTACCATTTAAACGGCAGTAAGAGCCCTCGAACACACATGGTATGCAAAGAACCTCAAGGTCGGACAGGGAGTCTGCCTTTTGAGAAGAAACCAAAGATTGTCAGAGGCACTGGAAAAGGTCCTCTACAAAGAAAATCTGTGAAGACCGGTCCTCTCATCAAATGCCTCAAGACCAGGGAAAACAACGAAGCCACACTGCTGATTTATGTAGATGGCTACATAGAAGCATGGTCTGTTAACAGCAAGGGAGGATTGTTAGCTAAATTCAAACCAGTGGATGAGGATGGTGCAGTCATTACCACCATGTCGACTGATGCCAATGAACAGGTATTACTGACTGGAGACAGCACAGGAAAGTTTTATCTGTGGGACATAAAGAAATTTGGCGTGAAAAATCAAGCAAGCAAAGGGCCATTTGAGAATAGAAATAATTGGCGTGTGTCATTGTCCGCACCTCCTCTGTTGCGCTCCTGGAAATCTAACTTCACAGGGATTGTGAGTGCCGAGTGCGACCCCACTTCTGAAAACTTCATTACCGCGGGGGGATGCAATATCAGTCTATGGTCAAACACAGGCTCCCATTTGGGCCTCTTTGGAAAAGACAAATGGGGTGCTTTGCAACCGGTCCTTGAGAAGACCGCTGACCAGGAGGCAGAAACAAGACACACAACGGGGAGCAACTTTAAAATGCCATTCCCTGAGTATCTAAGGGAACCATCACCTGAAGAACCGCTAAGAAACTATGAAGACCTCTACGAAAGTATCAGAGAGCTAACCAAACCCAAGAGGCCACTTCTGACAGAAGATAAACTCATGGCCAAAGTAAAAAGAGCGCTGAGTTTTAAAGTACCACAGAAAACTGTCACTAAAGCCAGAAACCAAACACCACACAAGCAGCAATCTGCTGGTGGAGACCCACCCATCTCAGAGACAGTGCAGCTCTCACACTCTGAGCCACTCCCCTTGCCACTTGAAAAAGTTCGGACTCACTGCAGGCCACACCGGCTTCCCCTCATCAGAGGTGGCATTGACCTTAAAGAAAGTTCTTCCCAGAAAGCATCCCCACGTGGACGTTTGCTCAAAATTCAACAAAGAGCCGAATTAAAGGACAGTGACTTCACACCATGTCCACCAAACACGGCGCGTACCACAGGAAGCACGCACGCAACGAACAGATCCCCACGCCCGCAACAACCTGCTGATGCAGTCAAGCAAGGGACTAAAGACACTTCAGAGGACATACATTTCCCACCCATCTCAAAGACAGTGCGGTTCACACAAAGTCAAAGTCAACTTGAGCCACACACACCTTCGACTCTCCTCATCAGAGGTGGCGCTGACCTTCAAGAAAGTTCTTCCCAGAAAGCATCCCCACGTGGACGTGTGCTCTATACTCAACAAAGAGACACATTAAAAGAAGGCGTCATCATCACACCATGTCCACCAATTATAAAGACCTCACCACACAGGCAGCAACTGGCCAGAACAGTCAGGCAGCGGTCAGGAAACACAGATCAGTGCGAACGCTTACCGCCGATCCCAAATAAGATTCAGTTGACCGGGAACAGAGAAAGTTATTCAGAGGTGAACAGGTCTTCCAGAGGTGGTGTCATCACACCCTGTCCACCAATTAAACTGCCAGTTATAAAGACCTCACCACACAGGCAGCCACTGGCCAGAACAGTCAGGCAGCGGTCAGGAAACACAGCTCAGTGCGAACGCTTACCGCCGATCCCAAATAAGATTCAGTTGACCGGGAACAGAGAAAGTTATTCAGAGGTGAACAGGTCTTCCAGAGGTGGTGTCATCACACCCTGTCCACCAATTAAACTGCCAGTTATAAAGACCTCACCACACAGGCAGCCACTGGCCAGAACAGTCAGGCAGGGGTCAGGAAACACAGATCAGTGCGAACGCTTTCCGCCGATCCCAAATAAGATTCAGTTGACCGGGAACAGAGAAAGTTATTCAGAGGTGAACAGGTCTTCCAGAGGTGGTGTCATCACACCCTGTCCACCAATTAAACTGCCAGTTATAAAGACCTCACCACACAGGCAGCCACTGGCCAGAACAGTCAGGCAGGGGTCAGGAAACACAGATCAGTGCGAACGCTTTCCGCCGATCCCAAATAAGATTCAGTTGACCGGGAACAGAGAAAGTTATTCAGAGGTGAACAGGTCTTCCAGAGGTGGTGTCATCACACCCTGTCCACCAATTAAACTGCCACTTATAAAGACCTCATCACACAAGCAGCAACTGGCCAGAACAGTCAGGCAGGGGTCAGGAAACACATCGTGTGTACGCTTACCGCTGATCCCAAATAAGATTCAGTTGACCGCGAACAGAGAAAATTATTCGGAGTATGAGTGATCCGCTTTGCTCACAGTTGTACAGGTGTGTTCCAGGTGATCTGGTAAACTTGCACAGTTGTACAGGTGTATTCCAGGTTATCTGGTAAACTTGCACAGTTGTACAGGTGTATTCCAGGTGATCTGGTAAACTCACATTTGTCAGGTGATCTGGTAAACTCTCTCTCTCTCTCTTTCTCTCTCTCTCTCACACACACACACACACACACACACACACACACACACACACACACACACACACACAAATATAAAAATAAAAAATAATTAAATATATATAATTTGCTGTATTTGGATCTTATGTTGTTGTAAATATAAATATGTTATAAATATGTAATATGAGCTTGTGACCAGACTGAAGGTCACTGACCGATGATGCCATCAGGACCACATCATCTGCAAAAGGCTGAGACGAAATCCTCAGCCCACCGAACTGCAACCCCTCCCCACCACAACTACGCCTCGATATCCTGTCCATGAAAATCACAAACAGGATTGGTGACAAAGCGGGAACGAATCCGACACAGCGGCAACGAATCCGACTTACTGCTGAGGATCCAGACAAAGCTCTCGCTTTGGGTGTACAGAGATTGGATGGCCCACAGAAGTGACCCCCTCAACCCATACTCCCGCAGCACCTCCCACAGTATCTCCCCGGGGACCCGGTCATATGCTTTCTCCAGATCCACAAAGCACATGTAGACTGGATGGGCATACTCCCAGGCCCCCTCCAAGATCCTTGCAAGATTGAAGAGCTGGTCCGTTGTTCCAGATCCAGGACGGAATCCGTCAATCATTGTCCCTCCTCAATCTGAGGTTCGACTATAGGACGAACCCTCCTTTCCAGCACGTTGGAGTAGACATTACCAGGGAGGCTGAGTAGTGTGATACCCCTGTAATTGGCACACACCCTCTGGTCCCCCTTTTTAAAATAGGGGAACCACCACCCCGGTCTGCCACCCCCTTGGCATTCTCCCAGACTTCCACGCAATGTTGAAGAGACGTGTCAACCAAGACAGCCCCTCAAAACTCAAAGCTTTCAGCATTTCTGGACGAATCTCATCAATCCCTGGGGCTTTGCCACTGTGGAGTTGTTTGACTACCTCAGTGACTTCCGCCAGGGATATTGACAATGATTCCCCATCAGCCTCCAGCTCTGCCTCTACAAAAGAGGGCGTGTTAGTCGGATTAAAGAGTTCCTCAAAGTGCTCCTTCCATTGCCCGATTACCTCATCAGTTGAGCTCACCAGCGTCCTGTCCTTACTGAAAACAGCTTGGACGTTTCCCCGTTTCCCCCTCCTAAGGGATCGAATGGTTTTCCAGAAGCACCTTTGTGCCGCCCCAAAGTCCTTTTCCATGACTTCTCCAAACTTCTCCCACACCCACTGCTTTGTCTCTGACACAGCAGAGGCTGCAGCTCTTTTGGCCCGTCGGTACCTTTCAACTGCCTCTGGAGTCTTCTGGGATAACATATCCCGGATGGCCTCCTTCTTCAGTCGGACAGCTTCCCTGACCAACGGTGTCCACTACGGTGTTCGAGGGTTACTGCCCCTTGAGGCCACAGCTTAACGCTGCAGCTTCAGCAATGGAAGCTTTGAACATTGCCCACTCCAGTTCAATGCCCCCAACCTCCACAGGGATGCCAGAAAAGCTCAGCCGGAGGTGTGAGTTGAAGATCTTTCGGACAGGGGCCTCCTCCAGATGTTCCCAGTTCAACCGCACTACTCGTTTGAGCTTACCTGGTCCGTCCAGAATCTTCCCCCATCCTCTGACCCAACTTATCACCAGATGGTGATCAGTTGACAGCTCTGCCCCTCTCTTCACTCGAGTGTCCAAAACATACGGCCTCAGATCAGATGATACGATCACAAAATCGATCATCGACCTTTGGCCTAGGGTGCTCTGGTGAGCACACTCATGAGCATCCTTATGTTCGAACATGGTGTTAGTTATAGATAATCCGTGACTAGCACAGAAGTCTAATAACAGACGACCGCTCGGATTTAGATCAGGGAGGCCATTCCTCCCAATTACGCCTCTCCAGGTGTCTCTATCATTGCCCACGTGGGCGTTGAAGTCTCCAGCATCCTACTGGAGCCCCATGCAGGACTCCATTCAGGGTCTCCAAGAAGGCCGAGTACTCTGAACTGTTGTTCAGTGCATATGGACAAACAACAGTCAGAGTTTGGTAGGGGGGACCGTCTGGTAGTTTTGGCTGCAACTATTTGTGCCAATATGTCGAGCACATCTTTCCAAAGTTCAATTCAATTCAATTTTAATTATAGTGCCAAATCATAACTCAAGTTATCTCAGGACACTTTACAGAGTAGGTAACGACCACACTCTATGACTTATTTATGATTTACAGAGACCCAACAATTCCCCCGTAGAGTACGGTGGCAACGAAAACCTTCACTATAACAGACAGGAACGTCAGACAGACCCAGCTCTGTTGAGGACGGACATCTGTCTGCATCGGAGAGAGGGAGATAAGGAGAGAGAGAGAGAGAGAAAAGATGGACAGATGGACAGAGAGAGACAAAGACAGACACAGACAGACACAGACACACTTCCAGTAACTATAATAATATCTATAGTAATGTGAATATGACTTATTAATACAGCAGAATAGTAGAAACAAGCACAGCTAAGGTGATAGATTATAAAAGCAGCAGGAAGCGTCATGCAGGACCACGGCAGCAGGCACCACCACCATCAGCAGAGACCTGAGAGACGACAAAGCACAAACAACTCCGGGGAAGAAGTGTCTTCTGCTCCATATGACTTTTTTAAAAGAAGAAACTCATCAATATTGACCAAAGTTTTTGGGCATGATGTGAAGTATATTCAAAATAAAATACTTCATGATGGAGTAAAGACTGTGTGCTTCATAAAAAGGGATGCATTTTGTTGCGGGGGGAAAATTGCAGCGTGACAGAACGTTTCCTACTGTAACGTTTGCTAGAAACGAAGAAAAACGTCTCCATATTGAACAAGGTTATTAGTTATGAGGGGATATATTTGTGGCAGGCCAAAAATGCAGTTTAAACAGTGTCTTTGAATAAGAAAATTCCTCACAGTGTGTCTCTGGACCTAACTTCCAAACAGTATCAAAGGCTCAAGTTGCTTTACAATGAAAAATATATTATTGTCTTGGTAATTAAGTACATTTTACTCAAGTACTGTACCATTTTCTGCTATTTTATACTTCTATATCACTACATTTCAGGCAAATATTGTACTTTTTATTGCACGTTATGATTATTTGTATGGCCTTAGTTACTTTGAAGAGTCAGATTATTATTACATAATGTAAAGGGGCTGCATGGTGCTGTAGTGGTTAGCTCTGTCGCCTCACAGCGAGAAGGTTCCATGTTCGCATCCCGGCCTGGGCCTTTCTGTGTGGAGTTTGCATGTTCTCCCCGTGTCTGCGTGGGTTTTCTCCGGGTTCTCCGGTTTCCTCCCACAGTCCAAAGACGTGCAGGTGTTCGGTTCATTGATGACTCTAAATCACCCGTAGGTGTGAATGGTTGTCTGTCTCTGTTCGTCTCTATGTGCCCTGTGATAGACTGGCGTCCTGTCCAGGGTGGACCCCGCCTCACGCCCGATGTCAGCTGGGATCGGCTCCAGCCCCCCCGAGACCCCGACCCCGGGATAAGCAGTTGAAGATGAATGAATGAATGTAATCGACTAATAAATCATGATGTTATATTAAGGATTAAGCTACTCAGCAGTATGTAAAGTAATTACATTTAGCTTAACATCTTACAGCTGCAACATTAAAGAGATGTACACGTTAATGCATCAATAATCATAACTCAGAAATAGATATTATTCTAAAATAACACGGCAAGGCAGCTTTATTTGTAACGCACTTTTCATACACAAGGCAGACTCAAAGTGCTTCACAGCACAACACGTCATGAGTTAAGATGCATTACAGAAAGACAAAGAGAGACAATAATAAAAACAGCGCGGACGTTAGAAGTGCAAAGATTTAGCAGAAAGCTGAGGTGAACGTAAAAGTGTTCAGTCTATTTTTAAAAGTGGTCAGAGTGGGTGACAGGAAGTTGATTCCAGCTGTTTGTTGCATAATGACTAAAAGATGCTTTCCCTTGATTTGAGTTTACTCTGCGAACCACAAACAGACTCTGACGCTCTCAGAGGATCTTAGTGATGTAGTGGGAGCATATCAGTGACATACTTCGGCCCTGGACCATGTAGTGATTCATATGTGAGCAGGAGGATTTTGAAATCAATTCTCTGACGTACAGGAAGCCGGTGTAATGGCTTCCTGTACGTCCTGTACTACTTTTACTTTTGGTGGTGTATATTCTGTTGATGACAACATTAAGTAACAGATTTATCTCTGACTTGTAGCAGTTTACTAGTATTTCTGCACTGTAGTATTAGTACTTTACCTTATTATTATCTACCCAGAGAACTCACCTGTGCTGCTGTTTACATTCATCCTGATGCAAATTTAAAAAATGCACAATCCTGTTATTGGGTTTTAATTGGGTCAATAACATTTGTTTAATTTTTCAACTGTTCTTCAACGTGTTGTACAATGACAATACTTTTAGTATTAGTTTAACATGGTTAATGTAAATGTGCATTTTCATGGAATAAACAAAAAAAAAATCCCCACTTCAAAAAGGTTTAAACCCCAGTTCTTGGTTTAATTTTTATTATTTTTTTTACGTTTTAAATTTTAAAAATCACTAAAAAAATATTTGGCCTGTTAATGTTTAGTTTCACTTTGTAGTTTTTAAAATAATAATGTAACACTAAAAAAAAAAGGACAAAATAAAAACACAATACATTCAAACTACGTCACTTCCGGGAAAGTGGGCGTGTCTTAAACTGTCAACTAACCGAAGAACAACAAAAACAAACACAACGCCGAGGGGGTTCCGGGGACGGTGAGTGCGGTGCTCTCGTGCTAAAATAATCGTTTTCCGTTAGAAATACAAACATGGACGAGTAACGTGTGGTGTTAGTTGTCAGAGCTCACGGTAACGGCTCGGTTCTGGCCGTTACCGAACCCCCTGACATACCTCCTTCCCCCGGTGTAACGTCAAAGGTCGAAGGTAAACGTGTTGCCCACCTTTCCGTCGTTGACAGTCACGTTGTGAAATGAATGAAGGTGCAATTCCGTTACTTGTTCAACATGTCGGCGGTTAAGTGATTGTTTGATCCCACCTCTCCCAAACGGGCCGTGGACGGCAAGCGTGCCGCTCCTAGACGCGGTACGGTTGCACTCACACTGGTCAAAGGAACTAGACTTTAGCCGTGAAACGTGCTCGTGCACGGGACAGAGGCACAGTGGGAGTGCGCCCTAAGAGACTTCTGTATCCAGCGTTTCCAAACTAAAACCGTCTCCATCCACACAAGTGTTTCAGCCGCCGTATCAGAAATAATCTGCGTCCATATGGACACGCAGGATGTAGAAAATAAAGAGGAAGAACAAACACACACATCTCTGTAGATGTCGCTCGACCATGCGCAGATTACGAGACATGAGCCCCCCCCCCCCCCAGATTTTAACATTTGACTCCTTTTCCATATGGACCTCACACACTGTCAGCTCCACTGCAACATCAGCATGGCTATATATACTGTATATATATATGTGTGTGTGTACAGTAGCATGTGATGAAGAGGACGTGGCAGGCAGGAAAAACAAATGTTATATCCGTCGACTGAAGGAGGAAAGTGGGTCAGAGTCCCGGCATGTGCAGCATTTACAGGCAGCTCTAACACGCTGTGCAATCATGCTCACACTGAGAGATGCACAGCGCTCTGTGGTGGAGCTAGCATGTTCTGATGACAGCTGGGTTAATGGTAGCGCACACACACACACACACACACACACACACACACACACACACACACACACACACACACACACACACACACACACACACACACACACACACACACACACACACACAGTCCCCTTGAAGAGGACCTGTTCTGCTTTTCCATGTTTTCTGACCTTTAAATGTGGTTATAATGTTTTATAGTCATGTTAAATGAAACCAAAGCGTCACATATTGAAGTCCATGTCGACCGTGAGCGATTTCTTCAAATTACCTTCAAGTCTCTATAGATCAGGGGGGTCGAGCTGATCCAGTAAAGGTTAGTAAGTACGTAACTGGCACTGCAAATAAAATTAAGTCATTTTTAGTCATTTTGCATCTTTTTGTGGTGGTTTTGCATCTATTTTTAGTCATTTTGCATCTTTTTGTGTTGGTTTTGCATCTATTTTGAGTCGTTTTGCATCTTTTTGTGGTGGTTTTGCATCTATTTTTAGTCATTTTGCATCTTTTTGTGCTGGTTTTGCATCTATTTTTAGTCATTTTGCATCTTTTTGTGGTGGTTTTGCATCTATTTTTAGTCATTTTCCATCTTTTTGTGGTGGTTTTGCATCTATTTTTAGTCATTTTCCATCTTTTTGTGGTGGTTTTGCATCTATTTTTAGTCATTTTGCATCTTTTTGTGGTGGTTTTGCATCTATTTTTAGTCATTTTGCATCTTTTTGTGGTGGTTTTGCAGCTATTTTTACTCATTTTGCATCTTTTTGTGGTGGTTTTGCATCTATTTTTACTCATTTTGCATCTTTTTGTGGTGGTTTTGCATCTATTTTTACTCATTTTGCATCTTTTTGTGGTGGTTTTGCATCTATTTTTACTCATTTTGCATCTATTTTTAGTCATTGGGCAAGACACTGAACCCTGAATTGCTCCTCGTGTGGTGTGAATGGTTAGATCAGGGGTGTCAAAGTGATCCAGTAAAGCTGTGGCTGCAGGTTTTCATTCAAACCAATCAAAACACCTGGTCCAACAAATCACCTGTGCGAAGACAGTTCAGGTGATTGCATGACTCAAGTCAGGTGTGTTCTTGCTTGGTTGGAACGAAAACCTGCTGTAGATGAATCCTGACGTCCCTGTGAAAGAGAGCGACCCTACGTCACGTAAAAGACAGAGCCTGACGGACAATATGAGAAACATAAACGTGTTTTTTAAAGATCAAAGCATCTAAACCTGTTGTAGCTGACCCGAAAATTGCAAATATGACCCTGAAAACTTGCCAAATAGGGCCTTTTTAACAGTCTCCTCATAAAAGGCTGAGCTCCAAACTTAGACAGACATACGCTGAAGGTTAGGGCGCAGTATCCTAGCATGGGCAGACTAAAAGCTGTTTCACACCAAGCACGGTTTGAATCCCCTCAAAATTGCACAGGAAATGTACAAAAATTGTCTGCTTTAGAACATTCAGACACAGTTCGGACGAACGAAGCGTCATCAGCGTAGTTAGTGAACCCAGCGTTTATTAAAGAGTGTTTTAAAGACTTACCTACTGGCCCCTGTACCAGCTCCTCTCATAGTAAAGTCCATTACAGTGGAAGGAGCCCATTGGTGCTTTGTTGTGTGTGTAGGGACTCTTCTCATGCTGCTGCAGAGGTTTTCTGTTATTTTCAGCAGCATTAGTGGTTAAAAAAAGACCTTTGAATGCCTTCACCGTGCTGCCCCGAGCTAACCACTGTTAGCCACGTCCTCTAAACGTGTTTCTGAAAACACTTTATGAGAGAAATAATGAACACAGGAACAGAATCTTGGTTCATATTTGATCCGCGGCGCCTTGTTTGACAGTTTGATCCGAGTTTCATCCGCGTGGTGAACTCAGGTCAGTAACTGTGACGTCTCACACCCGCCACACACACACACACACACACGAGTTAGCAGTTGTGATTGGCGTTCTGGCCAGAGCGAATGAAACACGAGCTCAGATCGGTGTGGTCTCCAGGTGCAGGAGGCGTCAGGCAAACTGACAGGTGAGACAGGCAGCTTCAAGATACAACAACGAGTTTTTCAGAGGCGGACAAAGAAGCAGCGCCAGAGATCGAACAACTGGGAAGTCAAAGTGACAGGCGGAGCAGCGAGCGAGCTCTAACCAAACACTCCAAAGATGCATCAGTCAGGCCGACACACACACACACACACACACACACACACACAACCACACAGGTGTTGACGCGGGAGGCAGAGCGGGCCGCCCTGCACACCCAGGGAGGCGGTCTCCACCTCTGATGTTGTGGCGTGGAGGTGAGGTGTCTCGCTACGGGGAGCTTCTGATCCGCCGTTGAGGTGGAGTGTTAACACTAACTTCAATGCAGCCAGTGCTGGGCCCCCTGGCGCAGCTCTGCCAGGAGGCTTCAAAGGCTGCGGACTCCAGTGAAGGAGCTTGATATTCAAATGTGTGTTGATTTTTGCTCTAAAGCAAAATATCGCCATGACTAACGAAACATTTCAGACACTGTGTGTGTGTGTGTGTGTGTGTGTGTGTGTGTGTGTGTGTGTGTGTGGAAATTCTTCTCCATGGCGCTCTGACCGTACGTACAAAATAAGTACCAAGGACCAAGCTCCTCTCCTGTGGAACCAGCTTTAGGAGGCAGCGGGCTTACGAGCCCTTCATCACGCTGCTATCCGGCTGTTCAGTCTGACGTAACACCCTTTCAAAATAAGATTAACGCTCCACTTCCTCCCACTGTACTTTAGGGCGCCCTCCCACTGTGCCTCAGTCCCGTGCCCCGTGCTTTAGGGTCCTTGTCCCCCCCTCCAGGCCCGTTTGTACTCACACTACCTGGGCCTCGGAGAATGCTTCTTGCTGCCTATACGTCATCACGCCGTAACACGTCACACGCATTGATGACGTCATGGCGATGCGTGGCTTTGTTTCCAGATCTCTCCGTAGACCTCAGAGTTTTTGTGCGTCTTGTCGACTGTTTTTGAATCTTTTCATCGACCAAATCTGCAGCAAACACTCCACCTCCGCATCACACCAACGTGAACCTTTCCCCGCCATTGTTTGAAATGTCCGCGCATGGTCCCTCCTTCTTTTTTCTATGTCCCAACAGGCGCACAGGAAATGACCTCAGAACCGCCGTAGGCCTCGTGCTCGTACACATGCGCACGCTCGTGCTCGTACATGTGCAAACATGCTTTACTAAAGCCCACCTCTCCCAAACGGGCCGTGGACGGCAAGCGTGCCGCTCCTAGACGCGGTATGGTTGCACTCACACTGGTCAAAGGAACCAGACTTTAGCCGTGGAACGTGCTCGGGCACCGTACGGAGGAACAGCGTGAGTGCGCCCATATTGAAGCCAAAATATCCCGCATACGGGCGCCGCCATGTTGGGATTTTGCAATTAGCAAATCACCATGAAATGACCTCTTGTCTTACCCCAGAAACTCCCTCAAACTGCTGAAGTAACAGTTTGATCCTATAGAAAGATATGAGCACGTGCTAATGCTAATGCTAATGCTACATGCTACAGCTGTTTGTGTCATTGTGACTTCTTACATAAGAAAGTCTTCAATCAGCTCAAAGAAGTCAACTAGAGACTAAACTTAACCGTCACCTTTAGAGACTAAACTTAACCATCACCTTTAGAGACTAAACTTAACCGTCTCCTTTAGTGACTAAACTTAACCGTCACCTTTAGAGACTAGACTTAACCGTCACCTTTAGAGACTAAACTTAACCATCACCTTTAGAGACTAAACTTAACCGTCACCTTTAGAGACTAAACTTAACCGTCACCTTTAGAGACTAAACTTAACCGTCACCTTTAGAGACTAAACTTAACCATCACCTTTAGAGACTAAACTTAACCGTCACCTTTAGAGACTAAACTTAACCGTCACCTTTAGAGACTAAACTTAACCGTCACCTTTAGAAACTAAACTTAACCGTCACCTTTAGTCGTCTAAACTTAACCGTCTCCTTTAGTCGTCTAAACTTAACCGTCTCCTTTAGTCGTCTAAACTTAACCGTCACCTTTTGTCGTCTGAACTTAACCGTCACCATTTGTTGCGGTGGAAGCAGGAGGCGATGGAGGAGGGGTGGAAACCCTGTGGAGCCAGAGAGGATGCTGGGAGAAAGCGTGCGTTTGCGTGATAAAGAGGTGTCTGAGATCTAAAATCACATAGATTTATTTATTCTGCGGAGAGGGGGGGCACCGCGGAACTGTTGGGGGGGTTTAAGCATCGAGGTGGAGCGCGGAGAGATTCCAAGGCCGGAGACATTTGGAGAACACAAAAAGAGCTCTTTATATATTTTTTTCATTATCAATCCTCAAAACAAATTATTATTTTTCCACAGTGAGGCGGAGGGAGGAGGGGGGGGGGGGGGGGGTTGATTTCTCTTCTTTTCTCCGTATTTTTCCAACAGATGTAGAAAAAGATGATTGAAATCCCAGCAGGCCTCATTACTGCGGCCCTCCAGAGAGCCGGGCCCGGGCTTAAGGTCTTCAAGTAACGATTGAAACATGATTTGTATTAAAGCCAACGATCTTCCTTCGCCAGAGCATCAAATTAGCGAGAACCAACCGCCGCCGAAGAAAGGAAGAGATACCCCCAAAATGTAATTGTCCGCGACGCCCGGAGCGGAGACGCGGGGAGAGAGAGAGCTCTGGAGCAGAGTTTGCTTCCTGACGGCGCCGTAATGTCCGATAAACGTCCTCAAACAAGGACGGCACGCAAAGGTACCGCAGAGGCGTGAGTCTGGAGTGTGAGAGGACGCGGCCTCGTCTCTCCTGGATCTGTCACAGACGGTTAAGGCTGATCCAGATCCATGAGGGCTCATGGATCTGGATCAGCCTTTGAAGCCTGGTCCTGGTCCCAGAGGAGTCCGTAGAGTCGCCTGCGTGTGTGTGTGTGTGTGTGTGTGTGTGTGTGTGTGTGTGTGTGTGAATAACCACGGCTTTGTTTTCCTTTTTGTTAATGGAAACGGTTTAACCTCACACACCCGCGCCTCTGCTTCACACCGTCTCCTTTAGTCGTCTAAACTTAACCGTCTCCTTTAGTCGTCTAAACTTAACCGTCTCCTTTAGTCGTCTAAATTTAACCGTCTCCTTTAGTCGTCTAAACTTAACCGTCTCCTTTAGTCGTCTAAACTTAACCGTCACCTTTAGTCGACTAAACTTAACCGTCTCCTTTAGTCGTCTAAACTTAACCGTCTCCTTAAGTCATCTAAACTTAACCATCTCCTTTAGTCGTCTAAACTTAACCGTCTCCTTTAGTCGTCTAAACTTAACCGTCTCCTTTAGTCGTCTAAACTTAACCGTCTCCTTCAGTCGTCTGAACTTAACCGTCTCCTTTAGTCGTCTAAACTTAACCGTCTCCTTTAGTGGTCTAAACTTAACCGTCTCCTTTTGTTGTCTAAACTTAACCGTCACTTTGTCGACTAAACTTAACCGTCTCCTTTAGTCGTCTAAACTTAACCTTCATCTTTTGTTGTCTAAACTTAACCGTCACCTTTAGTCGTCTAAACTTAACCGTCTCCTTTAGTCGTCTAAACTTAACCGTCTCCTTTAGTCGTCTAAACTCAACCCTCACCTTTTGTCGTCTAAACTTAACCGTCACCGTCACCTTTAGTCGTCTAAACTTAACCGTCGCCTTTACTCGCCTAAACTTAACCGTCTCCTTTAGTCGTCTAAACTTAACCGTCGCCTTTACTCGCCTAAACTTAACCGTCTCCTTTAGTCGCCTAAACTTAACCGTCACCGTCGCCTTTACTCGCCTATACTTAACCGTCTCCTTTTTTTATCGGGGACGTTTTTTGACTTCTTCTTCTTCTTCTTCTTCTTCTTCTTCTTCTTCTTCTTCACGTGTTGTTTCATCTCTCGCTGCCTCTTCTTCTTGCCTCCCGTGTGACTCCTCCTTGTCTTCCCCTCCTCTTCGCCTCTTCGCCTCCTCCGTCTTCCCGTCTTCCCGTCTTCCTCGCCCTCCCTCTCTCCTGACCCCGAGGCCAGGCAACGAGCCCGGGGAGGATAGACGCGAGCAGAAGAATAACTCTCATGTCACTCACTCTCCTCCTCCTCCTCCTCCTCCTTCCCCTGCTCCGCACGTCTCTCCTCTGCCTGTTTGTCTGCGCGGATAAAAAAGCCAAGGAGGGTGAGGAGGAGGGTGAGGAGGAGGAGGAGGAGGAGGAGAGGGGGAGGAAGAAGGAGTGATGAGCAGAATCACTGAGAGAGTGATTGACAGGCTGACAGAAGACAGATCTGACACGATGAGGGAAAGAGTCTGCACGGACGCCACGGGGAAGGATGGACCTGTGACCTGTTTCTGTGGTCGTTCGACTAGAACACAACTAAAAGGACCAAGTGGACCAAGGACCTGAGACTTGACCTGGACTGATTCTTCGAAGACCTGAGACTTGACTCGGACTCTAGCTCAAAGACCTGAGACTTGACTTGGACTCTAGCTAAAAGACATGTAACTTGACTTGGACTTGCCCCTCAAAGACCTGAGACTTGACTTGGACTCTAGCTAAAAGACATGTAACTTGACTTGGACTTGCCCCTCAAAGACCTGAGACTTGACTGGACTCTAGTTCAAAGACCTGAGACTTGACTGGACTCTAGTTCAAAGACCTGAGACTTGACTTGGACTGATTCTTTAAAGACCTGTGACTTGACTTGGACTTGCCCCTCAAAGACCTGAGACTTGACTTGGACTCTAGTTCAAAGACCTGAGACTTGACTTGGACTGATTCTTTAAAGACTTGTGACTTGACTTGGACTTGCCCTTCAAAGACTTGAGACTTGACTGGACTCTAGCCCAAAGACCTGAGACTTGACTTGGACTCTAGCTCAAAGACCTGAGACTTGACTTTGGCTGATTCTTCAAGGACCTGAGACTTGACTGGACTCTAGCCCAAGGACCTGAGACTTGACTTGGACTGATTCTTTAAAGACTTGTGACTTGACTGGACTCTAGCTCAAAGACCTGAGATTTGACTGGACTCTAGCACAAGGACCTGAGATTGACTTGGACTTGCCCCTCAAAGACCTGAGACTTGACTTGGACTCTAGCACAAGGACTTGAGACTTGACTTTGGCTGATTCTTCAAAGACCTGAGACTTGACTTGGACTGATTCTTTAAAGACTTGTGACTTGACTGGACTCTAGCTCAAAGACTTGAGACTTGACTGGACTCTAGCTCAAAGACTTGAGACTTGACTGGACTCTAGCACAAGGACCTGAGATTTGACTTGGACTTGCCCCTCAAAGACCTGAGACTTGATTTGGACTCTAACTAAAGACCTGAGACTTGACTGGACTCTACTTGGACTCTAGTTAAAAGACTTGAGATTTGACTTGGACTTGCAAAAATACCTCGGGAGCATCTTCAAAAGCCTCCTAAATTGGCCGGTGATCAGCTCATTACAGCTGGAGGAGATTTGACTTGGACTTGTGACCAAAGACTTGAGACCTGACTTGATGTGAGCATCTCCGCTGACACTTGAGCTAATGACAGACGACCCTGAGACGTGTCATGTATGTGTGAGTCGGACTGTAGCACACGGACGCTATCGTGTGAGTTTAAACCCTATTATCGGACGGTGCAGTCAGAGACCGTCTGTGAATAAACATCATTATCATTTAACCGCGTGGAACATGTCGGATCAACTCGTTGAATGTGAATCGAGTGTGGAGGCAGCCGAGTGCTGCGGCAGGAGAGCGCGTGAGTCTGACCCCGCCGCCTGCTGGATTATGACTTTATCCACTGCTAATGAGAGCGGCTCTGCTCTGAATCCCTTCTCCAAATCAATAAAGAGAGCTAATCAGAGCCGGGCTGTTACCGGCTTACCCAGAGATCACAGCAGGCACACGGAGGCACGCGGAGGCACGCGGAGGGAGGAACACACACCCAGGCTGGTGGACGTTAGCTGGGGTAAGAGAGGGTGAAGCCCCTGGGAGCAGAGTGTGTGTCTGTGTGTGTGTGTCTGAAAGGCCTCCATGGTATCACAGATGATTGAGTCTGTCGGGGAATATCTCTGAGCATTCACTGTTTCTAGAGGTGGCGTTTCATTCCAACCAGATGACACTTAAGACTTGGGACTTGAGACTTGACTTGCATTTGTGACCAAAGACTTGAGACCTGACTTGGACTCTAGCTCAAAGACTTGAGACGTGACTTGGACTCTAGCTCAAAGACCTGAGACTTGACTTGGGCTGGGTCTTCAAAGACTTGAGACCTGACCTGGACTCACTAAAAAATAACCTGTGAGCAATACAATTGGCAGATGGACAGCCCATTACAACCAGACGAGACTTGACTTAGACTCTAGCTCAAAGACTCGAGACTTAACTTGACTTGGACTCTAGCTCAAAGACTCAAGACTTAACTTGACTTGGACTCTAGCTCAAAGACTTGACTTGGACTCTAGCTCAAAGACTTGACTTGGACTCTAGATCAAAGACTCAAGACTTGACTTGGACTCTAGCTCAAAGACCTGAGACTTGACTTGACTTGGACTCTAGCTCAAAGACTTGAGACCTGACTTGGACTCCCCAAAAAAGAATTGGCCGGTGGAGGCGCCATTACAACCAGATGAGAGTCGACTTGGACTCGTAACCAAAGACTCGAGACCTACATTCCCCCGTTCCCGGAGCAGACGGTTGCTCCTGTTTGTCTGGAGTGATGCGCGGAGACACCCGCAGCAGTAATGTGAGCGCCTGACACTTCTGCTAAACGCACGGATCACGAGTGACACTCAGAGGCAAACATCTCCGTCTTTGTTGTCCATGGCAGAGAGATGTGTCAACCCCCCCCCCCCCCCCAAAAACCCCAGGCCCTCATGGGGGAAGTGGTGGAAGTGAGGGTGTGTGTGTTGATGGCGCCTTGATCAAGCCTCAATTCAACCCCCTTCCACACACACAAACACACACACACACACACACACACACACACACACACACACACACACACACACACACACACACACACACACATGTCCCACTTTGGCCTGATCTATACAAACACCATCTCTGCATGGTAAACAGCCGCCTCCCCTCTCATGACAGACGAAGAAGAAGAAGACAGGGAGGGATGAGAGAGAGAGAGAGAGAGGGGGGGGGTGGGGAGAGAGAGAGAGAGGGGGGGGGGCCTCATCACCAGATCCTGGGAATTAGGGATAAAAACATATAAAAACACGTCGCTGTTTTTGATTAATTGCCCCGTATGTAAGAATGGAATACAATGAGTTTTTAGAAGTAATGCATAAATCTGCATTCATAGAGGACACTTTAACACATGTTTATGCTCCTAGAGGAACCTTTAGCACATGTTTATGCTCCTAGAGGAACCTTTAGCACATGTTTAGTCTCCTAGAGGACACTTTAGCACATGTTTAGTCTCCTAGAGGACACTTTAGCACATATTTATGCTCCTAGAGGAACCTTTAGCACATGTTTAGTCTCCTAGAGGACACTTTAGCACATATTTATGCTCCTAGAGGACACTTTAGCACATGTTTATGCTCCTAGAGGACACTTTAGCACATGTTTAGTCTCCTAGAGGACACTTTAGCACATATTTATGCTCCTAGAGGAACCTTTAGCACATGTTTAGTCTCCTAGAGGACACTTTAGCACATGTTTAGTCTCCTAGAGGACACTTTAGCACATATTTATGCTCCTAGAGGACACTTTAACACACGTTTTAGCTCCTAGAGGACACTTTAGCACAGGTTTTGGCTCCTAGAGGGCACTTTAACACACATTTTGGCTTCTAGAGGGCACTTTAACACACGTTTTGGCTTCCAGAGGATACTTTAACACATGTTTTGGCTCCTAGAGGACACTTTAGCACACGTTTTGGCTTCCAGAGGATACTTTAACACATGTTTTGGCTCCTAGAGGACACTTTAGCACACGTTTTGGCTCCTAGAGGACACTTTAGCACACGTTTTGACGACACGGAGGGAAAGGAAGTGAAAAGCGGTGCAGCGAGGAGAGAAAATGGCGGACAAATCCGGGGAGCGAAGGAGTGTTTGGGGGACGGAGAGAGGGATGGATGCAGAGAAACGTGGAGAGGGAGAGAGAGCCGGCGAGGCAGCCAGGCGCGGGGTTAAAATCCTTTCAGATCAGGTACACATAATAGGCCTCGTTAATATTCATAGTTTCCTCAGGTACGGCGAAGGTTAAATTTGACTTACTTTTCAACTCTCATTACTAAAACATGACGGCAATAAGAATATTCAAAGCGTCCGGGTGACCAGAGGTTGATGAGACGCGTCCCTTCCCTCTGACATTTAAACACATTACCATGGCAGGGCCCCTTCCTCTCAATCGCGCCCGCCAGAATAAATTGCCGGCTAATCACGACTCGCCCCGTGTGCCCGTCCTGAATGATGATGTGCCGGGCGCAGGCCGCCCCTCCTCCGTCAGAGGGCGGTGGTCGTTATGTGGGGAAAGAGAGTCAAAGTGTGTGTGTGAGGACTCTATCGCTCTGTCCATCTATCTATCTATCTATCGTTCTATCTATGTATCAATCGTTCTGTCCATCTATCTATCTAGATAGTGTTGTCATGGAGATATGACCTAAACATACAGACTAGAGGACACTTTAGCACACGTTTATGCTCCTAGAGGACGCTTTAGCACACGTTTATGCTCCTAGAGGACACTTTAACACACGTTTAGGCTCCTAGAGGACACTTTAACACACGTTTATGCTCCTAGAGGACACTTTAACACACGTTTATGCTCCTAGAGGACACTTTAGCACACGTTTTGGCTCCTAGAGGGAACTTTAGCACTTGTTTTGACTCCTAGAGGACACTTTAGCACACGTTTAGGCTCCTAGAGGACACTTTAGCACATGTTTATGCTCCTAGAGGACACTTTAGCACATGTTTTGGCTCCTAGAGGACACTTTAGCACACGTTTAGGCTCCTAGAGGACACTTTAGCACACGTTTTGGCTCCTAGAGGACACTTTAGCACACGTTTAGGCTCCTAGAGGACAATTTAGCACACGTTTTGGCTCCTAGAGGACACTTTAGCACACGTTTAGTCTCCTAGAGAACACTTTAACACACATTTATGCTCCTAGAGGACACTTTAGCACATGTTTATGCTCATAGAGGACACTTTAGCACATGTTTATGCTCCTAAAGGACACTTTAGCACACGTTTTGGCTCCTAGAGGACACTTTAACACATGTTTGGCTCTTTGAGGACACTTTAGCACATGTTTTGGCTCCTAGAGGACACTTTAACACATGTTTGGCTCCTAGAGGACACTTTAGCACACGTTTAGGCTCCTAGAGGACACTTTAGCACACGTTTTAGCTCCTAGAGGACACTAACTTTAATGTTCTTTTGTCCTTAAACAGGTTTAATGGTGCTGTGTAAACGGCCTGTTTAACATGGGGCTCAATGAGAAACTGCTCTGTTATGAAACCTGCCCCTAGTGGACACTCAGAGAACTGACGCTGACGGAGCTTCCTGATTGGATCAAACAGGAAGGAAGCTGTGGGCGGGGCTGGGTTTGAACATTTGAGAAGTTTTCATTACATTTTCAGTTTTATTTGAACTTTTTGACGGGTTTTAAAACACCGTCACATGATACTTGTTGTTATTTTTTAACATGTTCAATAAAGATTAATAAAGTTATACACAGCTCAGTCTTTGCACATTATATTCCTCATTTAGACACAAATTAATGAAGAATTACTCAGAAATAAGAAACGTAACGATGCGTTCAGGGGCACAAAACATGAATCATCTCAACTCCGGCGCCACGCTTCTAAACGCCACTCCAGACGTGAAGCACGCACTTGTTTATTGATGTTCATACGCTCCACATACGGGAACATATGTAACAACAGGAGCTGTGTGTGTGTGTGTGTGTGTGTGTGTGTGTGTGTGTGTGCGTGTGTGTGTGTGTCCCTCCCCAGGTGCTGCTCTGACATGACGGTGTCTGAGGTGAACAAACGGGGACAAAGCTCTCCCCATCAGGACGGATCAGCGTCAGAGCCGTCCGACATGACATGGAGGTGTCTCTCGCCCCGAGGCAGTCGCCACGGCAACAGGAGGGATGACAGGAGACGAGGGTGGAGGAAAAGAAGAAGGAGAAGAAGAAGAGGAGGAGAGGGAGAGGTGAGAGAAGTGGGAAAAACCACACACCTGCACGGGCCGCCGGCACACAGGCAGACGTCCGTAACCGTCTCCTTTAGTCGTCTAAACTTAACCGTCACCTTTAGTCGTCTAAACTTAACCGTCACCTTTAGTTTGATGCCTGCCTGCGTTGTCCTCCGCGCAGGGCCGCGGCCCTCGCAGTTGGTCCGGACTTGAGTTACAGTAGCGGCTGTTTGAAGATGGTGACGTTGAACAGCGACCGCCGCTTGTCGTGTGTTTTCTCCAGCGTCGACTTCAAGGCGTTCAACAGTCTAACTTTCCAACCATCCACCCATCATCCATCCATCTATCCATCCATCCATTTATCATCCATCCATCTATCCATCCATCCATTTATCATCCATCCATCTATCCATCCATCCATTTATCATCCATCCATCTATCCATCCCTCCATCCATCCATCCATGCATCCACCCATCCACACATCATCCATCCATCCATCCATCCATCCATGCATCCATGCATCCATCCATCCATCCATTCATGCATCCATCCATCATCCATCCTCCATCCATGCATCCATCCATCATCCATCCATCCATTCATCATCCATCCATCTATCAACCATCCATCCATCCATCATCCACCAAGCCATCATCCATCCATCCAACCATGGTCCATCATCCATGATCCACCCATCCATCATCCACCCATCTAATCATCATCCATCAATTGATCCAACAATCTAACTTTTCATCCATCCATTATCCATCGTCCATCCATCAATTAAACCAGAGTCAGTCTAACTTTCCATCCATCATCCATCAATGCATCCATGCATCCATCCATCCATCCATCCATCCATCCATCCATCCACCCCCCCACCCCCTGCCTGAATCCCTGCTCGCCTGTTTGTCACTTAATCGCGCGCTCGCAGACTGACAGGCCGATATCTGAGTCTTTAAAACGAAACTACCAGCAGATTAATTTTTCATCCTTTCTTATCAGTGACTGATGGGCGAGCGAGTCCCTCCCCGAACCCTCCGCGTCCCCCCGGGCAACTCCTGCAGCCCGGGAACCAAGGTTTTCCTCCTAAACGGCGGTAAATGGCTCGCCGCACAAATAATGCATAAACAGCTGTTTTGCCCAAGTAAGTTATCCTCTTAAAAGATTCAGAACCCTCTCTCTCTCCGCAGTCCTCCGCTCTCTCTCTCCCTCCGTTCATTCATCAATTTCTTATGATAGCAACAGTTCTGCTCGGCGCGGGCGTTTAACTACCAATTAGGGGGGCGGGTTCCCCTCGGCCCGTTCTGCCACACCTCTCCTCCTCCTCTTACAGCGCCCCTCGTCCTCTCTCGCTTCCGTTCCACTCCTCCTCCGTCCGTTTTGTCGTCTTTTTGTCCCCAGCCGCAGCCCGTCCTCTCTCCATCCACGCCACGAGTCTGTCCGTCCGTCCTCCACGTCCATCAAACCCCCGCGCTCCTCTCAGAAGTCCAAACGGGAAAGATTTCTTGCATCTTTATTAACTTTTCAGTACTTTGAATTATTTATCGGAGATAATCGTTGATCAAAAGGCAGAAAACACATCAATCAGGGGGAGAGACTTCACGCCGCGGCCTCCTCGGACCGCCGCAGACCAGGGACAGACTTTGACTTTACTTCCTCAAAGTTGCCTCTTCCCGTCCTCGCGTCCTTTGGCGTTCGGCTGAAGTTGAAGTTGAACAGCAACAGAGAAAAGCTGCGTTTGCATATCAGCGTTTTCTTTCTTCAAAAGCAAAATTGTGTGCGCGATGAAGAGACTCTCCTCTGGACGGGAGGGGCCAGGCCGCCATCTTGATTTCTGAAGCGGTGCCACTTGGCCTCGGAGTCGTCTTCAGGGCTCCTCCAGAGGACGAGCGAGGGATCTGAGACCAGTTGTGTCTGGGTGACTCTCAGATGTCGCTGCCAAACCACTGCTCACCAGAAGACGCTGCTGCCAACCGGAGCACATGCGGACGCGTGACGGGAGTGTGCGAGCGTCTCTGAAGAGAACCGGAGAAATACGGCACAAAGGGCTGGAAACAGAACTGTTCAACGCGGCTGTGCTGCGCTCACAGGGCTGGGATCAGTTCAAAACTCTAATAAATACGTGTTATCAGCCGTATCACCACCTCAGAACGCGGCTGCTCGCCTTTAAAAAAAGGTCCCATCCACGTCAGGGGTGATTTTAAAGTGTTATTCATGGTTTTTAAGATGTTCGCTGGTCTGGCTCCTCTTTATCTTACTCAAACAGAGATCTACGCTCATCCAGGGAGTTGTCGCTGGATGAACCCGGATCAAAACTGAGCTGAAGGGTGATGGTGCCTCCTCTGCGGCTGAACCGCTCGATCCCTTACACGAGGATCCGCGGAGAGGTTTAAAAACACATCTTTCCTCCTTGGCCTTCGGATCCACAGGGACGTCTATTCCGGCTTAGTTCAAAATGTCTTTTTAAAGGCATTTTCAACATAATCTTGAACCGTTGTTTGTGACGACTGTAGCCGTGCACGTACGCTTATGTGTATGTGTGAGGATACGCCTGTTTCCTCATTTGTTGTGCATGTGTTCTTTGTGTCTCTGCTCTGTGAAGCACTTTGGACGACTGTTACTGGTTTAACTGTGCCGTAGAAATAAAAGTGCACCTGAACGTGAGCTCGGGGGTTCGCTTCCCGTTGCCGTTCATGTCCCGGACGTCCTGAACCAAACTGCAACCCTTTGTTCCAAATGTATCCGAGTGGTTTTCACGCTGAACCCGGACCGTCCCCGTTTGTGGGCTGAAACCGTGACGTAGCGGTGCCTTTGTTACGCTACGGTGCAGCAAAGATCCCACTTTACGTCCCAGCAACGATGCTATGTTACGACGAAGCGTGCGTGACTGTAAATGCATCCACATGTACTTCACTTCACACACTTCATGGACTGTTGCAGCACACTGAGTCCTGACCACAGCAGGTTGTTGACGTGAGGATCAGAGTATTTAAGCCCTTCCAAAGTAACGTCTCCGGGTCCAAACCTCGTGTTTGTGCACCCGCTCGGTGCCGTGCTCCTGTTGTCTGAGCAGATCTGTGTAAAACAGTGTTTCACTGAAGAAAGGAGTGATTTTTAAAGGTTCACAGGTTTGTTCCACGCAGCATTTGAACCAGGAAAGTTTGAAAGCATCATTACAAGCATCAGTCACCCTCTGGTTCTTAACTCAAGCAGCAGAAAGCATTACGTGTACGAGTGTTAAATAACTACAAAAGATGCAAAACCAGCACAAAAAGATGCAAAATGACTAAAAATAGATGCAAAATCAGCACAAAAAGATGCAAAATGACTAAAAATAGATGCAAAACCACCACAAAAAGATACAAAACCACTAAAACCAGATGCAAAACCACCACAAAAGGATGCAAAATGACTAAAAATAGATGCAAAATCACCACAAAAAGATGCAAAATGACTAAAAATAGATGCAAAACCACCACAAAAAGATGCAAAATGACTAAAAATAGATGCAAAACCACCACAAAAAGATGCAAAATGACTAAAAATAGATGCAAAACCACCACAAAAAGATGCTAAATGTTCTTTGGTGCCAGCGTTTTTGTTAAACACACTCGCATCCATCGACAGAGTAAAGAAGGATCTCTTCCTCACTGAGCGGCGCCTGCAGCCTGTGAGTCGGAGCGCGGGGAAAACACACCCCAGAATATAAAACCCATCTTTGAAACTGTCCCCAGATCCTTCCGGCCTTTTTCCGAGCGCGCGTTCTATTCATTTACGTCGCCTTTCATGTGAGAAATGTGGTTTCATCGTGGCAATTAGCTCCTGCGTGTCCCCGCCAATTATTCCATTACACGAACGACTCTGCGGAGACAATAAAAGGCCTAATTGACTTCATCTGGGCCTCCTTCTTCTGCAGCTCCACTGTGTCCTTCCACCTCATTTAAAGGCCTTTTCTACCATCTTGCCCTCATTAGCGGCTCCGCGTAGAGCGCGTGTGCCTGACAAGCGCTTCATCTCCTTACCCCCACACACACACTCGACACACACACACACACACGCGGGGAAAATCAACACCCAAGCTGTGTAAAGTAATTTGTCAAACACTGCCTTTAATGGGATACACAGGAGGGCTCCGTCACACAAACGGGCGCTTGTTCCTCCCTTTTGTTGTTTCCTTTTTTCGCGCCCACCACCACCGCCGTCGTCGCCGCCACCACTGCTGCTGCTCTTTCACTACGCGCAATATAAAAAGCGTCAGAACAGAAAGAAAATGAAGTGTGGAGGGGCGGACGCTGGGTGAGATGGGCGGTTGGGTGAAAAGGCGAGGAGTTTGGTGGTGTTGGAGGTGGTGGAGGGGTTAAATGAATCATTCATTAGGTCCACAGAGAAAGGGAGAGGAAGAGAGCATGAAGGAGAGACAGCAGCAGGAGGAGGAGGAGGTTGTTCAAAGGGGAACGCCGTGGATTTTTCTGGCCCATCCACAGAAGCAGGAGGTCGGTCGCAGGGAGCCCAGGGGAGCCCGGCCTGTCTCCAGCGGAGAGACGGGTGTTGGGTTCGGTATAGACCCGCGCCCCCCTCCCGCGTGCCCCCGGGCTGATAGGGTCGGCCTCCAGATCTCTCTAATGAAGCCCCTGGCCTCTTCACCGCAGGCTGGGCTGGAAACGCTGCAAAAAATTCCAATAGTTTCTTTTTTTTTTTAGCAGCTTTATTTGAGCCGACCGCAGAATCACGGATCCGGTGTTTCTTCTTCTACTGTTTTGTTCTGTTGTTCACAAACAAGGACACGGCTCATTTTATATTCTGATATAAAAATCACACACACCTGAGCGGGCACAGGCCCCGGGGCCCTTACACATTAAATGTTACTGCAAAAACAACAACATAGGGATGCAAAATGACTGAAAATAGACGCAAAATGACCACCAAGAGAAGCTAAATGACCACTTAGCGACAAAAAATTATGACAAATACACGCAAAATTAGAAATAGGGTGACATAGAAATGTAAATTGTGTAAAAATACAACAAAGAGATGCAAAATTATTAAAAATAGATGCAAAACCAGCACAAAAAGATGCAAAATGACTAAAAATAGATGCAAAACCAGCACAAAAAGATGCAAAATGACTAAAAATAGATGCAAAACCACCACAAAAGATGCAAAATGACTAAAAATAGATGCAAAACCAGCACAAAAAGATGCAAAATGACTAAAAATAGATGCAAAACCAGCACAAAAAGATGCAAAATGACTAAAAATAGATGCAAAACCACCACAAAAAGATGCAAAATGAGTAAAAAAAGATGCAAAACCACCACAAAAAGATGCAAAATGACTAAAAATAGATGCAAAACCACCACAAAAAGATGCATCAGTCAGCATTAATTCACAGTAACAGCGTCTGTGTACAGTGAATGATGTCAGACAGATGTCATTCCCATGATGCATTGTTTTACGGTGTGGTAAATAACTGTAGAAATGAGAGACAGTGGAACAGTGGAGGGGAACAGATCACACCCTCACAACTGAACCCTCATTTTTTACAGCGTTTGGACCCCCCCCCCCCCCCCCCCCCTCACACACACACACACACATACACACACACACTCACACACCCCTCCACCCCCATCATCTCTCCAGCAACGCTGCGCTCTCCTTCCCTGGAGGAGCTGAACACACACTGAGAGGCCAAGGCACACACACGCACACACACACACACGCACACACACACACACACACACACACACACACACACACACACACACACACACACACACACACACTCTTTGATTTCTGCATTCCTCAGCAGCGTCCTGGAGACTTGAATCGTCCAAACCCACGACAGCTTCGTGCTAATTGCGTTTCCTCGTTAGCATCAGCGGCGTCGTTAATCCCATTAAGACGCTAACGAATCTGAACGCCATGAGATCACAGGGAGGGGGGGGGGGGGGCTCGGCTGAACACCCACAGGCTCTGTTAAATACCTTTAAAGGTGCAGTCTGTGACGTGCTGCAAACTGAGTCATTATTAAAACAGGATCACGGAGAAACGGAGGATCAGGACGCATGAATATGGATCCATTAGCACCATATTTCACATGAGTGTGTGGGTAAGAGCGGCATCACCCTACGTCCTCATTCATTTTCTCTGATTCATCTTCTCGGTGTTGAGGAAGCTCAGGGCGCCCTCCCACTGTGCCTCCGTACCGTGCCCGAGCACGTTCCACAGCTAAAGTCTGGTTCCTTTGACCAGTGTGAGTGCAACCGTACCACGTCTAGGAGCGGCACGCTTGCCGTCCACGGCCCGTTTGGGAGAGGTGGGCTTTAGTAAAGCACGTTTGCACATGTACGAGCACGAGCGTGCGCACGTGTACGAGCACGAGGCCTACGGCGGTTCTGAGGTCATTTCCTGTGCGCCTGTTGGGACGTAGAAAAAAGAAGGAGGGACCATGCGCGGACATTTCAAACAATGGCGGTGAAAGGTTCACGTTGGTGTGATGCGGAGGTGGAGTGTTTACTGCAGATTTGGTCGATGAAAAGATTCAAAAACAGTCGACAAGACGCACAAAAACTCCGAGGTCTACGGAAAGATCTGGAAACAAAGCCACGCATCGCCATGACGTCATCAATGCGTGTGACGTGTTACGGCGTGATGACGTATAGGCAGCAAGAAGCATTCTCCGAGGCCCAGGTAGTGTGAGTACAAACGGGCCTGGAGGGGGGGACAAGGACCCTAAAGCACGGGGCACGGGACGGAGGCACAGTGGGAGGGCGCCCTAAGTGACAGAAACACGTTGAAAACGTTCAGGTTCATAATTACAGACAGGTTTGGGACGTCTGTCCTCGAGATCACTGCTGCCACAAAAGATGCAAAATGAGTAAAAACAGATGCACGGAGCTGATGACGGATAAATGTGAACTGGGTTGATTTCCCCTGGTGACCGTGTGTGCTCCCTTCTTCTGTGCATTAATGTTTCACTCAAACACAAACTCCAAAACCACAAACACACACTTTGATTGATACTTTTCTCCAACATGCAGCAAAGAATGACCTGTTTAATATTTACTTTCAACCATTTCTCCTGGGAAAAGACAGAACCATCAACATTGTTGTCTCCAGAATAAGAAAAGAGCATAAAGTGAGATCTACTCACAGGATCAGGAGCAGCTGGAGCGGGGGGGGGGGGGACCAGGACCCACGACGCTGACGAGGGAAGATACAGAACAGGTGAGCAAGGGAGGAGCAGCAGGGTGACAGGACACACACACAGGAAGTACAACGAGACACAAGGGGAGAGAACTTCAAAATAAAACGTGAAACAAGCAAACTAAGACCATGACACAGATCCGGCTTCTGTCAGAGAGCAACACACACCGAGGTTTGACTGAAGTGGAAGAATCAAAACCAGCACCAAAAGATGCAAAATGAGTGAAAATAGATGCAAAACCACCACAAAAGAGGCAAAATGACTAAAAATAGATGCAAAACCACCACAAAAAGATGCAAAACCACCACAAAAAGATACAAAATGACTAAAAAAAGATGCAAAACCGCACAAAAAGATGCAAAATGACTAAAAATAGATGCACAACCACCACAAAAAGATGCAAAATGACTTAAAATAGATGCAAAACCACCACAAAAAGATGCAAAATGACTATAAATAGATGCAGAACCAGCACAAAAAGATGCAAAATGACTAAAAATAGATGCACAACCACCACAAAAAGATGCAAAATGACTTAAAATAGATGCAAAACCACCACAAAAAGATGCAAAATGACTAAAAATAGATGCAAAACCAGCACAAAAAGATGCAAAATGACTAAAAATAGATGCAAAACCAGCACAAAAAGATGCAAAATGACTAAAAATAGATGCAAAACCACCACAAAAAGATGCAAAATGACTAAAAATAGATGCAAAATCAGCACAAAAAGATGCAAAATGATTAAAAATAGATGCAAAACCAGCACAAAAAGATGCAAAATGAGTGAAAATAGATGCAAAACCAGCACAAAAAGATGCAAAATGACTAAAAATAGATGCAAAACCAGCACAAAAAGATGCAAAATGAGTTGAGGAGGGAATGAGTGAACAACTGCAGGCAGAGTCTTCAGAATCTTCCCCTTCTCGTCGTCTTTCGCTGATTTTCTCCTCAAATGTTCAGATCTCCCCGGGACAGAAGCCTCTGAGTGATTCCCTCGCAGGGTCTCCTTCTCTCTCTCCTTCTCTCCTCCTCTCCTTCTCTCCTTCTCTCCTCTTCCTCTCTTCAGATCCCTTCGGGGGGGCGGTCGGGCACCGCGGCGACTCTCCAGATTAGCAGCTAAATTAAAAGTTGATTATTCCCCGGATATCCCTGAGAATACATTTACACAGCGGCGTTTAGCTTTCAAACCAGCGGCTCTCCGTGCACAGTAGCTTGAGGCCACATCTGCCAGGGCCCAGCGTGCACGTGCATGTGTGTGTGTGTGTGTGTGTGTGTGTGTGCGCGGCGCTAATTAAGCTAATCTAAACACTTTGAAATCCCTTCTAATGAGGCTGATTAGGGCTGCGGAGCATCATTAGCGCCGCAGAGGCCGTGCTAAAGGAGGACACGGTGGAACGACGTAACGGCGGCCATCTTAGTGAGTGACTGCGTCCGTCCGTCTGTCTGTGCGCCTGCTGTCCGTCCGTCCGTCTGGTCACCTGAGTCTGTGTTCGCACGTTTAGAAAAATGTGCCCTAGAGTCTAAACTTAACCGTCTCCTTTAGTCGTCTTAACTTAACCGTCTCCTTTAGTCGTCACATTCTGCTCCGTGTGTGTGAGTGTGTGTGCGTGTGTGTGTGTGCGTGCGCGTGTGTGTGTGTGTGTGTGTGCGTGCGTGTGTGTGTGCAGCAGAGTGCACTGAGTGGACAGAGGCCAGAGGCAGAAAAACAAGGGGCCCTGCATTCATAATTCAGGAGGTGGAAGAGCCGCGTAAGAGCGGAGGAGGCCGGCAGCTCCATTAACGAGTCCTCCCGTCCTGAGTGGTGTGTGTGTGTGGGTGGGGGGGGGGGGGGGGTGGGGGGTAAAAACATCTTACCTCCACTTCTGATGGGGTCTGCTTCTTGTTTTTTTTGTGCCTGAAAGTTCACATGATGGTTCAGGAGGTTGGGAGGGAGTTCAACGACCCTTTAGGGCGCCCTCCCACTGTGCCTCCGTACCGTGTCCCAGCACATGTCACGGTGAAGTGAGGTTCCTTTGACCAGTGTGAGTGCAACCGTACCACGTCTAGGAGCGGCACGCTTGCCGTCCACGGCCCGTTTGGGAGAGGTGGGCTTTAGTAAAGCACGTTTGCACGTGTACGAGCACGAGCGTGCGCACGTGTACGAGCACGAGGCCTACGGCGGCTCTGAGGTCATTTCCTGTGCGCCTGTTGGGACGTAGAAAAAAGAAGGAGGGACCATGCGCGGACATTTCAAACAATGGCGGTGAAAGGTTCACGTTGGTGTGATGCGGAGGTGGAGTGTTTACTGCAGATTTGGTCGATGAAAAGATTCAAAAACAGTCGACAAGACGCACAAAAACTCCGAGGTCTACGGAAAGATCTGGAAACAAAGCCACGCATCGCCATGACGTCATCAATGCGTGTGACGTGTTACGGCGTGATGACGTATAGGCAGCAAGAAGCAGGATTTCTGCATCAACAGTTTTCACTTGTTCCCATTAAGGCGTCTGGGCGCTGCCGTGTGCGCCGCTCTAACCTGGACACGGTCACGGACACTGTGGTGCATTCAAGTGTTTCAGGACAAGTGCACGCCGTGGATGTTTCTGCAGATGTGAAATGTCTCTGCAGCCGCACCGCTGGGACCGAGACGGAGAGAGAGAGAGAGAGGGATCTCTCATCTGTCGTGTCCACTCAGGTGTGTCAGAGGCTGTTTTGTTGCTTTTCCACTACACGTGTGCCTCTTCTGTCCACTCATGAGACGCGTCTGTGGGGACGAGGGCACGGCCGCATCATAAGACAATGGGCCCCTGGGCAGACACATTGTAGGAGGCCCCCATCGTGCTGTTGGGAGTCGCTTTGTAGTCGTTTTGCATCTATTTTTAGTCATTTTGCATTAGTTTGTGGTGGTTTTGCATCTATTTTTAGTCATTTTGCATCTTTTTGTGGTGGTTTTCCATCTATTTTTAGTCATTTTGCATCTTTTTGTGCTGGTTTTGCATCTATTTTTAGTCATTTTGCATCTTTTTGTGGTGGTTTTGCATCTATTTTTAGTCACTTTGCATTTCTCTTGTGTCTTGATAAAAGTACACAGCTGTGGGGACAATTGTCTCAACTTAATCCCTGATTGTCTTAAATCTTTTGATGGGGGCTCGTGACAAAATTAGCGCCCTAATGTGGCCGAGGGTGGCGCTGACTGCCTGTCATACACCCTCTGCTGGAGACGTTTCTACAGTCTGTCGGTCCAAAAATGTGCTTTTTTATAAATACACACAGTGGCATAGCGAAACACACTCACACATACATGTGTGTGTAGCCCTGAGTCTCACACACACACACGCGGGGAGTCCCAGCCTCCTCATTGATTCTTGCTCAGTGACTGTCCCACCGGCCCTGTCCTTTAAAACACGGCCGTTAGGAAACTCAGTGGCGTGTGTGAATCTGTGTGTGTGCTCCCAAGTTACTTCCTGACATTATCTGCATGGATGAACTCGGAGCACTAACAGAGAGTCATGATTTCAGCCGGGAGACGGAGTGTGTGTGTGTGTGTGTGTGTGTGTGTGTGTGTGTGTGTGGACTGAAGCACAGATCACACCAGCTCAGTGCTTTGCTCTGAGTGTCAGGGTCAAGAGAGTGTGTGTGTGTGTGTGTGTGTGTGTGTGTGTGTGTGTTTTCTTTCTTCTCCTCGCCTTCATCGTCTCCCCTCCACCTGTCATCCGTCCTAAATCCTCTGCTTCCTTTCTCCGGAGACGCTGGAGGTTGCGATGCAGTGTGAGAGGCGAGGATCTCGTGCAGGGCGTCGGGTCGCCATCTTTGGGGCTGTGAGGTCCAATAACCACCGCGCTACAGCACCGTGATACATTATTACATATGATACAAGTCAGTCAGATCGTTTGATGAAGACATCCAAGTGTCTCTGCTGCTGCCCGTAGATATATTTGTTTCATTATATTATTGCATGGCAAGAATAACACATCATTGTGTTCATGACTTCTCCTCCTGTGAACAAACACACTGTGACGTATTTACCATGTGACCAAAGACGTGACTTTGACTCCACTGTGAGATCTGAGACATGAAACCAGCTACAGATGACAAAACACGGGTGCAAAATAAATAAAGCTAAATGCAGTATGACTAAGAATGGATGCAAAATCACTTAAATAGATTCAAAATTACTCAAACTAGATGCAAAATAAGTAAAACTAGATACAAAATAAGTAAAACTAGATGCAAAATGACTAAAACTAGATGCAAAATAAGTAAAACTAGATGCAAAATTAGTAAAACTAGATACAAAATAAGTATAACTAGATGCAAAATTAGTAAAACTAGATGCAAAATAAGTATAACTAGATGCAAAATTAGTAAAACTAGATGCAAAATAAGTAAAACTAGATGCAAAATTAGTAAAACTAGATGCAAAATGACTAAAAATAGATGCAAAATGACTCAAATTAGATGGAAAATAAGTAAAACTAGATGCAAAATTAGTAAAACTAGATACAAAATAAGTATAACTAGATGCAAAATTAGTAAAACTAGATGCAAAATAAGTATAACTAGATGCAAAATTAGTAAAACTAGATGCAAAATAAGTAAAACTAGATGCAAAATTAGTAAAACTAGATGCAAAATGACTAAAAATAGATGCAAAATGACTCAAATTAGATGGAAAATAAGTAAAACTAGATGCAAAATTAGTAAAACTAGATACAAAATAAGTAGAACTAGATGCAAAATTAGTAAAACTAGATGCAAAATGACTAAAAATAGATGCAAAATTACTAAAAATAGATGGAAAATAAGTAAAACTAGATGCAAAATGACTAAAGTAGATGCAAAATGACTAAGTAGATGCAAAAATTAGTAAAACTAGATGCAAAATAAGTAAAAACAGATGCAAAATTACTCAAATTAGATGCAAAATGACTAGAAATGGATGCAAAATGACTTAAATTAGATGCAAAATAACTAAAAATAGATGCAAAATGTTAAAAACTTTGCCATATGTATGGAAAACGAATGCAGAACAGTCGGCACCTTAAACACTATGGAAGCATTGAAAGACACTTAAGTCTTGAAGAGGACTGGACTTCTCCAGGTTCAGTCTCGCCTCGGACTCGACTGGATCGAGTCGTGGACTTTGTGATTACAGCTCTGAATGTGTTTGAATATAATTCATTTATATATATATATATGTATATACGTATATGCATATTGTTATTAATCAGGACGGTCAGCTGACGGTGAAGACACGAGCAGAGCGCTCCAGAGTTAGCATCGTCCACGCCACCTTTACCTGGAGCTCTGACGCTTTTCCTCCTCTCTCTCTCTCTCTCTCTCTCTCTTCTCTCTCTCTCTCTCTCTCTCTCTCTCTCTCTCTCTCTCTCTCTCTCTCTCTCTCTCTCTCTCTCTCTCTCTCTCTCTCTCTCTCTCCTCTCTCTCTCTCTCTCTCTCTCTCTCTCTCTCTCTCTCGCTCTCTCTCACCCGCCCTACTCTCTGCTCCTCTCCTCCACCTCTAACCCCAGGAGGATGTTTCATGCTGGCCATGCTAGTTTTTACGTGCCATTGGCTTTGCCATGTTACAGTTCTGTCTGCCGCTCCTGCATCATTTAACAGAAACCTCCCACGGCGCGCGGCAGACAGGTAAAAGAAGAAGAAGAGGAGGAGGTGGAGACGGACGGGGTGAAGTGGGGCTGAGGGAGGCCGAGGGGAGGAGGGCGAGATGAAGAAATAACAAGAGGAGACAAAAGGAGAGACATGAGTGGAGAGGAGAGGAGAGGACACGGAGGAGAGTTAGAGAGGAGGGAGGTGTGGAGAGTTTCCAAATGTGAACAGATGCTGGAAACGTGAGAGCGCGCACACACACACACGGACATGTGATGAGAATCAAAAGTGTGTGTGTATGTGTTAAAAGTTCTGTTAGAGCCCTGCAGAACATTAATTAGGGCCTAATAAGTAAATGTATATTTGGGGTTCATTTACTGTGGCTCATCATTCGCTGTTGCTGCAGTGGGACAGTGATGTGACCCGTGTACTAATTCAATTCAGTTCAGTTTTATTTATAGTGTCAAATCATAACCAAAGTGATCTCAGGACACTTTACAGAGTAGGTAAAGACCACACTCTATGACTTATTTATGATTTACAGAGACCCAACAATTCCCCCGTAGAGTACGGTGGCGTTGAAAACCTTCACTATAACAGACAGGAACGTCAGACAGACCCAGCTCTGTGGAGGACGCACATCTGTCTGCACCGGAGAGAGGAAGAGAAGGAGAGAGAGAGAGAGAAAAGACGGACAGATGGACAGAGAGAGACAAAGACAGACACAGAGACGACTGTCACTCTAACGACGGTCGTTGGCACTTGGAGCACAAAGGGTTCCAGTGACATCATCGGCCTTGTGAGAGATTAAATACCTGGATCTCACACCAGTTAGTTGGTCCAGTCCCAGCCTGGTCCTGGTCCAGTCCCAGCCTGGTCAGATGCGTACATGAACTGATGAAGCCTCTTGGATGAGAGGTGAAACGTCTTCCTGACAAAGAACCAAGTCCAGTTGCTTTTGACTGAAGTTGCTTTGAGGAGAACGACGACCTGGACACATGAGAACATCCACAGGCTTAAAGACAAAGAGAGAGACAGACACACTTCCAGTACTTACAATAATATCTATAGTAATGTGAGTATGACTCATATGTTGTGTTATAACAGTTAATACAGCAGAACAGTAGAAACAAGCACAGCTAAGGTGACAGAATATGATAATGATCATAATTATGGGGCTGTCGGGCGACACGGTGGTGTAGTGGTTAGCACTGTCGCCTCACAGCAAAAGGGTTCCTGGTCTGAATCCCGGCTGGGGCCCTTCTGCGTGGAGTTAGCATGTTGTCCCGGTGTCTGCGTGGGTTTTCTCCGGGTTCTCCGGTTTCCTCCCACAGTCCAAAGACGTGCAGGTGTTCGGTTCATTGATGACTCTAAATCACCCGTAGGTGTGAATGGTTGTCTGTCTCTGTTCGTCTCTATGTGTCCTGTGATAGACTGGCGTCCTGTCCAGGGTGGACCCCGCCTCACGCCCAATGTCAGCTGGGATCGGCTCCAGCCCCCCCACGACCCCGACAGGGACAAGAGGTTGAAGATGAATGAATGATCAATGATGAGTAGCGGCATTAGCTGCTACGATACAGCGAGACACACCACTGAGACAATGGAGCTGTGGGATGTCCACGTATGCCTGACTGCCTTCAAACTGACACACATGGTGACACACATGGTACGTGTCCACGGTGGGGTTGTCCCATTTGTCAGCATTGCATCTCGATGGTCATTTATCACACTCTCCTCCCTCCATGCCACCTGAGCGGACCGACGTGGGGAGGAATGTCTTTATTTTAGATCGACAGTTAAAAAGTCTAAAGGATTTTCTTCGCGCTGGATGCTGTGATTGGCAAAAACGCGGCCTGTACCTCAACTTTAACACCATGAGCAGCGGGCGACTTGATGCACCGTCGCTGCAGTGCAACCAGAACGCAACCGCAGCTGGTCTTCAAACATTTATCGAGTCTCACGCAGCAACGAGGCGCTGGATTACAGGACGGACGAGGTCAGAGAGAGGGAAAGAGAGGCTGCAGGTGCATGTGTGTGTCACGATGAAATTTGCATGAGTATATACTGTGCAGGCTGTGTATACTGTACCATACTGTATAATGTCAACCCCCCTCCCCCCCTCTCTCCCTGTAACTGTAAGCATAAGGCCGCGTCTGGGGTTGGAAAGACAGAAAATGTCAGTTCTCCGCACTTTTCCTCATCCTCTCAGCCACAGGAGCATCCCGCGCGGACGTGTGGGCAGAGACGGTTGCTGTCTCTAAATTATTTACAGCAGAATTACAATTTCCACGCTGCAAATTTCACTCGCATTAATGTTTCCCCAAGTTGAGATATTTGTAAAAATATACGACACAGAGTTACGGAGAAACGGCCGAAACACCCGCGATCGTAAATCAGTCGACAGGAAACGAGACGGTGAAGTTAAAGAGGAGCGACGCACTGAGAGAGAGGAAGAGGAGGAGACGCCACACCTGGCAAAGGCTCAGCAAAGCACTCTGCACCCATAACCAGGTTAATGGGGGTGTGTGTGTGTGTGTGTGTGGGGGGGGGGGGTAAATGGGAGGAAGAGGGAGGCGACGAAGGCCCTATTCTCCCTGCCTCTCCTCCTCCTCCTCCTCCTCGCCTGTTTTAATCGGACTAAATAGGATAACCTGCTCTTCATAAAAAATGGATGCCACTTCATTCGGCGGAGCGCGGGGCCCCCGGAGGCCTCGGCCGGCCGAGCGCGGGGCCCCCGCAATGACCAAAAATCACCGGCCGTAATTAATTACCATCTCTCTCACCCTTCGCCGCCTCTCCCCTCGTACGGGGGGCCGCCACGCCGATGAGCCTGGACTCAGAGATCAAATTTAAAAAACAAAGAGGGTGAGGCAGCAGAGAGAGAGAGAGAGAGAGAGAGAGAGAGAGAGAGGGAGAGAGAGAGAGAGAGAGTGGAAAGGGGAGGAAGGGGTGCGAGGCAATGCGAGCAGCTTTTTACCCAATCACGTGGGAGAGTTTGTCAAGCAGGAGATTGCAGTCTGAAATATTAATGTGGCCCTCCTCCTCCTCCTCCTCCTCCTCCTCCTCCTCCTCCTCCTCTTCCTCCCAAGACCGAGCGAGCCAGCTCCTGGAAGGGACACTCGCCCGTCAATATTTCATGAGCCAGGCCCCGGCCCAGACACAGGCAGGCGCTGCTGGGCCGCCCGCCCCTTTAACGCTACACGCATCAGCCATCCCTGCCTTTAATGCAGCCAGCGGTGGTGGTGCAGTCGAGGGGGGCGAGGAGGGGGGGGGGGGGGGGTACCTCGGTGGTCTCGGGCGAGAATAGCCTGGCTCAAGATGAAGAGGAGGCAGAGGAGGAGAGGGAAGGATGTGATGGAGATGGAGCGGGAGTTTCAAGACGCCCTCAGAGCATGTTTTTGCAGAGGAGAGGATCCGGACAAGAGCCCTCAGAGCCGCTCAGCCGCGAGACCGGGGGGGCGCTCTGAGAGGAGCACGAGTCCGAGTCCGAGTCCGAGTCCGGGGCTGCTCTGAGAGGAGCACGAGTCCGGGGCCGCTCTGAGAGGAGCACGAGTCCGGGGCCGCTCTGAGAGGAGCACGAGTCCGGGGCCGCTCTGAGAGGAGCACGAGTCCAGGGGCCGCTCTGAGAGGAGCACGAGTCCGGGGGCCGCTCTGAGAGGAGCACAAGTCCAGGGGCCGCTCTGAGAGGAGCACGAGTCCGGGGGCCGCTCTGAGAGGAGCACGAGTCCGGGGGCCACTCTGAGAGGAGCACGAGTCCGGGGGCCACTCTGAGAGGAGCAGGAGTCCGGGGCCGCTCTGAGAGGAGCACGAGTCCAGGGGCCGCTCTGAGAGGGGCACGAGTCCAGGGGCCGCTCTGAGAGGAGCACGAGTCCAGGGCCGAGTCCGGGGCCGCTCTGAGAGGAGCACGAGTCCGGGGCCGCTCTGAGAGGAGCACGAGTCCAGGGCCAAGTCCGTGGCCGCTCTGAGAGGAGCACGAGTCCGGGGCCGCTCTGAGAGGAGCACGAGTCCAGGGGCCGCTCTGAGAGGAGCACGAGTCCGGGGCCGCTCTGAGAGGAGCACGAGTCCGGGGCCGCTCTGAGAGGAGCACGAGTCCAGGGCCAAGTCCGTGGCCGCTCTGAGAGGAGCACGAGTCCGGGGCCGCTCTGAGAGGAGCACGAGTCCGGGGCCGCTCTGAGAGGAGCACGAGTCCGAGTCCGAGTCCGAGTCCGGGGCCGCTCTGAGAGGAGCACGAGTCCAGGGCCGCTCTGAGAGGAGCACGAGTCCAGGGCCGCTCTGAGAGGAGCACGAGTCCAGGGCCGCTCTGAGAGGAGCACGAGTCCGGGGGCCAATCTGAGAGGAGCAGGAGTCTGGGGCCGCTCTGAGAGACGGTTAAGTTTAGACGACTAAAGGCGACGGTTAAGTTTAGACGTCAAAAGGACGGTGACCGTTAAGTTTAGACGACTAAAGGTGGCGTTGACGCTTATTACTTTATTAATCCCGCAAGGGGAATTAAATGTTTTCACTCTGTTATTATTATTATTCAGATTACACACACACACACACACACACACACACACACACACACACACACACACACACACACACACACACACACAGACACACACACACACACACACACACACAGACACACACACACACACATCACTGCGACGGTCGTTTTTATTTCAGTATAAAACGGTTTTAAGTTGAACTTTGGTGGAAAAGCAGCTTCGCCCTCAAAGACGATCTGTCAGCTGACCTCCAACACTGACTTAATGCACCGTATATGCACTCTGTGTGTGTGTGTGTGTGTGAACGTGTGTGTGTGTGTGTGTGTGGACGGGCCGAGGGACGCTGAGGACCCTGAGAGCCCGTCTGAGTCCTGGTCTCCTGACCTGTGACCCCCCTCCTGGAGCTCTCAGTGTGTCCCGACGCCTCAATAATAGATGTGAGGGAGAGGGACGTCCCGCCCTGGGAGCGACTCTCTCACCTGCACACACACAGATACTCCCCCCCGTCCTCACACTCCCGTACACTCCTCACGACACGTTCGCACACATGCAGGCGTATTGATTTTGTTAACTGAGCCGATGCTGTGGACACACGGGCTGAGTGGCAGCGCTGAGGAGGAGGAGACGTAAACACATCCTCTCACATCTCTGACTGTCAGTCAGCAACGCCGCCTCCCTTTATTTCACTTTGTTCTCATTTATTTATTTTTATTAACATTTATTTCTATTTATTCTCATTTATTTCTCTTTATTCTAATTTATTTATTTTTATTAACATTTATTTCTATTTATTCTCATTTATTTCTCTTTATTCTAATTTATTTCTATTTATTCTCATTTATTTCTCTTTATTCTAATTTATTTCTATTTATTCTCATTTATTTCTCTTTATTCTAATTTATTTCTATTTATTCTCATTTATTTATTTTTGTTCTCATTTATTTCTATTTATTTCTATTTATTAACATTTATTTATTTTTATCCTCATTTATTTCTTTTTATTTAAGTTTAGAAGAAGAGAAGAAGAATTCCTTTATTTGTCCCGCAATGGGGATATTAATGTTCACTCTATTTTTTCATTTTACACACACACACACACACACACACACACACACACACACACACACACACACACACACACACATACACACATGCACAAACAGGACCTATGTACATGCAACTAATGGAGAGATGTCAGAGCGAGGGGGCTGCCAGTGACCGGTGCCCCGGGCAGTTGGGGGTTCGGTGCCTTGCTCAACAGGCACCTCTCCAGCCACCAGTCCACGCTCCATTCATGGTCCACACAGGGACTCCAACCAGCAACCCTACGGTTCCCAGCTGAGTCACCTATGGACTGAGCTACTGCCGCCAGATAACTAAAGGTGACGGTTAAGTTTAGACACTGGAGCAGCTGCAGACCTTCGTACCAAAACACCGGTCTGAGACTCACACACTCCAGATCTTCGCTGCCCCCCCCCCTCTCTCTCCCCCCCCTCCATGCCCCAGGTGCCCTCTCCTCTGGTCTTTGCTGTCTTTTGTCCGCTAAGTACCAGTTTACAATATTGATGAGGCCTGGAGGTCCGGGCGGCAGCAGGACACACAGTCTGGGGGGCACCTTACACCGTAAGTGTGTTAGAGTGTCTGTGTATTTAAAGAGCGTCCGTGTCGGGGGTTCAGACGCACGCGTGTGTCCTCATGTGTGAGGCCCACTTTTACGGGACGCCGACACATTACGCCTCTCCACTGCAGCGCAGTGAACGGGACATACAGGAAGCGCAACGAAGCTGAGTTTGAGCTTTAATTTGACGCCATTTGCAACGACACGATATGAGTTAGAATCACCAGCCTCATCTCAGGATCAGGTTCACGAGTGAGGGGACGATGGAGCGTGAGTTTGGCCGGAGAATCGGAGCAGCCGGGGCGGAGCTGCAGTCGCTCTACCGCACCGTTGTGATGAAAAGAGAGCTGAGGAAGACAAAGCTCTGGATCTACCCTCAGTCCTGGTTCCTACCCTCACCTGTGCTCATGAAAGCTGGGTCAGGACCCAAAGAACCAGGTCCAGGTCCAAGCGGCCGAAATGTGTTTCCTCAGGAGGGGGTCTGGAGTCTCCCTTAGAGAGAGGGGGAGAAGTTCAGCATCCGTGAGGAACTCGGAGTAGAGCCGCTGCTCCTTTGCGTTGAAAGGAGCCAGTTGAGGTGGTTCAGGATCATCTGGTAAGGATGAACCCTGGGCGCCTCCCTAGGGAGATGTTCCAGGCACGTCCAGCTGGGAGGAGGCCTCGGGGAAGACCCAGGACCAGGAGGAGAGATTAGATCTCCACACTGGCCTGGGAACGCCTCAGGATACCCCAGTTAGAGCTGGTTAATGTGGCCCGGGAAAGGGAAGTTTGGGGTCCCCTGCTGGAGCTGCTGCCCCCGAGACCTGATCCAGGATCAGAGGCTGAAGATGAGATGAGGTTAATTCCATTAAAAGTTTGAGTGAAGTCTGTGATGTTCAGAACAACCTGAGGGTCTTCCGCGCAGCAATTACCACCTCTCTCTCTCTCTCTCTCTCTCTTC